>NW_004443971.1:12670978-12700077 GCF_000243295.1 Trichechus manatus latirostris
CAAAACTCTCATTCAAATTTGATGGTGAAATTAGGACATTTCCAGATAAACAAAAATTAAGGGACTATGTAAAAACCAAATCAAACTTACAAGAATTATTGAAGGGAGTCCTTCGATCTGAGAACAACATCAGCTCACAGGCCAAACCTGGGATGCAAAATCATACCAGCCAGATACCAATCTAGGAAATGAACTCTCAAGGACTATCCAAAGCCAAAAGAAATACAACAGGGAATCAGAGCAGTTAATCTGTAAATGACAACAACATCAGAACAATAAAAGAGGGAATAAATGGTGTAGGTATAGAACCTTCTAATGGAGAGGAAGGCAAGGCAATACTAAGTAATAATAGCCTGCTTCAAATTTAGAAAGATAAGGATAAATTTCACGGTAACCACAAAGAAAGTTAACAAACCTACTCATCAAAATAAAGAGGAAGAACATAAAGTCACAGTAAAAACAAAAACTACAAAAACAAAAGAAATGAAAAAAATCCACAAACAAAAGGAATTCAGCACAGGAGAGTAAGAGGAACAAAGAAAACGTCAGCAGCTCAAATGCCTAGAATTAGGACTGAGAGCTATAAGCAAGTGTACAAGGGCATGATGTACTACATGTTCTGCCAGGCCCAACCCACCCAGCACCATTCAGAGCCTGTGATAAAATATCCCATGATGATCTTGAGAAGCCCACAAGAGAGGAAGCAGTTTACTCAGAGTCCCTCAGTCAGTGGGCAGGGAGTGGGTGGAAAGACCAGATTTTGAAGCCTGTACATAGCCCCTGAGTGGTGGAGCTGAGGAAAGCTGACCAGGGCCAAGATGTGACCACAGGAGCCTTTCTTAGACCAGCCCTCCCCGCCCGGCTCCCCAGGGGCTGGCCTGACCTGACCCCATCTCAGGGGAACCAGCAGGCCCTGGCCCAAGACTCTAAGATCAAGTCCCTTGAGTGATGAGAGGGCTCAGCTTCAACAAGTTTGGGGGAAAAATACGAAAGCCTCGGTGGACATTGGTGGTTCAGTAGTCGAATTCTCATTTTCCATGCAAGGGACTTGGGTTGGATTTCCAGCCGATGCTCCTCATATGCAGTCACCACCCATCTGTCAGTGGAGGCTTGCATGTTGCTGTGATGCTGAAAAGGTTTTAGCAGAGATTCCAGACTAAGGCAGACTAGGAAGAAAGGCCTGGTTAACTACTTCTGAAAATTAGCCAAAGAAAACCCTATTTATCACAACGGTCTGATTCCCAACCAATCCTGGGGATGGTAGAGGACTTGGCAGACTTTCAGTCCATTGTGCACTGGGTCGCCATGAGTTGGGGGCTGACTCAGTGGCAGCTAACAACAAGGAAACCCTTGGGCCTGTGGTGGGGATCAAAAACTCTCCCTACGAGTCAGAAGAGGCTGACTGTCTGACATGTGACTCAGAGTTTGCAACTCTCAGGCGGATTTGTATCTTAAAAAAAGACCCCAGGGAAAAGCAGCGCTTTACCCTGCAGGCTGTAAGCTCCATAGGGCCAGGGACCATGAATTCATCTCAGTGTCTCTAATGCCTGGCACAGTACCTGTCACCTAGAAGGTGCAACAAATAAACCAAAAACCCACTGCCGTTGAGTTGATTCCTACTCATAGTGACCCAACAGGACAGAGGAGAACTGCCCCATAGGGTTTCCAAGGATAGGCTGGTGAATTCAAACTGCCAACCTTTTGGTTAGCAGCCTAACGCTTAACCACTGAGCCACCAGGGCTCCAGTGCCACAATAGGTACATTAAAGTATTTTTGAACAATAAAAGTAATGTATACTGTGGTTAAAGGGTAGAATACAATTGCTTGAGGTAACAAAGTTGGAATCCCTCCCTTCGACCCACCCTAATTTCTCCAAATCCCTTCTTTCTGTTTGTTTTGGTCTGTCTTTCCCATGGGAACTCTTTCCTCAAATGTCTGGTGATCTTTGGCCTTCCGTGTGCAATAGTGAGTCACCAAAGGCCGACTGGCAGCTCGCGGAGGTTGGGTGGCTTCTTATCTGAGGGCCCCACCTTGGGTGATTGGGTGGGTTGTTCCATCGGGGCCCCCAAACAGCAGTCTGTTCTGCTGGGCTGGTCACATTCCCAGAGAGAAATTTTTCAATCCCCAACTTGGGGCTCTGAGCCTGGCTGCCAGATTCTGGAACCTAGTGAAGGGAAGGGGCTGGTGGGTATGATCACCCCATGTGTAAATTTCCATTTATTTCCCCAATCTTCAGTCTAGAATCCATCTCTACCCCACCCCCACCACTCCACCCTCCACTGGGCCAGATGTCCCCAAGTCTAGAGCCACTCCAGGCCATCTCCTCTTTGCTCCCATATTTTATTGGGAAGAAGAAGAAGACCTGGGGGTCTCACAGTTCACCCAAACTTGCTGATGTCAGCTCCACTCCACTTCTCAACTTTCAGAGGTAACAGGTGCTACTAATTCCTGCACCTTTCCAAGGTCCTTTGGCATGAGTCCCCCTTCTTCACCACCTGCAAACTCAGGTTTCCATCTTTTCAGATCCAAGTCAGTTGCCACTTGTGCATCCTCTTTCCATCCTCCAAACTTTTGTTGGAAAAATGATCAGCATTTGCTTTACGCTAGTAGATTTCTACTGTTTTATTCCTTTAGCTGTACATTTAGTGGCGTTTCAGGAGAGAGCAGAATATATAGTTGTGTTCAATCTGCCACGTGCAATGGGTCTGCCTTGCTTTTTCCCTTTAACAGTATATTGAGAAAATCTTTGCTTCTTTTCCATGGGATATGGTATTCCACTCTAGGGATGAGCCAATAATTACTTTACCCAAGCTTCAATTGAGGACACTTAAGCTGGTTTTAGGTTTATGTTATTTTGAACATTATTGTACATCAATAATTACATGCAGAGAGAAATAAAGGAGGGTAAAAGAGAGGGAGGATGAGGAAGAGAGGGCAAGAAAGAGAGAGAGAAGGAAGGAGGAGGAAAGCAATCTATGATGGGATATGTTATCTGAAGAAGGCGTTGGGGGGCAGGGAGCTGGGTGTGGAATGGGCTGTATTCCCAGCCTCAGCCCCCGCTATCTCAGCTTGACCCATCCCACTCAATTCTGGTACTTACTACACGTCAACTGCCTCGGGCAATGAGCCCACACCTGTTATTGGTGAGAGGAGCAACCTTCCCCAGGATACGGTCCATCAAGACCAAAACAGAAGATGACATTTGTACAGGTGGGGCCATGACCTGCATGTCCAGAGAGGACTCGATGTTCCTACTGTCCCCAGAGGATGCCCTGACCCCGGATGTGAGCTTCAGCATGACTGAAGTCCACATCTGCCAGCAGCCATGATTCCCGCCCCTTTCCTGTTCAATCAGAAAGGGAATCTCCATGCCAGCTCCAGCTCCTTTTTGTCGACCTTTGAGCAAGTTTGCAAATTCTCTGGCTCCTTTTTCCTTAGCTACAATGTGGAGAGAATGGCTTTGTTCATACAGTAAAAGGTTTTATGGGAAGCTTTGCACTTCTCACAACAATCAGCCACTTACTGAGCACATGACATGGAGTCGTGAGTCCCCGCTAGGGACAGCAGGAACATCGAGTCCTCTCTGGACATGCAGGTTGTGGCCTGGCCTGTACAGATGTCAGCTTGTGTCTTGGTCCTGGTGGACCATATCCCAAGGGAAGCTGCTTCTCTCACCAGTAACAGGTGTGAGCCCGTTGCCCAAAACACCCATGCAGTGGATGACAGAACTAAAGAAGTGAAGAAATAACATTCAATAATCAACTCACTCAACAGATATTTATTGAAGTCTATTCTACATGCCGAACACTTGGGCCCTTGGTGCACAGTGGTGGACATAGTCCCTGTTCTTGGAGCCTCCAGTCCAGTGGGAGAGACACACATTAAATACGTAAACTCACAAAATAAATATGTAATTACATATTAGGGTAAGGAAGAGTAAGGAAAAGAATATACTGATTCAGTAGAGAGCAGCAGGAGTGACCTCCCTCACAGAAGTAGTCAGCGGAGCCTCTTGAGGAGCTGACAGCTAAGGTAAGTTGTGAAGGAAAAGAGCACATTCCAGGCAGAGGGAATAGGAATTGCCAAGGCCCTGAGGCTGGAAGGAGCTTGACATACTCAAGGACCTGAAATAAAACCAGAGCACTCAGGGTATAGTGATTAGCATTAGGCTGAAAAGTAGGCTGTGTCAAGGCCAAAACATGCAGAGCTTTGGAGGCCATATTCATTCATTCATTCATTCATCCGTATGTGTTGAACCCTTACTGTTGTTGTTGTTAGCTGTTGTCAGGTCGGCTCCCACTGATGGTGACCTTATGTGCCATTTTCATGATCCGTGATATGTTCGAGTCCATTGTTGCGGCTGTTGTGTCAATCCTTATCATTGAAGGTTTCCTTCGTTTTCGCTGATCCTCTCCCTATACCAAACATAATGTCCTTTTCTAGGGTTTGACCCCTAGAAAAGGAGCACCTACTGTGTGCTAAGAAATGTTCTAAGCACTGGAGCTAGAAGAATAAACAAGACAAAGTTCCTCTTCTCACAAAGCTTGGATTCTAGTGGTGGGAAACAGACATGATAATAGATAAAGAAGCCCTGGTGGCACAATGGTTAAGCGCTTGGCTGCTAACCGAAAGGTTCGTGGTTCCAACTGACCAGAAGCTCCACAGGATAAAAGACCTGGCAATCTGCTCCCGTAAAGATTAAACCTCATTGCCATCGAGTTGATTCTGACTCATAGTGACCTTACAGGACAGAGTAGAACTGCCCCCTAGGGTTTCCCAGGAGCAGCTGGTGGATTCAAACTGCTGACCTTTTGGTTAGAAGCTGAGCTCTACTGCCAGAGCTCTGGCCATAAAGATTACAGCCTAGGAAACCCTACGGGGAGGTTCTAGTCTTTCCTACAGGGTCGCTATGAGTCAGAATCGACTCGATGGCTGTTTTAGTCATCTAGTGCTGCTATAACAGAAATACCACAAACGGATGGCTTTAACAAACAGAAATTTATTCTCTCACAGTTTAGGAGGCTAGAAGTCCGAATTCAGGGTGCCACCTCCAGGCGAAGGCTTTCCTTCTCTGTTGGTTCTGGGGGAAGATCCTTGTTATCAATCTTACCCTGGTCACGGAGCTTCTAAGCACAAGGTCACTGGCTCCAGAGGACACACTCCACTCCCAGCACTTCTTGCTTGATGGTATGAGGTCCCTCCCTTCTCTGTTCGATTTCTTTCTTTTATATCTCAAAAGTGACTGACTTCAAGATACAACCTAATCTTGTAGCTGGAATCCTGCCTTATTAACATAACTGCCTCTAATCCTGCCTCGCTAACATCACAGAGGTTAGGATTTACAACACATACGAAAATTATATGAGATCACAAAATGGAAGACAACCACACAATACTGGGAATCATGGCCTAGCCAAATTGACCCACATTTTTGGGTAACACAATTCAATCCATAACAACCGCAAACAACAATAGATAGATAGATGGATAGATTGACTGATTTTGACCATGAAAAGTACTTAGGAGAAAATGAATCAGCAGAATGGGACAGAGAATGACTTGAAGGAAGCAGCAACTTTATATGGGGTGGTCATGAAAACCTGAATGGGGAGAAGGAGCCAGCACATGGCCATCACAGGGAAGAAATTTCCAGGTGAGGACAATGGCAGGTGCAAAGGCCTTTATGAAAGACCAGACTTGGAATTTTCAAGAGACTAAGTTAAGGAGTTTGTATTTTATTCTAAGTGTAGTGGGAAGCCATTGAGGGGTCTTAGCCGGAGAGTAAGAGGATCTGATTTAACCTTTTCAAAGACCACTCCACCCGTTGTGTGGAGAGTGGGTTGCAGGGGGCAACAGAGGCGGGGGAAGCAGTAGCAGAGGCCAGTTAGGAGAATGCAGCAAGAGATGATGGTGGTTTGGAGGAGGTGGTGGACGTGGAAGAGGAAGGAGGACTTCTGGTCGTGCCTGGTCCTGTGAGGGCGTTCCTGTGAGGGAAGAATCAAGGGTGATTCCCAAGTGACTTGAGGAACTGGGATGGGGAAGAACTGGGGGAGGGGGCAGCCAGGGGCATGGGGAGAAGTAGTTAGCCGGCCTTAATTGAAAGTTCACCATGTGCTCGGCACAGAGGGACACGTAGAGGAGCATGTCTATGGGACCATCCAGGGTAGCTGTCTTAGTCATCTAGTGCTGCTATAACAGAAATACCACAGTGGATGGCTTTAACGAAGAGAAGTTTATTTTCTCACAGTCCAATAGGCTAGAAGTCCAAATTCAGGGTGTGAGTTAAAGGGGAAGGCCTTCTCTCTCTCAGCTCTGGAGGAAGGTCCTCCTCCTCATCAATCTTCCCCCAGACTAGGAGCTTCTCTGCGTAGGAACCTCGGGTCCAAAGATGTGCTCTGCTCCCAGAACTGCTTTCTCGGTGGTATGAAGTCCCCAATTCTCTGCTTGCTTCTCTTTCCTTTTATCTCTTGTAAGATAAAAGGTGTTGCAGGCAACACCCTAGGGAAACTCCCTTTACATTGGATCAGGGATGTGACCTTAGTAAGGGTGTTATACAATCACACCCTTTCATGGTTTGAATTATGTCCCCCAAAATATGTGTGTATCAATTTGTCTGGGCCATGATTCCCAGAATTGTGTGGTTGGCCTCCATTTTGTGATTGTAATTTTACGTCAAAGAGGATTAGGGTGGGATTGTAACACCACCCTTACCCAGGTCACATCCCTGATCTAATGTAAAGGGAGTTTCCCTAGGGTGTGGCCTGTACCACCTTTTACCTTATAAGAGATAAAAGGAAAGGGAAGCAAGCAGAGAATCAGGGACCTCATACCATCAACAAAGCAGTTCCAGGAGCAGAGCACGTCCTTTGGACCGGGGTTCCTGCGCAGAGAAGCTCCTAGTTCGGGGGAACACTGAAGAGAAGAAGACAGACAGAGAGAAAAAGACTTTCCCTGGAGCTGACGCCCTGAATTTGGACTTCTAGCCTACTTTACTGTAAGGAAATAAACTTCTCTTTGTTAAAATCATCCACTTGTGGTATTTCTGTTACAGCAGCACTAGATAACTAAGACACACCCTAATCCTCTTTAACATAAAATTACAATCACAAAATAGAGGACAACCACACAGTACTGGGAATCATGGCCCAGTCAAACTGATACGCACGTTTTTGGGGGCACATAATTCAATCCACGACAGTAGCCATGAAGCAAGGGAGAGCAGTGTGATACAGCCATCACGGTCACAGTATCAATAATAAGACCTGGCTGGGGCCCATCGTTTACAAAGCCCTTCCACACTTTGAGGGCAGTGGTGGGTCAGTGGTAGAATTCTCACCTTACATGTATTGTAGGGGAAAAACATCACAAAGTTTAGTAAAGTAAAAAGAGTTTTATTTGGCATATATTCAAAACGACAAAAGTGGGAAGCGGACAAGCATGCTACCAGAGCGAGAATGTCTGCCTGAATCCAAAGAATATCACAGAATAGGCAAGAATGGGAAAATGGACAAGCATGCTGCCACAGCCATGTCTGCCCAAGTCCAAGGAAGGTTACAGAATCATCAGTATATATCAACATCACAAAATGGGCAGAACCATTGAAAGCGTCACTTTTTCACTGATAGGCTAGAAATTGTAATCTTACATTTTGAATCATCTTTCTTAACAATCACTGGTACTGGTTTCAGCAACGAGAATCAGGAGGATCCTCACTGGTCCAACAAATTCCTATTCACTAAATGCTAATAGAAAAAGATAAGAGTGGAAAGTCTTTTGTGTTCTGTTTGATAGGATTTTTGTAAAAGTTTCCCTAAAAGATACTTTCCCAGATTATCCTAGCTATTGTCTCCATACCTCAGGGCCCAGTTGATGTGTCCTTGAGAGTGCTTGTGAGCCCCTGTGAGCTCAGCTCCAACTGGGTCACATTCTGTATGCTCAAGAAGAGGGAATAATAACTCCAATATTATTTCCTAAATCACATGCGGGAGACCCAGGTTCGATTTCCGGCCAATGCACCTCATGCGCAGCCACCACCCATCCGTCGTGCTATGACTGACTAAACAGTTTTCAGCAGAGCTTCCAGGCTGACAGACTAGGAAGAAAGGTCTGGTGAGCTACTTCTGAAAAATCACCAATGAAAACCCTATGGATCACAATGGTGCAATCCACAACCGATTATGGGGAGGGCACAGGACCAGGCAGCATTTCATTCTGGTGTGCATGGGGTCTCCACGAGTCAAGGTCTCACTCAACATCAGCTAACGACAATAACACGCATCTATTTAATCCACACCACAGTCAAATAAGATGGGTATTATTATCTCCATTTTACAGATGCTAAAAATCAAGGCTTGAAGATGTCAGGACTAGTCCAAGATCCAGCCAGGATGAATGCAAACCACGGGGCTCCACAATTTCCATATAGGGGTCTGCTCTGGGGTGGGGGTGGGCTGAGGACTTGTCTTGAAGTGTCATTTGTATATCAAGCATGCTGGTTTTACTTCGACTTGGGTTTGGGGGGTAGATGGAAGAGGTCTGAGAGAAGGTGATGAGGATGGAAGGGAAAGGATAAAGCTTCCCAGAGCCATTCCTTGGGGTGCCCATTGAGGCACACCAGGTCTGTCTGACTCCAAGCTGGGGCCTTCCTGCTCTGGACTGAAGGAGTTGTTCAGAGACCACAGAAGATGTTGTGGACTGGAGTGACTGGGGAGAGGCAAGGCTTGAATTGGAGAGGCTTCTATAAAATTTGGGGGGCAGGAAGGGCAGCCCCTGGTGGGATAGGGTTAAGGAGAAAAGACATGGGGTGCGGGGGAGGTTGATCAGAGCTTGCTGGAAGTATTATGATCTTCCAGCTCTATACATGGGCGACCTGTCCTGAGGGCTGAGACTGGCTCACTTGGGTTAGAAATTCAGGCTGAGCGTTCGGGTTCAGTCCTTGGAGAAGGTTCCTTGCTGGCTTTAAGGGAGATGGGCCTGCCTCCTGCTCCCCAGGCCTCAGCCCCCAGGGAGGGACTTACTATTCCTTGATACCTTACAATTCAGGCCTGGCTTTCAGGTCAACCTGGGATGTGCCTTGCCTAGCATAAGACATAGCTATGAGTCTAGGTCGTCAAAGCATTGATTTCGTTCCTCTCCCACCAGCCATGTCCAGCCCCCTCCTGCTCAAAACCCCTTGGCTGAAGGCCACCCCAGCCTGCCCTCAATTCATGGTTCTTCACCAACGGGAGATAGGGTTTTTAATTACGCCTCACTGTCCCTGCAGGTGTGATGGTGGTTTCCTGGCTGGGGTGCTCCATCAGTGGCCATGTAGCATGCTTGTCATAAGCCCATTCTCTCTTTGCCTGGCAACAACCACTTGTTCTCAAAGTTCCACTCAAGCATCACCGCTCCTGGTTTCCTGCACCCCACCTCTAGCTGGGTGCCTCTCCTGCCACCTTTGGAGAGTCCCTCTCAGCCATCCAGGCCACTCATTTTAAGCCAAGGACCAGATGCCTTAGAGGCTGCAGAGTTTTTCCACGGGCCCTGGAGTTAGTGCACACACTAGACATTGTCTGCAGACAGAATAAGTAATACGTACCCACTTAGGTCCCTTCCTAAGAAACACAGGCATTTAAAACTATTACTAAACTCGCAGTCACTGTTTATCATTATGTATTTTTCTCAGTCAATGGATCTTAAAAATATTACTATCATATGGAGGTCATGAAATCTATATTGTTTCCAACATCATCATCATGGATAAGATCATCCATCAAAAATCTGATGGATGGGGAAACTGAGTTCCAGAGAGGGTCATGGAGAAGCAAGAGAAATGGTCTGGAACCTGGCTTCCCTGGCTCTTGAGTCATTTCTCTTCCTCCAAAGCCTTGTTAAGTCTGGGGCTGCTCATGGTCCTTCTCAGCCCACACAGAGAAGATCAAGTCATGCTGTCCAGCAGGTTTAGAAACAAGTCCTGCTTTCCTCTCTCTCCCTCCCAGTTTGGCAACACCAAAAGCCCGGTTTATGCCCTGTGATGGTTCCAGAAAAGCAAGAATCACTAAAGGCTATTGTGTCAGGTTTGCCCAATCCATGCCACTTAACAGCCCGCCTCCAAGCCACCCCGTCTCTTCCTCTCTCCTCCTTCTGCCCTCCTGATTTCAACACTCCCAGCTGGGGTTGGACAGGGTAGCCACATAAAAAAGCAGGGCCTGAAGAGCTGGCCACACCTGGAGGGAGTCTCCAGCTGAGACAGCATCATGGTGAGACCCGTGGCCTGGGCAGGTGAGTGGGCACTGCAAGGGACAGCACGCTGGGCCTTGGGAGCCACGGGGAAGGGGGGCATGGGGACATCCCCTGGAAGGTAGAGTAAACAAGAGGGCTCAGGAGAACTTCAGTTCACTCCTCCCCACCCACCAGGACCTTTCTGCTTTTGGGCCGAAATGAGTTTTCTTCCTTCTGTTCTGGAATCCCAGGGACAGTGGCCCCTCCCGCATGGGGTGTTTTTGTTTTCCCTATGTTCATAGGTCCCTGCTTTTGGCCTTATTCAGAAAGTGTCCACCACCAAGGGTTCTGCCCCAACCCCAGTGCCATGGGGGTCATCCTGCAAGAGGGCAGCCTGGGAGCCATCCACCCTGGGGTCCTCCCAAATTTCCCTGCATGCTTTATTAGGAACAGGAACATCCCAGGTCATCAGAAAGGTGCTATGAATCTCTTTTAAGGAAGCCCACTGAGCCCAAAGTGACAGGGATGGGGGGAGAGGTGGATTATCAGAGCCTCTGCTGGACCTTAGAGCTCCCATCCTCCCGTTGGCTCCACTCCAGGCACCTCCCACCCACAGAGGTCCAGCCTGAGCCAGAGGTCCTCAGTCCAGGCCGGGGCCCTCGGACTCTCCCTCTGTCCGGTCTCATCGCCCCCAGGATTTTAGGGTTCTTTAACTTAACTCCTTCCAACAACAAAGATCATAAAGATCACAGGGTTACAAAATGCTGAGGGGCAGGAGGCCCAGCTCTTGCCTCTGGAGTCAGACAGACCAGGTTCTAAGCCTGGCTCCACCACGTAATCCCTGGGAGCCTTGGGCAAGCAGCTAAACAACACGGAACTCCAGGCTTCCCACACTGTGAAATAGCGAAAATGATGCCTTCCTCTCAGCACGCCGTTGGGGGCACAAAATGAGATGACCTACATAAAGCACGCAGCACATAGTAGGAGCTTGGAATCCTGGTGTTGACCTCCTGGGTCATGCCCCCACCCTCCATGGTCAACCAGCCTTCTCCCTCTCCTCCAGCCTTCTCCCTCTCCTCCAGCCAGCCCTGCCCATCAGACCTCAGAGAATCAGTGCTGCTTTGTTCTTTTCCCCTTGCCCTACCCCGTCTCCATTCCAGGAACCTTGAGTCCTGGGCCTCCAAGGATGCTGGTAGCACAGCCAGCTTCTTGTGGGTGTGGTGGGAAAGCACCAGGTGGAAGCAGAGTGGGGAGCAGAGGCGCTCTGTGGCCTCCCAGCCTAGCCCTTCCAGATTGGTTCTTTCCAGCCCTACGGCAAGTTTTCTTCTTGTTCCAGAAGGGAAGCTTTCTTTCTGAACATGTCACAAGTCAGAATTCTTCTCAACATCTTCCTAATTCCACACTACCCTCCACTGACCCTCTAGAGAGGGTTCACCAACTTCAGGGGCCAGTCCACGCCAGGGAGGGGCCCCACTGTCTGGCCTGGGTAAAGGGTGGACACATTGTCCGCCTAGGTCCCTTCTGAATGTGTCAGGGGGATATTTGCATGAGACTACCCTGAAACTACCTCTCCCTGTTCACCTGAGCCCCCTGCATTTCAATAAGCTTAGGGGGCCTGGGAAAGTGAGAATGACATCTCAACCCTCTGCTTTCTCTCTTGTGTTGCTTCAGGTTTGATAGTTCTGCTGATGATCCAATGGGGTAAGTGACAACTTTCTTGAAGCCAACCCTTGATTTCTCCCAGCCCCTTTCCTGAGCTCTGCTACACACACACCCCAAGCCCTACTGCAGGGTTCACATGTGCATGGGTGCTCACACATGTGCACGCACACATGAGAACACACACGTGCTCACACACACGCACGGAGAGCTCCTGCCTGGTGTCAGTGGGGACTTTCCTCCAAAGCTCAGCCCCCTGCACATGTCCTCATCCCCCTAACAGCCTTTTTAGAGGTGCTTGCTTCCTTATACACTAGCTGAACTTTTGCCCGCCCATGGGGTCAGCTTAAATGTCAGCCTCCCTTGGGTCTTTCTGGAGGTCACTTGCTCCCATCTCTGTGCTTTCTTCATACTTAAGCACATTTTGTGGGATGTAGAATAGTGTTCGTAATTATTGTTCTATGTCTCTCCTCCACCAGACTCTGAGCTACTGGAGGTAAGGACCAGTTTCTGTGGAGTCGATTCCGACTTGTGATGACCCCACATGTGTTAGAGTAGAACAGTGCTCCATAGGTTTTTCAATGGCTGATTTTTCAGAAGTAGATCACAGGTCTTCGTTCGAGGCGCCTCTAGGTGTACTCAAACCTCCAACCTTTCAGTTAGCAGCCAAGCATGTTAACCATTTGCACCACCCAGGTACTCCCGGAGTTAGAGTCTAAGTCTTATTTAGCTCTGAGTCTCCAGCCCCTTAGCTCAGCAAGGAGAACACATTAGCCCCCGTATCTGCTGCACTGATGGGGTGTGGACCTTGGAAGAGGCAGGAGGGGCTCCTTCTTGTCTTCCTGCGTCATCAGCTCTCAGACTCCCACACTCCCTTCCCGTTCCACAGGCTTCCTGTTTGTCAGTGGCCCCAGGAAGGCTGGCCCTTTAGACCCTCGTCCTGAGGCATTGGATACTCATTGCCCCTCTCGGTCTCACAGGAGGGGACAGCCTGGGGGCCACAGAAGTAACAAACACGGGGAAGAGAGAGAGGTAGATGGTTTCTGAAAGAGCTTTAGTTCAAGCTAGCCCTGGGCTTTATTGGAGTATAGTAACGATAATAGAATTTCATGTGGACGAAGAGTCAGTATGTGTAAAGCACTTAGAACAGAGTTTACTCTATGCCAGGCACTCTCTAACTGTTAGACATACGTTAATTCTCAGTCCACACAACAACCCTATGAGGTAGGTACAATGATCAGCCCCATTTTACAGAGGAGGAAACTGAGTCAGAATTGGGATTTCAACCCAAGTACTGAAACTCCAGAGTCCATGTTCTTAACCACCACACTGTATTGCCTCTATAATACAAAAACCTATATGTGATATTTCATATGATAAAATATGATGTAAAAAGAGCCTCCAGGTTCCTCCCTAGATGCTCCTGGGGATGTGTTCTCTAGGTTAACCCCTTGCTTCCTTCTTTTGCCTTGGGGGGTTCACCAAGCCTCCATCTATATCACATATATGACAGCAGGCTGCACCTCCAGCCCCCACCAGCAGGCTCCACTCCTGAGTGGCCTCTGATTAGGGCTGAGGCCATGCCCAAGAGCCCCGACTCCTGCCCAGGAACAATCCACGTGCCCAGGGGATCCCCGGCCCTCCCTGCTCCTGGGTTCCAGTGGAGGCAGGTGCTGTGTCTTCCTACACTCCCTCCTGTACGCACTTTGTACCCCTCTCCCACCCTCCTTCCGACCCCCACACCACCACCCCCCAGTCTAGCAGAGGGAAGTCCCAGGGTTCAGACGCCTGCCACAGACACACTCCAGTCCAAACTGACCATTCCGCCAAGTCCCTGATGTACAAGCCACGCATCATAGAATGTGAGGCTGGAAGAGACCTCAGAGACCACGTGGTCATTTTCAGATGGGGACTCTGGGGCCAAGGCTAAAGAAGGGATGGGCCCAAAGTCATTTCTGGCGGATGTGGGGACGAAGACCATCTTTCTTGCTTTCTGGTGTCCTGGTCGAGCTAGCACAGCACTGACCATCCGTGGGCAACCCCTTCTGGGAGCAGAACCTCCCCCCTGCAAAGTCTTCTCTCACACTATAGGGGATGCCAGAGACAAGCTGCCTTTCCTAAATAAAATAAGTTTTTTTTACTAGAAGCTTAGCAATGATATGAATAAACTTAGATTCTCTACAAGGAATTAACAAGTCCGCGTAAACCCGCTTTAAAGCAAGACTTGAGAAACATAAACTGGAGCCTACAGCTGGGGCCTCCTCTCTGCTGCTTGGTTCATTTGCATTTTAATTAACCTTCGGAGTCTTGAGTCTTGGTTCCAAAGCGTCTCCCTCCCTTAAGCGTAAGAATGTGCCATGCTTAATTCCCTTTAAATGATATGCTTGGGCATACTGGGGCTGCCTTCTATGGGGTTTCAGGGCCCGAAGGAGAGGGTCTAACTAGGGGGGCCTACCTGCCAGACCCTGGCCTGGGGACCAGACTCTGAGCCCAGTGACTTTCAAGGATGTTGAGGGGTCCTGGTCCCTCAGCCTCTGCTTTCTTTGTAGCAGAGCTGAAGGCACAGCTCCCAAGCTCTCTGAGCCTCAGTTTACTTTTGTATCAAATGAGGATTCCCTTGATGGTCCTGCGCACTCACAGGTGTCCTGAGGATAACAAGGTCAGCCTCTGAAAAGGCACTGTGAACTGCAAGGTGCTGCCCAAACAAAACCAAAACCCATTTCCAACTGTCAGATCCCTTGACTTACTTCAACACCCAACACCCAAATGCACGGCTTCCCAGATGGCGTCTGACTGCCATTTTTCTTCTTTGCCCCACTGGCCAGGCTCTGCTTCGAAACTGGTCTGCTACTTCACCAACTGGTCCCAGGACAGAGAGGGTGTGGCTCGCTTCCTGCCCAAGGACGTGGACCCCAACCTGTGCACCCACCTTATCTATGCCTTTGCCGGCATGGACAACAATCACCAGCTCAGTGTCATCCGGTGGAATGACAAGACTCTCTACAAGGACTTCAATGGCCTGAAGAAGATGTGAGCTGCTGCGGGGGGCGGGGAGGGGGAGAGGAAGGGCCTCTCTTCTCAGACCCAGAAACCTTCTCCAGCCCAGCAGTCCCACCACAGACCCGTTGTGTGGCTTTGGGCAAGCTGCATCCCCTCTCTGACCTTATATCGAAGAGATCTCAATGATAACTGAGTACAATTCTGTAACATTGATTACATTCTTCAAGATGTACAAATATTCTAGCTATCCTGTTCCAAATCATTCCACCACTCTTAACAGATTAGGGGATTCTTAAGGACCTTTCCAGTTTAGGTCTAAGTGGGATCAGGATCATGAAACTGTTCCCTCTGCTGGCAAGGCCCTTCCTCCTCCTAAAATCTCCCTCTTCTTCGGCTCGAGTCCTATCACCACCTTCACAAAGCCTCTCTGACTGTGCGCCCTGATCTCTCTCTTCCTGAATTCCCTGTGTATGCACTTGTGCTCACTGCGTCTCCCCAGCCAGACTGTCAGGTCTTTGAAGGCAGGAATATGTTTTTTCTTTCCTCATCCAGAGCTTCCTCTAGAGTGCTCTGTCAGGGCTCACAGGCATTTGTGCCTACCTTCCATCCCCCACCCCCCTACCCCATCGGCCCTGCCAAGGCACCTGTCGGCCCCTTGCTTTCCCAGTCAGTGAGTCCTGGGAGCTCGCTGGGTAAATTCTGGTGCATCTCATTTCTCCCAGGAACCCCAAGCTGAAGACCCTGCTGGCCATCGGGGGCTGGAACTTCGACACCCAGAAGTGAGTTGACTATGGCCCAGGTGTGGGGGAACCCGGCACACTGGTGTGAGAGAGCCGTGGTCAGAGAGTCCGGGGCCAGGCTAGGGTGTGGCCCAGGTGAGGCGGGGCAGGAAGGCAGCCTGGACTCTGGGTTCTCGGATGCCCCATCCGGAGGGCAAAGGGGTGGGCTAGCTCCAGGCTGCAATGGATCCAGTCTCCCCAGAGGCACAAGACCTAAGTGCAGCACAAAGTTCTGACCTCTTTCCAGGCCTCAGTCTCTTCCTCCGTGAAATGGGGTAACAAAGGAGAGGAGCAAGGAGTCCCAACTAATCCCAACTACGCACAGTGTCTGTATTTTCTGAGCGCTGAGACAGAATGTCTTGTCTGAGAAAGAATTTTGTTCCACTTCTGGGTATAAAAGGCAATCTGTGCGATTGAGTTTGGATGCCAAAATACTGGCATTTCTGGGACATTCTGACGGTTTATGAAGATAACGAAAAAGCATATTTGAAACTAGAATTTTCCTAGAAAATCCAGAATATATGGTTCTCAAAGCTCTAAATCAGTCTTTCTAAAACTTTTTTGGATCATGTGCTTTTGAGGGTCTGATGAAAGCTCCTAAAATAAGAGAGTCCGATGATTCATCTCCTAAAATGATGTTTATCTGCAGAGTTTTTTCAGTGAAATGTAGGGGTTTTTAGCTTGGGGTCCCCAGGCCCACAGACTCCAGCTGCTATGCAAATTGCGACAGAGTGAGTCTATAAAAAGCTTGAGACCCCAGGATGGCCAGGGTTGTAGGGACACTGAGAAGGAGACGTGGGCGCTTGGGGATTTGGAAGTGCTCTCGTCTAGCCATGGCAGCAGCACAAAGCGTGCTAGAAAATCAGTTAGAAGGATGGTTAAGGTGCCGGGGAAGTAGACCAGCAGGCTCCCCGCGCATCCTGCTCTCTACTGACTTTGCTGTGCTTCTCTCTTCCTCTTTGAAACTTCTTTTCTTTTCCAAACCTTCATGCCAGGGTGACAGTTAGCTCTGATTCAGGGAGGGCAGCTCCCTGAGCAGGGGCGTGGTAGTAGGCCTCTGGGGGAATTTGGGAAGCAAAACTACTAGTGAGTCTGGTGTTCCTCATGATGTCAATGTTCAGGAGCAGGAAGAACTTCTAAATTGTCCCTTTTCCTTAGCCAGACCCCAGACTCACCAGCAAGCATCCCAGCAGTCTGTGAAGCAGCCCTCCTGCCCTAGACACCAGCACCCCTATCCTGAGTCCTTTCTAACTTGTCTCTGAGGGAGTGGGTGGTCCCCAGTCTGCCCAAGGCGGGCCCATGTGCCCCTTCATCACCCACAGGTTCACAAGTATGGTGGCCACAGCCAACAACCGTCGGACCTTTATCAACTCAGCCATCAAGTTTCTGCGTAAATACGACTTTGATGGCCTTGACCTCGACTGGGAGTACCCAGGAAGCAGGGGAAGCCCCGCCTCGGACAAGCAGCGCTTCACAGCACTGGTGCAGGTATGGCTGGGTGGCGAAGGGGCTGCCCAGTCTGCCAGGGGGTCAGAACTACAGCCCCACATGATGCGTGGACATTGGTCTGCCCACAGGGTCAGCGGCTACATGTATGTGTGTAGCACAGGCCAGCCTGTGATCAGTTTGCTGACTCTTGAGAGTGAGCATCTACCTGGGCTCATGGGGTCCTGGTCCCTGTGTCTGTGTTCACTCTGATCTGCCCTGCAGGAGCTGGGTGACACCTTCAGGCAGGAAGCCCAGAGCTCAGGGAAGGAGCGCCTCCTCCTGAGTGCAGCTGTCCCGTCAGCGCGAGTCTACGTGGACGCTGGATACGAGGTGGACAAAATTGCTCAGTGAGTCTCAGCAGATGTTGTCTGGGCTTCCTGGGAATGGAGCAGGTGGCTACCTGCAAGGTAGCACTTTGGGAAAGCCCCACCCTCCAGCAGCAAATCCAGGAAAGCTCACTGTGTCTGTGATGCCACATTCCAGATTCCTTCTCTGGGATCTTTGGGATCCTTCCTTGGGAAATCACTCTTCAAATGAAAACACCCCGAGAGGGGAAGGAGTGAAGCCCCTAGCATCTCCAAGGGAATAAGCCATCCAGATCCTTGCTTCTCAAAGGGTGGTTTGGGGACCCCTGCACCCACACCACCTGGGAGCCGGTTGGAAATGCAGACTCTTAGGCCCCACCCCAGGCCTCGTGGATCAGTACCTACATTTTAATGAGATTCCCAGGTAGTCTGTGTGCACACTGAAGTCTGAGAAACACTGAACTAGGTTTCCTTCCACAGTACCAAAATAACACCAGGGTTCCTGAGTGGGATGGGGCCTGAGGAGCTGAGGGCACAGTGGGGAAGGGTGCAAAAGACAGGAGCTGCCAACCTCACGGTTTGAATGACAGTGGCCTTGATAATGGGGGGCTGGGGAATGGTGTCCGTGTCGCCTTCCACAAAGCCACTGTGTGTGGGTGTTAGGGTGAAGCAGGGCCTCCCCTGTTCTCCTGGCCTTGAAAGTGGAGTTCCTCACCCCATCTTTCCATGCCTCCTGCAGGAACCTGGATTTCATCAACCTCATGGCCTACGACTTCCACGGCACATGGGAGAAGATCACAGGACACAACAGCCCTCTCTACAAGAGGCAAGGAGAGAGCAGTGCTGCGGCTGAGGTCAATGTGGTAAGTGGTGAGAGCCGTGAGGCAGGGACCCCATCCATCAGGCTCTGTCGGGTGGCCCTTCCGAGCCTAGAGGCTCTCACGGAACAGAACTCAGGGAAACCAAGCAAGGCACCAGGAAACCCGACGATTTTTGTTTCTTTGCTGGCTTGTTTTCTTTTTCTGCTCCGGGCCACTGCTGAGGGGAAACCTCACTTCTGTGTAGCGTCTTGGCTGATATTAAAGCCGAAAAACCAAACCCATTGCCGCCGAGTTGACTCTGACTCATAGTGACGCTGAATTAGACACAATAAACCAATTTAATGGCACCAAACAATGTCTCGTTGGGAGCCCTCTTTGAGCTTGAGCTTCCAGCCAAAATGACTCCCACTTCTTTCCCTCTCCCCCACCCCCACCACGTTTTCGTCAACACAGTGGGCATACTTTTGCTACCTGGCTGCTGGGAGACCTTCTGGAAGGTGCTTCCTGGGAGTGGAAGCTTTATGAAGTTGGTAACAACTCAGGGGATGTCACTGAGGGCAATACTACCCCCTGCAAGACCCAGAAAATGGCTGGCTTCATTTTAGACCGGGCTGAGCTGACGTCTCAGGGTGGCACAAAGGGTTTGCGCTCCACCTAAAGGTTGGCAATTTGAATCGGCCCAGCGATGCCACAGAAGAAAGACCTGGAGATCTGCTTCCATAAAGGTTACAGCCAAGAAAACCTCATGGAGCAGTTTTACTGTGTAACACATGGGGTCACCGTGAGTCAGAATCAGCTCCGCAGCAACTGTTTTTCTTTTTTTTCTTGTGTTTGTTTTTAAGTCAGAAATGACCATATTCTTTCTCTTTCTTAAAACAACCAACCACCACCACCACCACAAAAAGCCCTAAATTAAGGTGCTTTTTAATTTTGGGGGCCTATATCTCTGTGTGTTAGCTAGGGTGGGACATCTTTGACTTCTGTGGCACTCTCACGAATAAAACGCACCTCTCTGGGCTGGTGAGTCAGGTGCTCATTAATTACCTCATTGACTCATACAGAATCCTGCATTTCCCCTAGGAGCAATGGTTCAGGGTTTGCTAACTCAGTGTTTGTGGCAACTTTATAGAACATGAGTATTGCAAATAATAAGAATCTACTCTACTTTTATTTCCATTGTATAGACAGGACACTTGAGGCTCAACAAGGTTATATAAGTAGCTGAGTGAGCCCTCTGTGGGCAGGGATCCCTGTCTGCTTTGTTCACTGATGCACCCCAAGCATCCAGGACAGTGCCTGGCACACAGTAGTCCATCACTAAATATTTGTTCAGTGAAGGGCTGTCTGACTCCAAAGCCCGTGCTCTTGGCTATAGTGCCACGTGGCTTCTCTCACTAGGGTAGAGGGTCTGAGGATCTAAAGGAGATGACGAAGGGTTGGAACATCAGTGAAGATCCTTGAAGCTCTGTCTAAGGACTCCCGACCCTTCTAGCTCCGCCTCTGGAGCCCTCAGTCTTGGCAGCCAGAATCAGACCTGACGCCAGAGAAAATTAACCCTGTCCCTCCTTCTCCACCACCAGGACTTTGCCGTGCGATACTGGCTGCAGAGAGGGGCCCCTGCCAACAAACTGATCCTTGGCATGCCCACCTACGGACGGACCTTTACCCTGGCCTCCTCATCAGACACTGGAGTGGGGGCCCCAGCCACAGGGCCTGGGACCCCCGGCCCCTTCACCAAGGAGGGAGGGGTGCTGGCTTACTATGAGGTAGGAAAACCCCCAGCCACCCTGAGTACTGTGGGGGTCAGGGGCTGCCTGGAGGGGCGAGGGCTCCTTCTCCCACCATTTCTGAGTAGAGATGCCAGAGATGGTGAATTCCATGCCATCCCTGTCATCTTGGATTTCTCCTTAAGCCCAGATGCTTCAAGATGGACCCAGGGTCTAGGACACTCCATCTAGAATCTCCTAGGTTCTCCAGGCTCCCTCAGACAGTTTTCCAGTTCCTGGTCTCCTCCTGGCCAGGTGCCTCCCTCCTCCTCCCCAGCACTCACCCTCTGCTCCTGCAGGTCTGCTCCTGGAAGGGTGCCACCAAGGTCAGGATCCAGGACCAGAAGGTGCCCTACGCCTTCCAGGGCAACCAGTGGGTGGGTTTCGATGATGTGGAGAGCTTCAAAACTAAGGTGAGGCCCAGCCCTGCTGGGAAGGCGGTGGTCCCAGGTGGGCCCAAGGCATGTCAATAACAACAAATGACAGCATTCAGAACCTTTTCAAGGATAAGCCTCATTCTAAATACCCTAATATTCAGATCCCCATATGATAGTGTTTGTAGCTTTGCCATCTATCAATTCAGGAAGGACGTTAATGACAAAAATTGTTCTATATTCAGTAACGCTTTGGAAAGCATTTGTATTTCATTAAATACAACAGATTTTACAGACATATGAATAGGAGAAATATGTATGGGAGACACATCATTTTATTCCGCCCACTGGCAACATTTGGTGCGTGTCCAAATGATAGACCTCTTGATTCACTTACATGCTCCCCTCCTCCGCCCAACATCAGTGGCTTCAGCACATTTATTGGGCGCCATGTCTTTGTCCCCGATGAGATCATTAGCTTCTGAAGAGAGTTGCTGCATTTGTTTAGCAGTATTCCCCACACTGATTATCATATAGGGCAGACAGTGGTAGGTTCTTCTAGAAGTGCAGACAAAGTGCTCTGGGAGAGCAGAGGAGGAGCCTGATGGGGGAGATGGGGAAGGAGCCATGATGGAAAGGTGTTTGAGATGAGTCTTAAAGCACAGAAGGCGGGTAGGGGTAGGACATTCTGGGGAGGAAACTACAAGCAAAGACAAGCAGAGACGAAAATAGCAGACGGACCCTGAGGACAAGGTATAGCCGGTGTAGCTAGAACTCTGAAGGAGGGCAGGTATAGAAGGGGAGGTATCAGGAGATGGAGATTGGGGGCACGGGTTCTAGACCATTCCTACCCTCCAGCCCCCATACAATCCTGGTGGGAGTACCATAGCCCCCTGGCCAGGTCAGGGAACAGAGAAACCCAATCTGAGGGGACAGACAGTCATACCCTCAGGAAACCTCTCCTCTGGTGGAGCAGAGAAGGCCCTTGTGGAGACTGAAGACATGAAGACAGGGAAGCAAAACTTGATTCAGATATTTTGGGAAGCGTGGTCATTCCCTGTGGTAACTGAACTCAACATAACCAGCAGACAGAACTCCAAACATAGCAGCTCAGCCCAGAAAAGGCAGAGATGTTAAGGTTTCCAGCCTAGGGAGATCCACACACCCATCCATTCCCCACCCCTCCACCTTCACCCTCACCCTCACCCCTACCCCAGGCTTGTGCCAGGACAAGGGGGATTCTCAAGTGACTGGTACCCACAGGGATCAAAGACTCAGCCATCCAGACTCCCAGCCCAGGTCTGTCTCCAGAAGCCCCAACCACTCATGGGCCTGGGGTTGCTGCAGAAAAAAGCCTCCCATCCTGATGAGGAAGCAGGACGCTGGGCTGGGCTGGCTGGACTTACTGGTTTTCCTCTACCCCTACCCCACCCACAACAGGTCAGCTATCTGAAGCAGAAAGGCCTGGGCGGGGCCATGGTCTGGACACTGGACTTGGACGACTTCACAGGCTCCTTCTGCAACCAGGGCAGACACCCACTCATCCGGACGCTGAGGCAGAAGCTGAGTAAGTGAGGGGCCCAGAGGCAGAGGCAGAAGTCCGGGATGGGGTATAAAGCCTCGTCCCTAAACCGCGGGTCCTGGGTCCTTCTGAGGAACTGACTTTGCCTCAGTACTGAGATTTCCCAAATTTCATCCAAACCCAGGAGCTGAGGAAACTGTTGAAATATTTTCTCACCCTCCTCTTCCCTCTTGCCGGCTGCAGCAATGCCTGCCCAGGATGTTGTAACCAGGGCTTCCTCAGAGGGCCCTCAGCCCAGGAGTAGCAGCTGCTCCTCTCTTCAGGGAGAAAGGCTGACTGGGCTTACGTGTGGGGTTCCCACGTCCCCTGCTAGTATATGGCTGGGCTTTGCTATGGCATATGGCTATTGATTGACTCTTCTCTGCCCATTACATGAGTACCAAACCAGCTGCCGTTGAGTTGATTCCAATTCATGGTGACCTCGTGTGTGTCAGAATAGAACTGTGCTCCACAGGTTTTTCAATGGCTAATTTTTCAGAAGTAGACCCCCAGGCCTTTCTTCAAGGTGCCTCTGGGTGGACTCGAACTTCCAACCTTTGGGACAGCAGCTGAGTACTTAACGATTTACACTACCCAGGGACTCCATTACATGAGCAGCCCAGGTGTTTTCTGCTGAGCTGTGCTCCAGCTGTAGTCGTGGCTCTCGTCAGGCCGTTCTCTGCCTGGGCTGCCTGGGCTCTCTGCCTGCAGGGTGTGAGGTGTGGGGCTGCCACCTGCCCGTGGTTGCTGCCTGTGCATTTGGGTTCTCTTGGGGACCCTTGGTTGACTCTTCACTGTCTTCACAGGCCTCCCATATGTGCTGTCAGGTACCAGAGAGCCTGAAGTTCTCACAGCAGACAAGCCCTCTGAAACTGAGAGGGGGCACAGCCCTGGAGAAGACACCTTCTGACAGGGCAAAGCTGATGGCCTCTACCCCATCCCTCAGAAGCAGTCCAGCTACTACATCTGTGAGTGGGGAAGGCTGTTCCTGCGGAGCTGCCCAGCAGGCCTGGTGTTCAACACCTCCTGCCAATGCTGTACCTGGAATTGAGTCCCAGACCCCTTCAGTCCCAGCCCCCAGGACCCCTCCACAGTCTGTCTCCCCAGCTTTCCCTGGGAGCTGTTATCTAACTCCTGCAGGCCTCTCTGTGGTCTTCCCAACCAGGCTTTGTGCTCAGCCTTGGGTTCCTCTTTTCTGGGTCTCCTGGGCTGCCTCTCTCACTTGCAAAATAAACCTCTTGGTTTGCACCCCTCCCCCAGGTGTGGTGACTTCCAGAGGCTCTCTAAGAACACTACTGGCTCAAAAACTGCTCTGGGGAAGGTGGGGAACCAGGAGGGGAGGGTGGATTCAAAGCACACACAGGTCAGAGCTAGGTGAGCAGGTGGCATGCGCAAGGCCCAGGCCAGGTAACGCCTCAAGGAGTCCACAGCCCAGTAGGCAGCTCCCAGGGCACATGTGACTGCATCCAGGGCATGGCCCTGTTGTTAGACACATTTTTCATTGTCTCAGAAGCCTTTGAAGGAAGAACTTGTCCTGCTGACTTCTCTGCAGGTGTTATTCCCAACACGCACACTAGACGGCAGCAGAGATGAGCTTTTCCCTGCCCTAAGGGCTCAGCTTGCATTAATCTCAGCATTAAAATGAAAATACAGATTCCTGGTACGAGCACTTGGAGCACTGGTGGCGCCAGTGGTTCAGCGTTTGGCTGCTAATCAAAAGGTCAGCAGTTTAAATCCACTAGCCGCTCCTTGGAAACCCTACGGAGTAGTTCTACTCCGTCCTATAGGGTCCCTATGAGTCGGAATCGGAATCCACTTGACGGCAATGGGTTTGGTTGGGAAGTATGAGCACTTAAAAAAACAATTGCCTTCGAGTCAACTCTGAATCATGGTGACCCTACGTGCGTAAGGGTAGAACTGTGCTCCACAGGGTTCTCAATGGCTGATTTCTCTGAAATAGATCACCAGGACTTTCCTTCGAGGTGCCTCCGGGTGGACTGGAACTTCCAAATTTTTAGCCAAGCATGTGAATTGTTTGCACCACCCAGGGATCTTTGACCTAAATTCTGTACTAACCAAAAAAAAAACAAACCCATTGCCGTCGAGTGGATTCCAACTCATAGTGACCCTATAGGACAGAGTAACTCTGCCCCATGGAGTTTCCAAGGAGAGGTTGGTGGATTCAAACTGCCGACCATTTGGTTAGCTGACGAGTTCTTAACCACTGGGCCACCAGGGCCCCAAATTCCGTACTAGCCCCTTCAAAAATGCCTTATTACACCTATTGCTTACTGTAGCCAAATAAGGCAGGAGCAATTATCCTCATTTACAGGTATTTAAACTGAAGACTGATTCTAACCCAGTTCACTCTGAGTCCAGAACCAACACCTAAATGGGCCAAGATGGGCCAGAGTCTTATGTCAGGGACATTGGAAGCTGATGAGCATTTATACAACAGGGTCCTGGATCAACAAAGAGCAATGGAAATATTCCTAGCAGCTTTGGTTTGCATCTTGGTCATTCTATTTTAAGAAAATCTGCACATAACCTAATGGTCCAGCCTGTCATCACCCACCCCAAGCCTGAGGATGGGGACAGGTGGGGAGCGAGGGTGGTGACATGGCCCTTCACGTGAGTACAGCCAGCACCAGATCCCTCTAACAATGCCTTCCCCCTTCTATACCCTGCCTCTCTTGGGCCTTGTAAAATCTGCCTTTCTTCAGTCCAGAGCACCACTTTCCCTTCCTCTGAGGTCTCAACCTGGAAGCAGATCTACCACGTCCGAGAAGAGCTCCTTGTTCAGAATTGAGTCTGGGTGGCAGTTTCCAAATGAGGGAGCGCCTGAGCCCCAGACAGGCACCGGGTTGACTTCTGGTCCCACCACATACTCGCTGTGTGACTTCAGGCAAAGAAACAGAACCTTGGTCTCCTTACCTGTCAGATAGGCCTAGCCCCTCCCTCTCGGGGCAACTGTGAGGATTAAGTGAAGTAGTGAGTATGAGGAGCCCTGGTGACACAGTGGTTAAGAGTTCAGCTGCTACCCAAAAAATCGGCAGTTCGAATCCACCAGCCTCTACTTGGAAACCCTATGGGGCAGTTCCACCCTGTCCTATAGGAGCACTACAAGTCAGAATCGACTTGAGGGCAGTGGGGTATGGGGTAGTGAGTGTAAAACCATTCACAGTAGGCTCTTGTCTAAGTCGTAGTAAACACTCGCTCTTTCCCTCCCCCTTCCCTTCTCAGTGCTTTCTCTACCTTCTGTGAGCTTAAATTATTAGCTGGATAACTCAAGTATTTCACAAATAGCTTGACTTTTATTTTAGCAGAATGAGTCCATCTTGAAAAAACAAAACAAAAAACCAGCTGCCGTCAAGTCAATTTAAACTCACGTGGTGTCCAAATAGCCAAAGTCCCCCAAGCACCTGTGCTACTTTTCTCCTCAGGAAAGTGCTGCCCACGGCAGCTTTCTGGCCCCCTCAGGTCTTAACACCTCTGCTCCTCTCCAAACTCTGGTCCCTGCTTCACTGGTCCCCTCACCTGGACCAGTCTTCTGATGGCTTCTGGGCCTCTGCCCGTCCCTCCTCCAGTCTGGCCTCCACACTGCGAACACATGAATCTCCCTAAATTAGGGGTGGAATCTCAGCACTTCCCTTGCTTCAGGGCTTCCAACCGCTTTGTCTGCCCACAGAATAAGGTCCCTGCCTGCCGGCACAATGTCAAAACCCTTTATCACACCCCAGTCTCTTCCCCTGGCCTCATCTCTGTCATTCCCACCCCACTTCAGTGGCCTGATACCCCAGCTGTCAGCATTAACCTCAGCCATGCCAGCTCCACCTCTGGGACACCCCGATGTCTGCCATCACCCTGCTGGCCCAGGCCCACCCCATTCTCTGAACAACAACTCCCTGAGGCAGGAACAATAACAGCACCCTAAAGCCCACTTGTGCTTCTGACTCCACCTAGGCTCTGGACTCCATGTGGCTCCTGAGCCTTCCTGCTGCCACTGAGTCACTCAACACACACGAGTGTCTCCCACATGCCAGGCCTGGTGCCCGGCTGCACACAGAAGGCCAAGAGAGTCCAGGGCTCTGCTGTCCTGGGGTTTACATCCTAATAGGTCGCTATGAGTTGGAATTGACTCGACAGCAATGAGTTTGGTTTGGGGGACTAGGCGAGATAGACAATGAACAAATGTACAAATAAGACAGTTCCAGGCAGTAATGAGTACTATAAGGGAAGCAGTACATGGCTAGAGAGTGAGAGGATGGGGGTGAGGGGACTACTTTACACAGTGTGGCCAAAGAAGGCCCCTTGGGGGGTCACATTTGAACTGAGATCTTTAAGAGCCACCCAGGCAGTTCTGGAATCCAGGATCCCAAGGTCTGAGTCCAGGTACAGTTCTTCCCTGGCCCCTTTTGTTGACCCAACATATAGGACAGGAATCCTACCTTGGTCCCTCTCCTACACGGCTCCCAGTGACCCTACTCTGTCCCATCCCTTCTCCAGCATGGGTGCCTTGTCCAGGCCCCAAGTCCAGTGGCTGCGATCATGGCCTCATGGACAGGTCTCCCAGAACAACGCCCACTCCCCTGTCCCTCAGGCCAACTGTTGCCTCAATTCTCACCTGAATACTGAGGCCAGGGCCGCCTGATCACCGGCCTGGCTCATGTGACTGTACCTTCAGCCTTTGCCCTTGGCTGCTCCCCCAGCCTCTGTCAAGCTCTCAAGCTCTCGGTGCCCAGCAGCCCGCATGGTCAGGTCCAGTGCCCTCCCCTCCCCTCTGCTCCAGACCACCGCCAGGAACACCCCGTGTGATGCACACACACCCTGTGTTGTGATAGGTGCCCAGTGGACTCTTCAGGTGTCCCCAGACAGACACGCCCTTGGTGGAGCACCTCTCCACCCCGGGCATGTCAGCTGCCCTAGCTGTTCTTCCTCTTCCCTAGCAGGTTACTTCTAGTCACCTTTCGAGAGTCAGCTCATGGGTCACTTCCCACAGGGAACACCCTCAGGCAGTCCCATAAAGGAGAGGTCCCTCTAGCCACCTCTCTGAGATGACTTGATGTAAGAACACATTCATAGCATGCACCTGCTCATCGGTTACACCTGCTGGAACCCCAGGAAAATCTCCCCCTCACACATACAATACTACTACTATTGATTGGATGGGAGGACCCAGCTCTCCTGGTGGGCCCACAGGCTGACGGCACGCCCCCTGCTCCCACCCCCACTTCCTTATGTGCCATACCCTACCTGGAGTAGTGAGAGCTGAAACTCTCTATTATTTCTATTTTGCTTTAACTATGAAATATATCAGCTACACAAAAGATTGTTTGAATATATATATACTCAGGAACTCCCATGAAGCCATCATCAAGGTAAGAAAGCAGAACATGACCAATGTCTTCCTGATGTGTGCCCCTCTTGCCTCATACTCCTCTAGCTACATTTTGGTTACTCCTTTCCTCATTCTTCTTATAGTTTTATCAACTCTGTGTGCGTTCCTAAACAAGGCGCTGTTTCGTTTAGCCTGGTTTTGACCTTTCTGTAAATAAAGTTTCTCCTCCCATTAGTAGAGCTTCCACTGTACCCCATCCTCGTCATTACTGGACCACATACTCCGTATCAATCTGAGAGGTGTAAAGCGGTATCTTATTATGATTTCAAATGGCATCTCCCAAATTACTCATTAGTTCCGACATTTTTTCATGTCTGTATGCCATTTGTATTTGTTCTTTTGTGAGTAGTCCATTTATGTCTCTTGCCCATTTTTCTATTGTATTGTTTTGTCTCTTTCTTATTGAAATGTAAGAATTCTTTATACATTCTGAACACCAATCCTTTGATGGTTCCAAATTGGGCCGTATCTTCTCTGGTTTGTGGCTTGACTTTTCTTTCTCTTTAATGTCTTTTCATGTGGTCAAATTTATTAATCTTATCCTTTATGGCTTGTGCTTTCTGCGCCTTGTTTAATGAATCTGTCTCTAGCCTGGGTCAAAAAGGTATTTTCCTGTATTGTTGTCTAAAACTTTTATAAGTTTCTTCTTTTCCCTTTACGTTTTTAATTCTTCTGAAATTGACTTTTGAGTATGCTATGAGATAGGATCCAATTTCATTTTTTTCCACATAGATAACCAGTTGTTCCAGCACCATTTATTTGAATCATCTATCCTTTTCATACTAACCTGTCATATGTAGTGAATCAAATGATGGCTCCCAAAAAGATATATCCAAACCTAATTCTCTGAATCTATGACTATGACCTTATTTGGATTCTTTCCAAATGTAATTAAGATAAGGATCTTGAGATGAGATTATCCTGACTTATCCAGGCAGGCTCCAAATCCAATAACATGTGTCCTTATAAAAGACAGAAGGGGGGAGAAACAGAGACATGAAGGAGGAGTCAGAGTGAAGATGGAGGTGGGGACTGGAGTGATGCCAACAGCCACCAGCAAGTCTGAGACGGAAAGAATGGAATCCACCTAGAGCCTCTGCAGGGTGTGTGGCCCTACCAACACTAACGTACTTCTGACCGCCAGAGCACAAGACAATAAATTTCTGTTGTCTTAAGCCCCCAGTTCATTATGACAGCCACAGGAAATTAAGACTCTAGCTCTGAAATAAATCAAGTTTCCATATATACATGGGTGTCTTTCTGTTCCATTGATCTATTTTTCGATTCCTACCCCAGTAACTCACTGTCTTAATTACTAGAGTTTCATAATAAGTCGATATCTAGTATGGCAAGTCCTCCTACTATGTTCTTTTATCAGGAATGTCTTGACTGTTCTTAGTCCTTCATTCTTTCATATACATGTTAGAATCATGTAAAATTCCATGAAAAACTCTGTTGGGGTTTCTATTAGAACTGCATTATTGAATCTACAAGTCAATTTCGGGAGAAGTGACATCTTAACAATATTAAGTCTCCCTATCTTAAAATATGGTATATTTCCTTATTTAGTCATGTCTCCTGAAATACATTCTAATGACATTTGATTATTCTCTCCTTAAAGGTCTCATACAACTTTTATTAGACTCATTACTAGATATTTTTGAATGCTGTTGTAAATTTTGTCCTTTTTAAAAATTAAAATTTTAATAAATCGTTGCCATTGCCTTTTTTTTTTTTGATTTTATTT
>NW_004443971.1:12701642-12720995 GCF_000243295.1 Trichechus manatus latirostris
GATGTTTTAGGGTTTCAGGATTGTTGTATCCTCTGTTCAGCTTAGTTTTTCGGATCTTTGCTGTGGAGGGACGGCGTGGTGCTTCTGCCTAGAGCACCATTTTGCCAGAACCGCCATTGCCTTTTATGTATTGATTTTGTGTCCAGCAACTTTTTCAACTCTCTTGTTAATTTCGACAGTTATTCTACAGATTCTGTAGAGTGGTCTATGCAGGCAATTGGAACATCTGCATAAATAAGTTTTGTTTCTTTTAATCCAAACCTTACAACTTGTGTTTATTTTCCTTGCTAACTGCACTAGCTAAAACCTTCACTACCGTGGTGAATACATGCCGTAAGAGTGGGCATCTTTGCCTTGTTCTTGGCCTCAGAGGGGATGTTTTCAACATTAGGTGTGCTATTTATTGTAGGTTTTTCATAGATGCCATTTATAAGACTAAGGAAATTTCCTTCTATTCCTAGTTTGCTAAGAGTTCTCATAAGAATGAATGTGAATTTTGTTGAATGGTGTTTATGTATTTATTAGATTATTTATAGATTTTTGCCTTTATTCTGTAATGAAGTAAACTATACTAAACAACTTTCCCCTGTTAAATTCATTTTACATTCCTAGGATTACTTCAACTTGTTCATGATAGATTATCTTTTTTGTACACTGCTGGATTGGTAAATATTTTGTTTCACGTTTTTGTGTTTATACATTACTGAGTTGAAGGGGCCTCTGTGTTTTCTTTCTTCCACTCTAGGATGTTCTTATCATTCTCAGCTGTTGCCCAGGCCAATAATAAAATACTTTTGGATGTCAAACATTTGCTAGCCTCATAAAATGAGCTGGGGAAGCTCCCTCTTCCAGTTTCTGGAAGAGTTGTGTCAAAAGGAATTATCTGTTCCTTGAATGTTTGGTAGAAGTCACCAGTAAAGCCATCTTGGCTTGGTGCTTTTTTTTTGAGGATGATTTGTAACTGCTGATTCGTGTCTTTGGTGGTTGCAGGACCATTTTGTTTTCTGTTTTTCCTTGAGTCAGTTGAGAGCTGAAACTCCTCATCCCTGCCTAGGCCAAAGATCTTCCTCAAATGGATTTGAAGGTGATAGGAGGTGACATTAAAACTTACTTTGTTTTACTCAGAACCCTGTGTAAGAGTCCTTAATTGAGATGAAGTTGAGGAAGTTTGCTGGTTATCTCGCCCTTCCATCTGTCCTTCCCAAGTGGCCCTGAAGAAGGATAGATCAGATGCCATAAACCTACAATTTTCCCAGAGGTCACTGGGGTGGACCCAGGTCTTTGAGGGTACCACGGACACTTAAGAGCCTCCTTGAGAAATTGTTCATCTTGAGGCAGCCCTCTCACCTCCTCCCACTGGGGGAGTCCACAGATTCCCCCAGAGATCTCTCGGGGACCCAGGCTCAGCAAACCAGCTCTCTCCACTCCCCTTTCCTTCCTTCCTCTGCCCTGACTCCTTCCCCAGGTGACAGCCTCAGAATGTCACTTTCCATTGTAAGGGTCTCACCTGGGAAAGACACACATGTCTCTTGACTCTAGGGCATGCTCTTGCTGAGTTTGAGGTGAGGCACGGGCCAGCACCCCATACCACACTCAAGGAAATTCCTCCTTTAGGCTCTTTTTAGTAGAATGCACCTGTGCCCTTCAGCATATTTGAGCCTCCCTCTGTTCCACAACAATTCTACTGCTGTAGATTGAGTTGTGTCCCCCAAGAAAGATATGTTGAAGTCCTTACCCCAGTACCTGTGAATGTGACCCTGTTCGGAAGTAGGTTTTTCTATTTTTATGTTAATGACATCATACTAGAGTAGGGTGAGTCCTAAATCTAATCCTTTCTGAGCAATGTCTTATAAAAAGGGAAAAAAGACACAAACAGCGACATATACACAGGGGAAGAGGCCATTTGAGGATCCATCTATAAGCCAAGAAATACCCGGGGCTGCCAGAAGCTGAAAGAGACAAGAATGATCTTCTAGAGTGGACAGAACATAGCCCTGTGACACCCTGAATTTGGACGCCTAGTCTCCCAAACTGTGAGACAATAAATTTCTGTTCCTTAAAACGACCCACTTGTGGTATTTTTGTTACAGCAGCACTAGGAAACTGAGACAAGTACAGAAAGAAGTCAACATGTGTTGAGTTCCTAATATGTGCTAGGTGCTTTCCTGTATATTGTTTTATGATTCTATTTAGTTCTCACAGCATTTATTAAGCACCTTCTACATATAGGTGCTCTGTGAGGTGCTTTGTATATATAATTTCAATTTCTTTCAAGACCTAGTATCAATAAAAATAAATAAATAAAATAGAAAAAGGAATCTTGTATATAGGTATCGTTGTCTCCATATTGTACATGAAGAAACTGAGGCTCAGAGAGATTAAGAAGATTGCCCAAGTCAAACAACTACCAAGTGGTAGAGCTGGCAATAAACGAATGGATGAATGGATGGATGGATGGTTGGATATTAATTTCAATTGGTAGAACATGAGATTAGACCTCAGGTCAGCTGACTATAAGACCATCAGTGTCCTTTTCACTACCCACTCTGTCTGGTCCCCAACTTCCTTCACTCTCCCAGCTTCCTGGGATCCACATTTCAATGACTTGGGTCCTGGAGCACATCTCTTTTTGCCCTTTCTCTAGATGAGTGAACACCTTTCTTGGGAGCCAGGTTCCAGGCTCTCAGGTACATACTTCTTAGGCTCACACATCACTGACCAAAAACAAGACACCTGGACAGGCAGATGGCGTTCATTCAGACTGAGGGAATCAAGCTGATGGTGTTGCTGAGCCGTGCATGGCAAGGGAAGCAGAGGGGATCCTGGCTGAGGGAGCAGCACCATCAGAGAAGCTGAATGGAAAAGGATGGCAGAGCAGCTTAGACGAAGCCACCTGTGAAAGGTTGGTGGCAGTATTTTATCAGGAGTGAGATGAGGCTAACAGGTCCTTTTCATATTTTATTTATTTATTTTTACTGATACAGGATCTTGAAAGAAATTGAAATTACATATATAAACCACCTCACGCAGCACCTGTATGTAGTAGGTGCTTAATAAATGCTGTGAGAACTGAATGGAATCATCAAACAATATACAGGAAAGCACCTAGCACGTATTAGGAGCTCAACACATGTTGATTGCTTTCTATACTTCCATGTCCTGCTGCCTCCGCAGCTACTTTTTCTAAGCACCTTCTCCGGCTGCCACCACCTGGCCCACCATGGAATTACCACCAAGAAGCACTCATGCTCATTCAACTAGGCTCTTGCTCTAGGTGAAGCCCATGTCCCCTTTGTTCAGAGCTTGGTGCAAAGAGAAATAGCCAGCTCCCTTTTAATTAATTCAGTCATTTGAGCAACATGTTTTTGAGCCTGTCTCAGTGAGAGAGAAAGGCATTCCTTCCAAAGGCCCACTGTTAAATTCCCTTTAGGCCTTGCCTCCATTCACTCTGCGTGGGAGTGGGAAGAAAGAGCATATGGACATTCCTGTCATTCCCCTGCGCTCCTTGGTCCCCACCACATGGCATGTGAGATCTCAGGGGCTTAGGATGGCATGAGACGAAGTCCCAGCCCCACCCCATGCCCTCCTCCAGGGTGTCCTTGCTGTTCCCAGCTGTCACCCAGGCCAGTCATAAACAGAGGAAGCTGGGAACACCTGCCTCATCCCCCCCACCCCTCAGCCCCTTCATTCCCTGGAGACCACACTCTGAGGAGGGACCCTAAATGTGCCACCTGAGAAGGTGGAGGCCTCCAGAGAAAAAGGCAGAAGGACTCAATGCTTGTAACTACTATTACTACAGCGTGGCCTCCCTCTGAAGCAGACAGCTGGGGCACTGTGAAGCCAGGCCTGTCCAGACCAGCCCAGACCCACAGGCTGGTGGCCTTGTTTTCTCTAAACTTCTTCCTGGCATCTAATTTCAGATCCTCAAGCTGTAGCAATAGTTCATATGACCTTATTTTTGGCATCTGTAGAGACGGAAATCTCCACCCTGTGCACTTTTTAAGTGAATCTAAGCTCTCACTTGGCTGTATATGGCTTGTCTGTGTCCATGGCTGAGCCCTGGGCTGCCTGCTGGTGCACGATCCAGAGTTTCCTCACTCTACTCGCGTCACTGTAAGGCAGACCCTGAGGATACGGGAACTCAGACTCTGTAACAGGAGCCAGCTCAGGGCCTTAAGAAAGAACGTCACCCCACCCTTATTCCTACTACCACCACCCAGACACAAGGCAACTTGGTACAAAGAAAGTGCACTAGGCCTTCACCCCTGCCTCCCTGTGTGACCTCAGGCAAGTCACTTCTCATCCCAAGTCCTCAGTTTCCCGCTCTACAGTGGGCAGTTTGGACTATGTTATGGATTGAACTGTATGTTCCCCAAAAGATATGTTGAAGTCCTAACCTCTTTGAAGATGTTATTAATAAGTTAATATGAGTAGACTGGGCCCTAATCCAATATGAGTGATGTCCAAATAGAAGAGACGAGATACAGACAGACACAAAGAAAAGACCGTGTGACAGTGGAGGCAGATGAATCTGTGAGCCAAGGAGCACCAAGGACCGCTGGCTGTCACCAGAAGCTAGGAGAGAGGCAAGCGACAGACGCTCCTTCAGAGCCCTCAGATCTGGGACACCCTGATTTAGGACTCCTAGCTTCAAGGGCTGAGACAATACATTTCTGTTCTTATAAGCCGCCCAGGTTGTGGTACTTTGTTATTGCGGCTGTAAAAACAAAGACAAATAATCTACAGGTTACACAGCCAGTCACAGCCAACTACTGGGATGCCTCCAGAAAATAAGGAAAGCAAGGGAGAGCTCACTCCTCAACTTGGCATCAAGTATTGCCCTCCCACTGCCATCCGACCAGAAGATCCCTTTCAATATCTGCTTTCAGCTGAACGTGGGGGGCTTGCTCTGTAGCTCTCTCCTCCACCACACACACACGTGCACACACACACACACACATACACACAGACACACAGACACAGAGACACACAAGCACATGAGCAACTTGTCCTTTCTTGGTCAAGCACAGGGGCCTACATGGTGGGTGGGGTGGGGTGTCTTATGTTACACTTTACCTCAGAGCCCATCTTTACCGATTACTGAGGGCCTCAGTCTCCACTGCTGACCCAGGTAGCCTTCCTTGCCCTCCGGTCAGCCCTGCTCCACATCCACAGCTTAGCATGGCTCCTAGGCTGTGTTCCAGAGCATCCCTGGGTGACTCAGAGATCACTGGCCGTTGGTGAGCATCCAGCCCTCCATTCCCCAACCAGTGGACAGACCTTGAGACAGTCTCTCTCTAATCCTTTAATCCAGTGGTGGGAACCATTTTCTATTAAGGGACAGTGACTTCAGTGGAAAAAAGTAATGATCAAGGGCCACAGAATCATATAAAACTATTAACTCAGATGTAGAGGTGCTTCTTCTTCTTCTTCTTTCTTTTTAATTAAGAGAGATGTATAAAATAGTAAACACACGGTATTTTAAAAGGAAGACAAGATCATATTAAATATAATCAATATTTTAAAATATGTTTTTATTCCAAGTCCTGGGCACTCAAGATGAGGTGACTTAAAAGAACGTGAAGGAAAGAGAGTGAGAAATTGTGGTAGGGAAAAGAGAACAACAAAAGAGGTAAGAAAAGGTGAAAACAAAAAAAGCCAAACCGTGCCATCAAGTCAATTCAGATTCACGGTGACCCATGTGTGTCAGAGCAGAACTGCGCCATAGGATTTTCTTGACTGCAATCTTTACAGAAGCAGATCAGCAGGCCTTTCTTCCAAGGGGCCATTGGGTATGTGTGAATTGCCAACTTTTCAGTTAGTAAACCAGCGCAAACCATTTGCACCACCCAGGGACATAAGAAAAGGTAAAGCGGAGAGAAAAGGCAGAATACAGTAGTGGAAAGAAGGGAGCCAGACGGAGGTAAAGTTAGGAGAGAATCAGACCTTTTGATTAGCAGCTGTAGGTCTTAACCACTACACAACCAGGGTTTCCGTAGTCCGACTACTAACTCATAACTCACTCGGCTTTGTGCTTCTGGCGTCACCCCTGACCTTAGAATGTTGGTTATCAGATTATTACCTTGATTACAGGCTACTATTTATACAGAGCCTATAAGCTGGGTGTTTATTTTATCATTTAATTTAATCTTCACAACAACTCTAAAAATTAGATATTTTACAGATGAGGAAACTAAGATCCAGAAAAGTTTTCCAACTTCATGAAGCTAATAATTAACAGAATGAGGACTCGAATCCATACCCTAGTCCAAAGCTTACGCTCTGTAGACTACACCATCTCTTACTATCTCACCATTATCCCGAGTGAATGGTTGGTTACCTTTGTTCCACTGTTTGTCTTAATTCAGACACTTGTTCCTTCCTTCTATTCCTTCAACTCATTAAACCCATTCTACCCACCTTTCCCAGCCTCAAAGCTGCATCCCACTGTTCTGCCTCCCGGGACTGTTCATGCCTGATCTTCCCGTGGTTGCCCATCTTATCCTCCAGGTCTCCGCTTAAGGGTCACTTTCTTAGAGGGGCCTCCTGACCACCTCCCAGTCACCCACTCACTTCACTCTGACTTATTTTTTTTTTTTTTACCGTGACTCTTAAAATTGCTACATGATGTTTTCCTTTGTATTATCTGTCTTCCTGGGCTAGAATATAAATCTCCATGTGAGCAGGACCTTATGAGTCTTATTTATTACTATATCCCAGCATCTAACACAATTTCTGGCACATAACCAAAACAACCAAACCAGATGCCATGGAGATGATTTAGACTTACACAACCCCATGTGTGTCAGAGTAGAACTGCACTCCTCAGGGTTTTCAGCAGCTGACTTTTTCAGAAGTAGATCTTCAGAAGTACCTCTCAGGAGTCTAGAACCTCCAATGTTTTGGTTTGCAGCTGAGTGCATTAACCATTTGCACCACCAGGGACTTCATATCCAAACCAAACTAAATCGGTTGCTGTCAAGTCGATTCCAACTCATAGTGACCCTAGAGGACAGAGTAGAACTGCTCCATAGGGTTTCCAAGGAGCAGCTGGTGGATTCAAACTGCCGACCTTTTGGTTAGCAGCCCAGGTCTTAAACCACTACGCCACCAGGTCTCCAGAGACTCCATAGTAGATGCTTAATAAGTGTTTGTTGAATGAATGAATGAACTACTCTCTATCCCTTTATAGACTCTGCTCCTGACTGTCAGAGGCGTGTTTTCCCAGGAGATCAATAAAATCAAGCCCCAGGCTGCATTTCCCGTATCACCTCAAGGTCTCTCACTACCGCTCTAATAAAAATTTATCTGTCTCGCAAGTGTGCCCAAGCTCTTTGCTGAGCTGTGGATGGAGATAAATAAGCTTTAACCCCAGACTCAAGGCTTGATCTTCTGGAGTTTATAGATTCCAAGAGAGGCGATAAGGCAGGCCCATAAATCTTTATAATTCGAGATGAAATGAGCTGTACGAAGTGAAAAAGGAACAAACAAACCATGTTCAAGGGAAGGAGAGGCCCTTTCTGGTTGGCTGATAGGGAGACTTTAACAGATAGAAGAGTCAGCACCTGAATCAGCCGCGAATGGGGAGTAAGACCTTCCTGCGGTCTCAGAGGCAGAGTTTTAGTCCAGGGCCCCCAGGACACGGCCAGACTGCAGCAGGCTCAGGGTCCAGGAGGGAGGCCATGCGGGATACAGACAGGGGTAGAGGCTGGGGCCAGACTGTGTGGTCTGGGGATCGAACACAGCCACGGGAGAGAGGGAGCCACGTGAGCATAGTGACCCAAGCCACAAAGTGCACCACTGCCGCCTACCACTTCCCTCCAGCTGAGGGGCGGCGGGAGGGTAGCCAGTGGAGGGCCGTGGCTTGCAGACATGAGGAGGTTAACCTCAGTTCTCTCTAAGAAGCAACTTGGGGCAGATTTCTCTCTTTTCTCCAAGCTGTCAGAAATACAAGCTGGTCAACACATCTGATTTCTCAACAGCAGGAAATGAAGCAACTGTTTTTGAGACAGAATCCTGCCTTGATGGAGGGCAAGGCTCTGGGCCATGACCATTTTCCTGTCATGTTAATCCTCTTTTCAAAAAACAGTTCTCTTAAAGATGCAAGCCTTTGGGGGAAGGGTGTGGAGATGAGGAACAAACAGAGCTCCATGGAAGAAGACCAGGGTATATGGGAAAACAGAAGACCTACTAGGTGTGTTGCGTGTTGGGGTGAGGGTGGGGGGAGAGAAGAAGCTGGTTCAAAGATGCCAGATCCAGAACAGTTCCCATTCTGCATCCCTTCTCTCTATTCTTTTAATGCTAATGGTTCCTCCCATACCAGTAGCCATCGAGTCTATTCCAACCCATGGCGATCCCATGTGTATCAGAGTAGAACTGTGCTCCATATGGTTTTCAGTGGCTGATTTTTCCCAAGTAGATTGCCAGGCCTTTCTTCCAAAGTGCCTCAGGGCTGACTCAAACCATCCACCTTGCAGTTAACAGCAAAGTACTTAACCATTTGTACCAACCAGGGGCTCCAGTCCCTCGCATAGACTCAGCCATTCCCCTAGCTCCAAGGACCCATGCTGACCTAGCTCATCTCTTCTCCTGGGCCCATCTCTATAAGAACTTTTACCACATTGTATTGTCACTATCAGCTCTTATGACTGCCTCCTGCACTAGATTGTGAGCCCTTTGAAGGCAAGGACCTTGCCCTGCTGCCCTGGTGTCTCCAGCGACTGACTGGAGTATCCAGAGCCGTTGAATGAAGCCATTCCAGCTGCATCTCCTCAAGTCTTCTCCACCTCCACCTGGTCTCTAAATGTCAGACTGCCTCACGGCTTAGCCATACTCTTTCTGCCCTTCTCTCCCTGGATGATCTCATCAATACGCATGGCTTTAAATAGCATCTTTATATTAATGACCCCCCACATTTACGTACCTCCAGCCCAGACCTCCATATGATATATCCACTGGCATACGTGCTCTCTCTACACAGATGAAGCAGGACCAGCTCATCCTTTATATGCCTAAAACAGGACTCCTTACTCTAAAACCCATTCCCACACCCAAGAGTTCCTCCTCTTAGTAAATTATCACGACCCCATCCACGTTGCTAAAGGTAGAACCTTAAGGTTGTTCGCGGTTGCTCCCTTTCCTTCATTCCTTTGCATCCAATTCATCAGTGAGTTTGTTGATTTTCCCTCCAACAACTGTCTAGTCTGATCATTTCTCTCCATCTCCCCCACCAACCCAGCCCAGACCACCAGCATCTCTTGCCTGGTCGTCTTTAATAGCTGTTTATGCTCTTATCTCTTCCACTCTTGCTCAATCCAAATCTAGTCTCTACAGAGAAGCAAGAGCCAACTTTTCAAAACATCAATCCTATCCTGTACTCCACTGCTTAAACTTAAATTCAGTGGCTTCCAACTGCATTTAGAACAAACTCAGACCCTGCCTCCCTCTGTCCTTTGCATGTTGCCTCTCTCCCCCTTGCTCAGTTGACAACCTGCTCTAGCCACCCTGGCCTTCTCTCATAGTTTTTGTTTTGTCTTGTTCTTTTTATTTTATTTTTTTATTGTGTTTTCAATGAAAGTTTACAGAATTAGTTTCTCATTAAACAATTAATACACATATTGTTTTGTGACATTGGTTGCCAACTCCGCAACGTGTCAGCACTCTCCCCTTCTCTACCTTGGGTTCCCCATTTCCATTCGTCCAGCTTTCCTGTCCCCTCCTGCCTTCTCGTCCTGGCCCCTGGGCTGGTGTGCCCATTTAGTCTCATATGCATGGTTGAGCTATGTGTACTATTGTTTGTTTTATAGGTCTGTCTGATCTTTGGCTGAAGGGTGAACCTCAGGAGTGATTTCAGTACTGAGTTAAAAGGGTGTCTGGGGTGCCATAATCTCGGTGTTTCTCCAGTACGTCAGACCAGTTATTCTTTTTATTTTTAATACCCCAAACTCTTTCACACCTCTGGGACCTTGCATATGTTGTTCTCTGCTTAGATCATTTTGTCCTTTCTTAACATAACTAACTGCCTCTCATCTTTCAGATTTCAGCTTAGGTCACACTCCTCAGAGAGGCCTCCCTGGCCATCTTAACTAAATAGGTCCTCCCACCTCACCCCTCATCCCACCCAACCTAGGCCAGGACTTGGCACATATAAGGGCTCAGTGACTATTTTATGGGGTCCTTGGGTGCTGCAAACAGTCAATAAGCTCTGCTGCTAACCAAAAGGTTAGAAGTTTGAGTCCACTCAGAGGCACCTTGGAAGAAAGGTCTGGCAATCTACTTCTGAAAACTCAGCCACTGACAACCTTATGGAGCACAGTTCTACTCTGTCACACATAGGGGTGCCATGAGTTGGGGTCAACTCCATGGCACCTGGTTATTGGTTAACTATTTCCTAAAAGAATAGATGGATGCAGCCCCTACTCCCAGGCTGACTCCTGTGGCTTGTTTTTCCTTCTTCTAAGTCAGCAGTTAGAGCAAGGCCAGGAGCCAACTTTGGAACAGACCATCAATTGCTCATATGCAAGTTCAAGCTGAAGCAAATTTTAAAAAGTCCAGAAGAGCCAAAGTAAACCTTAAGTATAAATCCTGTTGCCTTCAAGTCAACTCCGACTCATAGAAACCTTATAGTTTATCGTATCTGAATTTAGAGACCATCTCAAGAGTAGATTTGATGTGTTGAACACTAAAGACTGAAGACCAGACAAGTGGTGGGATGACATCAAGGACATAATACACGAAGAAAGCAAAAAGTCATTAAAAAGACAGGAAAGAAAGAAAAGACCAACATGGATGTCAGAAGAGACTCTGAAACTTGCTCTTAAACCTAAAGTAGCTAAAGTGAATGGAAGAACTGATGAAGTAAAAGAGCTGAACAGAAGATTTCAAAGGGCAGCTTGAGAAGACAAAGTAAAGTATTATAATGAAATGTGCAAAGACCTGGAGTTAGAAAACCAAAAGGGAAGAACACATTCAGCACTTCTCAAGCTGAAAGAACTAAAGAAAAAATTCAAGCCTCGAGTTGCACTATTGAAGGATCCCTGGTGGTGTAGTGGTTAAGAGCTTGGCTGCTAACCAAAATGTCGGTAGTTCAAATCCACCAACCGCTCCTTGGAAACCCTATGGGGCAGTTCTACTCTGTCCTATAGCATCACTATGAGTCAAAATCGACTAGACAGCAAAGGGTTTGGTGTGTGTGTGTGTGTGTGTGTGTGTTTAATGGGAAAAATACTGAATGAAGCAGGAAGCATCAAAAGAAGATGGAAAGAATACACAGAGTTACTGTACCAAAAAGAACTGGTCAACACTCAACCATTTCAGGAGGTAGCATATGATCAAGAGCCAATGGTATTGAAGAAGTCCAAGCTGCACTGAAGTCATTGGCTAAAAACAAGCCTCTGGGAATTGATGGAATACTAATTGAGATGTTTCAACAAACAGATGCAATGCTGGAAGTTCTCACTTGTCCATGCCAAGAAATTTGGAAGACAGCTAGCTACCTTTCCAACCAATTGGAAGAGATCTATATTTGTGCCCATTCCAAAGAAAGGTGATCCAATAGAATGAGGAAGTTATTGAACAATATCATTAGTATCACATGCAAGTAAAATTTCGCTGAAGATAATTCAAAAGCGATTGCAGCAGTACCTTGACAGGGAACTGCCAGAAATTCAAGCCAGATTCAGAAGAGGATGTGGAACAAAGGATATCATTGCTGATGTCAGACAGATCATGGCTGAAAGTAGTTTATATCAGAAAGATCTTTACCTGTGTTTTATTGATTATACAAAGACTGTGTGGATCATAAGAAACTATGGATAACATTGTGAAGAATGGGAATTCCAGAACACTTAATTGTGCCCATGTGGAACCTGTACATAGACCAAGAGGCAGTCATTTCAACAGAACAAGGGGACAGTGTGTGATTTAAAAGCAGGAAAGGTTGTGTCAAGGTTGTATCCTTTCTCCATATTTATTCAATCTATATGCTGAGCAAATAATCCAAGAAGCTGGACTATATGAAGAAGAACGCGACATCAGGATTAGAGGAAGGCTCATTAACAACCTGCAATATGCGGATGACATAACCGTCCTTGCCAAAAGCAAAGAGGGCTTGAAGCACTTACTGATGAATATCAAAGACCACAGCCTTCAATATGGATTACACCTCAACATAAAGAAAACAAAAATCCTCTCAACTGGACCAATAAGTAACATCATGATAAATATGAAAAAATATTGAAGTTGTCAAGAATTTCATTTTACTTGGATCCACAATCAACATTCATGGAAACAGCAGTCAAGAAATCAAACTACATATTGCTTTGGCCAAATTTGCTGCAAAAGACTCCTTTAAAATGTTAAGAAGCAAAGATGTCATCTTGAGGACTAAGGTGTGCCTGACCCAAGCCATGGTATTTTCAATTGCTTCATGTGCATGCGAAAGCTGGACAATGAAAAAGGAAGAGCAAAGAAGAAACTGATACCTTTGAATTATGGTGTTGGTGAATAATATTGAATAGACCATGGACTGCCAGAAGAACAAACAAGTCTGTCTTGAAAGAAATACAGCCAGAATGCTCCTTAGAAGCAAGGATTGTGAGACTTCATCTTATGTACTTTGGACATGTTATCAGGAGGGACCAGTCCCTGGAGAAGTAAACCATGTTTGGTAAAGTAGAGGGACAGCCAAAAAAAAAAAGGAAGACCCTCAATGAGATGGATTGACACAGTGGCTGCAACAATGAGCTCAAACACAGCAACAGTTGTGACGATGGTGCAGGACTGGGCAGTGTTTCATTCTGTTGTACATAGAGTCACTATGAGTCAGAACCAACTGGAAGACACCTAACAATAACAAGTCATCACCACTCAGCCTCTCTCTCCTTTATTTTTTAATTTTCTTAAAACTGCCCGCACAAACACCAGATAGTGGAGTTTCTTCCTCCTCCAAAACTAATTGCCGAGCTGGACAAAGACTCCTTGGCTACCCACTCCCTAGTTGTCCTTTTCAGCTTCAGGGTTTAAAAGTTAGTCATTGCAGGGTACAGTGGGGAGAATGAAAAATAAACAAGGGGAGAAGCATCAGAGTCCAGGCACGTACAGAGTTCTTACGGTCATGGTCGCTGGTCTATAGTTAGCTCCTGACTTCCCTTCTTGGCAAGATCCATTCCAGTTATCTAGGACAGTCCCAATTACTACCAGTGGTGTTAGTAGGAGACTGTGGGGGGCGAGGACCGCACCAGGTGATGCTGTCAAAGGGGGTTACACCAAAATCACTGTCTATAAAACTTTTCGCAGTGTTTCAGCAGAAATTTATTATTCTTTATAAAATATCCCTGTAGTTGGTTAAAACAAACAACACAAACATTCTTCTTAAGCCCAGCTTACATGTATCAATATACCTACAAGGCTAAAACTCTATGCTAATTTACTTATTGAACCTTCTAAAGTACTCTGGTCAGAGCTGTCATTATTACCCAATTACAATGACACTTTGAATCACTCTGTCTCCATGAAGAGAGAGTTCTCCAGCACCAGCCACTGGGAAAGGACAAATCTTTATTGCAAACTAGAGCTCAGAAGACAGGCCTGAGGCAGGTGGGAGAGGGCTTCTCATCCTTGGAGCCTGGTTGTTTTAGGCCTGGATTTGGGAGGGGGCCTGGGCAGAAGGCTGTAATACAGCACCCTCCATATGAAATCAGGGCAGTGGACTCAAGCCAAGGGTTAGCAAAGAGGAAGCCTGGGTAGAGCATAGCCTGGAGGTCAGATTATCTGACATCCACCTCTCAGTGTGCATTTCCCCTTTGTTAACTCTGATCCTCCCCTGAAATCTTATTTGAGTGCTCAGACTAAGCACGGCAGAGGGAGAGCTGTACCACCTCCTGGGCCAGCACGTTAAAGGACCACTAGAGCCCCCAAAGCCACCGTGGTGATGGTCCCTGTCATGAATTGAATTGTGTCCCCGAAAAAGATATGCTGAAGTCTTAATCCTGGACTGGTGAATGTGATCTGGTTTGGGGAAGTAGGGTTTTGTTTTGTTTTTTTGCAGATGTTACCAGTTAAATTAGGGAAGTCATACTGGAGTAGGATGGATCCTAATCTTAACCCCTTGTAAATGCTTTATAAAAGAGGAGAGGCACAGAAACAGAGTCACGCACAGGGGGAAGACAGACGCCATGTGATGACAGAGGCAGACGCATCTATAAGCAGCAAAGGAACCCAAAGGATTGCCAAAAGCCACCAGAAGCTAGGAGAGAGGCATGGAACAGTTCCTCTCCTAGAACCCCCAGAAGGAATCAACATGGCCAATACCCTGATTTAGACTTCTCACCTCTGGGTCTGTGAGATAATAAATTTCTGCCCTTTAAAGCCCCCTACTTTGTGGTATTTTGTTATGGCAGCACTACAAAGCTAAGACAGCCCCTAAACGGGAAGGTGTATCTTGGTGAACGTTGAGGACAGGGTTAGGATCATGTGGTCTAGCTGTCCCTCTCCTTGTAGGAATACTTCTTCCAGTGCCAACTTGAGGAATCCTATTTTTTTTTTTTTTATTAAGGGAGGTGATATTTCCTTTCAACATTTCATGGGCATTCCAGACCATGCAGGTTTCACCTCCCTGAGGCACCTACTTAGCAGGAGAAAGGTCACTTTCTGGCGTGTCTTCACACTTCCTGAGCCCGGCTGTACTTTGGGCCATCCTAGTGAAAGAAAGACTGGGACCTGGGCTCTAAGGCAGGCTCTGTCATTAGCAGCTGAGTGTCCTAGACAGGGCACCTACTCTCTACTTCCTTATTGTCAGATGAAGGAAAGAACAATCTCTGCATTAGTTTTCTATTGCTGTTGTATCAAATTACCACAAATTTGAGTGCCTAAAACAACACAAATATATTCTCTTACAGTTCCGGAGGTCACAAGTCCAAAATAAGTCTTGTGAGGCTGAAATCAAGGTATCAGCAGGGCCGCGTTCCTTCTGGTCACTCCAGGAGAATAATCCATTTCCTTGCCTTTTTCACCTTCCAAAGGCCACCTGTATTCCTTGCTTTGCGGTCTCTTCCTCCAACTTCCAAGCACATCATTTCACCTCTGCTTCCGTGGTCACATCCTCTTTTCTGTGCCTAACCCTCCAGCCTCCCTCTTATAAGGACCCTGTGGTTACATTGGGCCCATCTGGATAATCCAGGATAATCTCCCCATCTCACAATCCTTAATTTAATCACATCTGCAAAGTCCCTTTTGTCAAATAAGGTAACATATTCACAAGTTCCAGAGATTAAGACATGGACATCTTGGGGTGGGGGGATTATTCTGTCTACCGTAATCTCCTTTATAATAATTTATGATGGGGTTACATTCCGATGACTCTGTCGTAAATCAGTTCTGATGTAAGTTGAATACCTCATTTTTTTTAGTTTTCATTATTATTGCCTTTTATCATCAGTATCTTTATTTGTCTTTGGGGGCTGAAAACATTACATATTAACTTACAGATATATTTTAATACATACAAACATGAAAAAATACACAAATCATAAAAATTTACTCTAACAATGAAGAAGAGTTGAACAATGTTGGCATTTTGTCAGTTGTGGTAATAACTCCATTTGTGGAAGGTTCTGGATTATCTGGATTATCCCTGGGAATGGGGATGGTGTTGACATATCATTAAGAGCTACGGCTGCTAACAAAAAGTTCAGCAGTTACAGTCCACCAGCGCTCCTTGGGAACTCTCTGGGGCAGTTCTACTCTGTCCTGTATGGTCACTATGAATCAGAATGGACTTGACGGCAAAGAGTTTGGTTTGGTTTTGGTATCAGCATTTGGGCCCATGTTTTCAAGCAACTGAAGCCCCTGACTTGGTTTAGAAAGCCTAATCTATCCAGCAGTGTTCTGAATAGTAAATCATAAAATTGAACATCTGCAAGTGAACATCTGAGAATGATAACATCATCAAAGGTAGTACATATTACTAATGATAAGACGTACAGAAAAAAATGGATGGTTGTTAAGTGCAATTCATCATAACTCAAATACATCATAAGTCAGTGACTACCTGTATATAAGCTGTTCTCCTCAAACCTTATCCATTTCCCAGTTGCTAGAAAGGACCTTCTCATTTCATCTCAGACCAAGGGTCTAGTCTTAAGAATCCCTAAGGATAGAGGGTCTGTTGATGCCTTTACTTGTCTGTTTCAGTGTCGCAGACACTTAAAGGAAGTTCTTACTACTATTTCATCTCCTGTTTACGGCAGGAAAGATCCTCGTGCTCCACAAACTCCGCACTTAACGGAGGAGCCACAGGAACATCTTGACTGCAAAAGAAGGAAATCCCAAGGAAGAGCCAGAAATTAAGGGTGGAGGGTGAAGAAAAGAGGGACCTAGCATCCATAGAGCACCTGCTGCATGTCAGATACTTACATACAGTTATCTCATTTAACCCTTGCAACAATCCTAGTGGGAAACTGAGGCTGAGTAAAGTTCCCAAGGTCAGCAAGTGGCAGAGCTGAATGGAGGTGGTGGGGGGCTCTTTCTGATCCCCCCACAGCACAGTGTGGGGTTGAGGTCACCAAAACTTTGGCTTTATAATTGCTAAGGTTTCTTTCTTCTGGCATTAGAAACAATATTAATGAGAGAACATCATTGTTTATGGTGAACAGGATGGTTTAGATAGATTAGGGCTACACACTTATAGATGAGATTTAAATCGTAAGGAGCTGACGCCAGACAGAGAGAGACAGTGTGTGTGCGTGTACACACGCATGCACGTGCATGCATGTGCCCACCACACATGCATGCACATTCATTAACTATTACTTACCTCTGGATATCTGGATGGAGGGAAAGGGAGTGTTATGGGTTGAATTGTGTCCCCCAAAAATATGTTTTAAGAGAACCTAGAGGAAATAGACAAATTTCTAGAAACACACTACCTACCTAAACTAACACAAGCTGAGATAAAAAATCTGAACAGACCTATAACAAGAGAAGAGATTGAAAAGGTAATAATAAAAAAAAAAAAAAAAAAAAACTCCCAACAAAAAAAAACCCTGGCCTGGACAGCTTCACTGGAGAATTCTACCAAACATTCAGAGAAGAGCTCACACCAGTACTACTCAGACTATTTTAGAGCATAGAAAAGGAAGGAATACTACTGAATTTATTCTATGAAGCCAGCATAATCCTGATACCAAAGCCAGGCAAAGACACCACACACAAAAAAAGGAAAATTACAGACCAAAATCTCTCAGGAATATGGATGCAAAAAATCTCAACAAAATTCTAGCCAATAGAATTCAGCATCATATAAAAAAATAATACACCACAACCAAGTGGGATTGATACCAGGTATGCAAGGATTGTTCAACATTAGAAAATCAATCAATGAAATCCACTACATAAATAAAATGAGATAAAAGAATCACACGATCATCTCCAATCACACAGAAAAGGCATTTGATAAAGTCTAACACCCATTCCTGATAAAAACTCTCAATAAAATAGGAATAGAAGGGAAATTCCTCAACATCACAAAGGGTATCTATACAAAACGAAGAGTCAACATCATTCTGAACAGACAGAGGCTGAAAGTATTCCCCCTGAGAACTGGAACAAGACAAGGAGGCCCTTTATTACCACTCCTATTTAACACTGTGCTGAAAGTCCTGGCTAAAGCAGTAAGGCAAGAAAAAGAAATAAAGGGCATCCAAATTGGCAAGGAAGAAGTAAAGCCATCCCTGTTCTCAGATGATATGATCCTAGACATAGAGAACTCCAAAGATTCCACAAGAAAACTACTGAAACTAATAGAAATATTCAGCAGAGTAGCAGGATACAAGATCAACATACAAAAATCAGTTGGATTCCTATACACCAACAAAGACAACTTTGAAAAGAAAATCAGGAAAATAATATCATTTATAATAGCCCCTAAAAAGATAAAATACTTAGGAATAAATCTAAACCAGGGATGTAAAATATCTAAACAAAGAAAACTACAAAACACTATTGCAAGAAACCAAAAGAGACCTACATAAATGGAAAAAACATACCATGCTCATGGATAGGAAGACTCAACATTGTGAAAATGTCAATTCTACCCAAAGGAATCTACAGATATAATGCAACCCCAATCCAAATCCCAACAGCATTCTTTAATGAGATGGAAAACTAATCACCAACTTTATATGGAAAGGAAAGAGGCCCTAGATAAGGAAAGCATTATTGAAGAAAGAGAACAAAGTAGGAGGCCTCACACTCCCTGATCTCAGAACCTACTATACAGCAATGGTAGTCAAAACAGCCTGGTACTGGTACAATGACAGACACATAAACCAGTGGAACAGAATTAAGAAACCAGATGTAAATCCATCCACCTATGGTCAGCTGATCTGTGACAAATGACCAAAGTCCATTAAATGGGGAAGACAGGTTTTTTTAACAAATGGTGCTGGCAAAACTGGATGTTCATCCATTAAAAAAAAAGAAACAGGACCCATACCTCACACAATACACAAAAACTAACTCAAAATGTGTCAAAGACCTAAATATAAAAACTAAAATGGTAAAGATCATGGAAGAAAAAATAGGGACAATGCTAGGGGCCTTAATACAAGGCATAAATAGAACACAAACCATAACTAACAATGCACAAACACCAGAAGAGAAACTAGATAACTGGGAGTTCCTAAAAATTCAACACTTATGCTCATTAAAAGACTTCATCACAGGTTCCAGCAAAATGGCGCTCTAGGCAGAAGCACCATGCTGTCCCTCCACAGCAAAGATCTGAAAAACTAAGCCAAACAGAGAATACTACAATCCTGAAACCCTAAAACATCAAATGAAGAGATAAAGAACTCAGCCAAGCACCAAATGGGGTGAGAACACCGACAGAGAACGGAGAGCAAGGAGAGATTCATGCAGAGGTCCCCTACCAGCTAACGCAGTGCGGATCCACCATCTTGGACTCCTATCGGAGACCAGCAAACGGGGGTACGAGAAAGCAGCCTCACGGAGCATCCAGCGGGAGACAACACAACTGGTAATTTGCGGTGTGTGCTTTCCCACCCCCCACCCCTCTTCACCCCGGCTCGGCCTCCTCTGCTTCCCGTGGCCACGGTCTCTTGACTAGGAAGAGCTGGCTGCTTGGATTCCACACCCCCAAGCGGGCGGCTCTCTGGATGCCATTTGTTGGTTGCTAGTGTTGCTTTTTTTTTCTGCTTCTTTTGATTTCTCACTTGCCTCTCGCCACCTCCCCCTCCAATTGAGTGCCTGGCTCCGTGCACCACCTTTGCTTCTTCCTGAGGGGCTGCAGGGTGCCGGCAATTTGTGATATACGCTTTCCCACTCTCCACCCTT
>NW_004443971.1:12728630-12750088 GCF_000243295.1 Trichechus manatus latirostris
CCAATGTCATAAAACAACATGTGTACTACTGTTTCATGAGAAACTATTTGTTCTGTAAGCCTTCACCTGAAGTACAATAAAATATAAAAACAAAACAAAAACAAAACAAAATAAAAAGACTTCATCAAAAGAGTAAACAGAGAACCTACACATGGCGGAAAAAAAATTTTGCTATGACACACCCAACAACAGTCTAATCTCTAAAATCTATAAAATACTTCAACACCTCAGCAAAAAGACAAATAATCCGATATAAAAATCGGCAAAGGATATGAACAGAAGACATTCAGGCAGCTAATAGACACCTGAGGAAATTCTCCCTGGCATTAGCCATTAAACAAAACTCGTTGCTATTGAGTTGATTCCGAAGATAAATGCAAATGAAAACTGCAATGAAATACCATCTCATCCCTACATTACTGGTATTAATCAAAAAAACAGAAAATAACAAATTTTGGAGAGGTTGCAGGGAGATTCACTGCTGGTAGGAATGTAAAATGGTATAACCACTATGGAAAATGATATGGCACCTCCTTGAAAAGCTAGAAATAGAAATATCATACGATCCTGTAATCCCACTCCTAGGACTATATCCTAGAGAAATAAGAGCTGTCAGACAAATGGACATATGCACACCCATGTTCACTGCAGCATTATTTGCAATAGCAAAAAGATCTAAACAACCTAGGTGTTCATCAGTAGATGAATGGATAAATAAACTGTGGTACATACACACAGTGGAATACTATAAAGAACAATAATGAATCTGTGAAACATCTCACCGAATGGATGAATTTGGAGAGCATTATGCTGAATGGAATAAGTTGATCACAAAAGGACAAATATTTTATGAGACCACTATTATAAAAACTCAAGAAAAGTTTTATACACAGAAAAAAACAATCTTTAATGATTACAAGGGAGGGGAGGGATTGTGAGGTGAAATCACTAACTAAATTGTAGACAAGTTAATTTTGGTGAAGGGAAAGATAATACACAATATAGGGGAAGGTAGCCAGCTTGACCAAGGCAAAGTCATAGAAGCTTCCTAGACACATCTAAACACCTCAAGGGACCGAGTTACTGGGGCTGAGGGCTGAGGACCACTGTCTCGGGGGACATCTAGGTCGACTGGCATAACAATTCATAAAAAAAGCATACTACAGTCTACTTTGGTGAGTAGCATCTGGGGTCTTAAAAGCTTGCAAGTGGCCATCTAAGATACATCTATTGGTCCCATCACATTCAGAGCAAAGGAGAATGAAGAAAACCAAAGACACAAGGAAAATATTAGTTCAGAGGACTAATGGACCACATAAACCACAGCCTCCACCAGCCTGAGCCCAGAAGAACTAGATGGTGCCTGGCTACCACCACCGACTGACAGGGATCACAACAGAAGGTCCCAGACAGAGCAGGAGAAAAGTGTAGAACAAAATTCCAATTCACAAAAACAGACCAGACTTACTGGTCTGACAGAGACTAGAGGAAACTCTGAAACTATGGCCCCCACACATCCTGCTAACTCAGAACTGAAGCCACTCCCAAAGTCCACCCTTCAGCCAAAGATCAGACAGGCCTATGAAACAAAAAATAACACATGTGAGGAACGTGCTTCTTAGTTCAATGAAATATATGACACCAAATAGGTAACACCTGCCCAAAAGCAAAGACAAGAAGGTAGGAAGGACAAGGACATGGAGAACCAGGGGTGGAGAGGGAAATGGGGAGAGCGCTGACACATTGCAGGGATTGCAACCAATGTCACAAAACAATTTGTGTATACCTTTTTGAGTGAAGAACAAATCTGCACTGTAAACTTTACCTAAGACACAATAAAATTAAAAAAAAAAAAAGTTAACTTGGCTAGGTCATGATTTCCAGTATTGTGTGGTTGTCTTCTATTTTGTGAGCTGAAATAATCATCCTCCATTTTGTGATGTGTTGTAAATCCTAACCGCTGTATGTTAATGAGGCTGGTTAAGGGTGGCATGTATCTTGAATCACCACCTTATAAGAGGGTTTGATTCAAGTCATGCCCTTACTCAAGTCATACCCTTACCCTTATATGAGTCACACCTTTACTTGAGTCATACCTTTTATCTTACAAGAGATAAAAAGAGGAGAAGCAAGCAAAGACAGGGAACCCCACCACCACCAAGAAAGAAGAGCTGGGAGTAGAACGCATTCTTCGGACCCAGGGTCCCTGCACTGAGAACCTCTCAGACTCAGGAGACAGAGAACTGTAACACCAGAGACGGCATAAGATGGTGAAAAGCGGCAGCAGAGAAATGGCAGCAGCAGAAACGTGACACCAGCAGGAGGCAGCGCAGTGGGCATGTTGGCCCACAGAGCAAGAGAGCTGAGCACTTTCAGGATGAGGCTTACTGATGGAGTGAGGTGCCTTTTGGCATTTACTGGTAGAGCTGAAGAGCTTTGTAACACTTGCCTGAGCAGCAGTGGCATCACTACGGTTGGTGTCACCTGGTGCAGTAACTCATGATGTCATCCCCCATGGGCAAAAAAACTGTATTCTGAGTCATTTCTGATCCTGAATCGTAACCTGTTATGCCAAGACACACAGAGATCTCCAAGGAATGTCAGGCCCACAGATGTTGAAAGGAGACAAGAACCTTCCCCCAGAGCCAACACAGAGAGAAAGCCTTCCCCTAGAACTGGCATGCTGAATTCAGACTTCTAGCTGCCTAGACTGTGAGCGAATAAATTTATGTTTGTTAAAGCCACCCACTTGTGGTGTTTCTGTTATACGGCATTGGATAACTAAGACAGCGAGGACGCCCATGGATGGGAGTTTAAGATAATCACCTGGACAGGGAGGGAGGCCCAATTAAGGGTCACTAAAATCACCTTTGTATTCACTGTAGATGTGTCCAAGGTATTCCTCAAAACAGTGGCTTGAAATCTCTACCATCCAATCCAAACAGATTTGTCAGAGACATTCGTCCTTGGGTTGAAGAGATCCGTTGCGTCAGGCTCCTGCACAAATACGGTGGTGGCAAAGTGCGGAGGAAGGAGACACAACCCCTGTCCTTAGGAGGTACCAGATCTGAGGAGGAAAGGGGGACAGAGCCCCTCTTTCAAGGAGATCCCTGTGTAGGGGATGGGAAAGTGTCAGCCTCTGCCCTAGGGGAGCTCTCAGTAGCAGAGGAAAGATAAAACACGCAAGCACTAAAAACACCACCACAGAGGCATGTGTTCAAATGCATACGGATTCAGTGGTTGTAAAACCAGAGCCAGAGGAAAGAGCAATTAGACATGAGCTTGGTGAAAGAGGGGAGGTTCCAGGAGGAGATATCTGGAAGCAAGGAGACAATAACTTAAGTGAGGGGTTGGCACCAGAGTGGGAGAGGGCGGGGAGCACCTGGACCGCTTGAGTCCCCCGCTCACCCTCTCCTGGTTCCTCTGGCGAGTTTGCTGTGGCCGTGATGGAGCTTGTATAGTAAAGCTCACTCAGTCTCAGTGCTCTCTGAAGGCAAGACAGGTGGGAGAAAGCCAGCAAGTCTCAGCTACCTAGTGCTACCATAACACAAACATCACAAGTGGGTGGCTTCAAAGAACAGAAATTCGTTTTCTCCCGGTTCAAGAGGCTAAAAGTCTGAATTCAGAATGTGGCTCTAGGAGGAGGTTTTTCTTTGTCTTATTTCAGCTGGCAGCAGCTGCCAGCAATCCTTGGCGTTCCTGGGCTTGTACATACATCTGTCTCCACAGTCTGTCTTCCTTTTTCCCCCTGCGTGTGTCTCTGTGTCTATTCTGCACTTTTTATAACTCAAAAGTGATCAGGTTTAGAACCTACCCTACACTGGTATGATTTCATTGGCATAACAAAAGAAAAACCATATTCCCAAACAGGATCACATCCATAGGTATAGAAGCTAGGACTTCAATACATATTTTGAGGGGACACAATTAAATCCGTAACACCAGCAAAACCAAGCCCTAGGATGGAGAATGGCCTGGATCAGTTGGAGTGGGCACCACTTCTTTAACAAGATGGGCCAAGTTCAGGTGTCCTGTAGGAAAATAAATACACACAGCACTGATCTAGGAGCATGTCTTAGTTATCTAGTGCTACTATAAAAGAAATACTCTAAGTGGGTGGCTTTAACAAACAGAAATTTATTTTATCACACTGTAGGAGGCTAGAAGTCCAAATTCAGGGCACTGGCTCTAGAGAAAGGCTTTCTCTCTCTGTTGGCTCTGGGGGAAGGTCTTTGTCTCTTTTCAGCTTCTGTTTCTTTGTTCTTTGGAGAGCTCATGTGGCATGGCATCTATCTTCTCCCATCTCTGCTTGCTTGCTCCGTCACTTGCTCATCTGCTTTTTATATCTCAAAAGAGATTGACTTAAGACACATCCTACACTAATACTGCCTTATTAACATACAAAGAAAACCCATTCCCAAGTAGGATGATTACCACAGGTATAGAGATTAGGATTTACAACACATATTTTGGCGGGACACAATTCAATCCATAACATTCCACCCTTTGGCCCCCCCCTCAAATTCACATCTTTGCCACGTGCAAAACACACTCATCCCACCACATCGTCCCCAAAGTCTTAACTCAAGTCCAAAATCTCATCTTCTGAATCATCTAAATCAAATATGGGTGAGACGTTAGGTGTATTCCATCCCGGGGCAAAATCCCTCTTCATCTGTGAACATGTGAAATCTAGAATACAGGTCATCTGCTTCCAAAGTACAATTGTGGAACAGGCACAAGGTAGACATTTCCATTACAAACGGAAGAAATTGGAGGGAAAAAAGGGATAATGGACATCAAGCAAGTCCAAAACCCAATAGAACAAACTACATCAGCTCTCAAGGCTTGAAAATAATCTGTTCTCCTGGATCATCTGGGCAAGGGCTCCACCCTCCAGACTCTGGGTCTTGGGAATGCTCTCTGGATTCTGGGTGTAGGCCCCTTGACCCTGGACGGAGGCTCCACCTTCCAGACTCACTGGTATGGAAAACCTTGCCCCCTTGGCTTTGAGTGGCCCCATTCTCCTAGTCCATCTGAGTGGCGACACCACTCCCTCAGCCTCGGTAGGCTCTGTTCTCTTGCCCCTTGGGCATGGCAGCCCTGCCCCCTCAGTTTTGGGCATCAGCCCCATTCTCTTGGCCTTTAGGCATGACAGCCCCATGCCCTCAGGTTTGGGCTATGGCTCCATCCTCCCGGGCTAACTAAACAGCAGCCCACACTCTGAAATCCAGTTGGTGCAGATCTGACTCTTTGAAACTTAGGAAGCCTTGGCTCCACCCTTGAAACCTAGGAGGTCGTGGCTGTACCCTTTGAAACTTAGTCCTGCTTCCAGTGTTCCTTCCAACAGTTCTGCTGATCTCTGAGCCACTTCAGGAATGATCCTTTTCTTTGCTTGCAGTACAACAGGTATAGCTCCTTTGGCCTGTTTCCTGCCTGTAGAATTCCAAGAGGCAGACAGGTTTCCTTCCTTTTGTCCTGTTTCTGCCTTCAGTCTAAGCTGATGGTTAGATCCATCAGTCACAGGCTTAATGTCTTTAACAACAGACTGAGTCACCTTGGTGAGAGTTTTAGGGCACATGTCCTTAGTTTGTACAACAGAATTTTCCATTATCTTTAAGTTCTGGTTTCATTTTGCACAGGTCATTTTTAAGTCCATCTCTTTCCTCCTGCATTCTACTGTAAGCGGCAAGGAGAAACCACTTTGCCCCTTTAAGATCTCGCTTAGAAATGTCCTCTGTCAAATACCCAAGTTCATCACTTACAAGCTCTATCTTCCACCAAACATTTGAACATAAGTTAGACATGTTCTTTGCCACTGCATAAAAAGCATTGCCCTTCTTCCATTGTCTAATCACACATTCATCATTTTCTTTTAAAGCCTCACCAGAAGCTCATTTAACATCCACATTTCTAGCAGCATTCTGGTGATGGGGGCTACATGTACTCTCTAAGACAATAGAGACTTTCTCTACAGCTCTCCTCACTTCTTTCTGAGCCCTCTCTAGAATTGCCTTTGACATCCATAATTTTACCAACAGTCTCTTCAGGGCAATCTAGGGCCTTACTATGAAGCACATCAAGATTCCTCTAGATTCTACCCATTACCCAATTGCAAAATCACTTCCACATTTTAGGTATCTGTTGGAGCAGCACCTCACTCTCTCGTACCAAATTCTGCCTTAGTTATCCAGTACTGCTGTAACAGAAATACCGCAAGTGGATGGCTTTAGCAAACAGAAATTTATTTTATCACACTGTAGGAGGCTAGAAGTCCAAATTCAGGGCACCGGGAAGCTCTTTGTCTCTTTTCAGCTTGTTTCTTCATTCCTTGGAGATCTCATGTGGCATGGCCTCTACCTTCCCCCCTCTCTTGCATGCTTCCTTTGTTGCTTGCTCAATCTGCTCTTTTATATCTCAAAAGAGATTGACTTAAGACACACCCTATACTGACAGTGCCTCATTAACATAACAAAGAAACCCCATTTCCAAATAGAATTATACCCACAGGTATGCCAAAAGAAGAAACCAAACCCATCGCTGACTCATAGCAACCCTATGGGAGACAGTAGAACTGCCCTACAGGGTTTCCAAGGAGCGGCTGGTGGATTCGAACTGCCAACCTTATGGTTAGCAGCCAAGCTCTTAACTACTGTGTCACCAGGGCCCCAAACCCACAGGTATAGGGGTTAAGATTTACAACACATATTTTGGGGGGACACAATTCAATCCATAACATAGCCGTTGGGTGAGTGAGACCTGGCTGGCCTTGAGTGGGTCCCTACCCAGCTTTATCTACCCAGTCTACTGCCCATGTGTGCTAGCATGTGCAGAGAACACAGACGTATAGGGAGCCAGTTCTCTTTTACCAAGGAGGCCACCAGACATGGTCATCCCACCCATCCAGGCAGAAATGGTGCCTGAGGTGACTTCCCACCCTGTCTACTTACCAAGGAACCTATTCCAAGTCCATTATCCTCAGGTGGTAGTCTCTGGACAGTGCAAACAAGCACTCAGCTACTAGCTGAAAGGATGGTAGTTTGAACCCAGCCAGAGGCACACCAGAAGAAAGGCTTGGCAATTTACTTCTGAAATGTCACAGCCTTGAAAACTCTATGGAACAGTTCTACTCTGCACACATGGGTGTGCCATGAGTCGGAGTCAACTCAAGGGCAACTAACAACAACAACAACAATCCTCACATGGCTTACCGCAAGAGATTTCTCTGAAATTTCTCTCAGCCCTATAGTTCTTCCAGTCCAATGAGGGACCATCCACTTCAGTTGAGTTCAGTTTAACAAGCGTGTGTGGAGCATTGCAGAAACAAACACTGACACTTTGCCCTGTTTCCAATATGACTAAGTGCTTTACCACAGTCAAGAAAAAAACTAACCAGCAGAGTCATTCTCACTGGTTCTGGTCACCAAAATAATTAGCCTTGAATATCTCCCATAAATCTGGACTCTCTAACAATTTTATTCTTGACTCTTGCTATACCAAAACCTGAGGAAATGTTTTAAGTATGATGATTATGTAAGAAAGCTGCTATTTTCCACCATGAATAAACTAATGTAAACATGATAATCTTGACCATGTGAGATTTTTTCCTTTGAATACTTGTGTTTTGTGTTTGGCGAGCCAGTCCTTCTGAAGACTGACTCCCTTACACTCTTCACAGATAAATGTTTTCTTTCCTTTTCTAAATACTTTGGTATCCAGTTCTCTTTGAATAATTACTCTTGGAGGTTCCACCAAGCTACTGGCCACCTGCGTGCTAACAATGGAGCCTTAAGTGCACCTTGTCCAGACCTGGACCCCTGAGTCCTTGACTCCTCCTCCCCTGGCTCCTCTGGGGAGTCTTGTGTGTGGTGATGGAACTTGTATAGTAAAGAATTAACCTGACCTAAAGACAGGTCTGGCCTTTGCTTTTGGCTACTGGGAGGTGATCTCTAGGCCCTTGGAATGTCCTGCCTGATAAGAGTATTTTTGTTTACCTAGGGGCCTTAAGCCATGCCAGATAGTTTATCCTTATGATGCAAGTTATGGTGGGGGTTTGGGTCACATAGTACCTGCTCTACCTCCATAGGGGTAGGAGACTACATATCAGCCATACAGGAGCCCCTATTAATAACTCTGGACACCAAGGCTCATATGGGCTTCCCTGATTGGCAATACTCTGTGCGTATTGTCACACATCATTTCCAGGAAAGTAGCACTGTCTATGACTCCATGGAGAGAGGACAACTGAAAGTTCTGTGCTTGGAACTTTCCTGGACTCTGCTGTATGCATCTCTTCCCTTGGCTGATTTTAACTGGTTTTCGTTCACTGTAGTAAACCACAACCATGAATATAACAGCTTTCAGTGAGTTCTGTGAGTCCTCCTAGCCAATTATCAAACATAAAGGTAGTTTTGGGCACCCCCCTAAACTTGCAATTGGTGTCATAAGTAAGGGTGGTCTTTTGGACTACTGCCTCCTGACATTGCAGAGTTAAATCTGATTCTTGGCGAAGTTTCTGGCTCTGATCCTGATTGCACATGGCCAATGGTGCCCACACTGGTGGCAGCAGGAGTGGAATCTGGGTTTTGGTGTGATGATCTGACCATTAAATGATTTCTCAGGTGGCAGTGGCCACAGAGGGAGCCCTGGTGGTGCAGTGGTTAAGCTCTTGGCTGCTAATCAGAAGGTCAGTGGTTTGAATCCACCAGCCACTCCTCAGGAGAAAGAAGTGACAGTATGCATCATAAAGATTACAGCCTTGGTTACCATTACTAAACTTTTTTTTTTTTGGATGGAGTAAGTTGTGTTTTATTTCCTAAGCATTTTAATAATTTTACAATATTAAGGAGCCCTGGTGGTGCAGTGGTTAAAAGCCTGGCTGCTAACCAAAATGTCAACAGCTACTCCTTGGAAACCCTATGGGGCAGTTCTATTCTCTCCTATAAGGTTGCTGTGAGTCAGAATCGATTTGACAGAAACAGGTTTGGTTTTGGTTAAATCTTAATTCTGAGGCAAGAATGTGCTTTTAAACATCTCAATTTCTTTTCCAGCAGGCTGCAATCATCAGCAGAAGTTAGTGATAGTGAATGTCTCAGGCTGGGTTCTCTAGAGAAGCAAAACCAGTGAAGCACATAAATATATATAAAGAGAGATTTATATCAAGGAAATGGCTCACATGGTTGTAGAGGCTGGAAAGTTCTAAGTCCATGGATCAGGCTAGAGGCTTCTCCTGACTCATGTAGCTGCAGGGGCTGGCAAACCCAAGATTGGCAAGTCAGACAGCGGGCCTCTGGCTCACAGAGTACTGAGGCTGATGAATCCCAAGATCAGCAGTTAAGCTGCCAGCTCAAGTCTCAAGAACCTGAGGTCAGATGATCAGGAGCCAGTTGCAGGATCCAGAGCAAACAAAAGCCAGCACACTTTGCCAGAAAGTCCACCTATATTGGATGCAAGCCACACCCCCAAGGAAACTACCATTTAACTGATTGGCTACTCATAACAGACCTCATCATGGAAGTGATTACATTATATCAGATCTCATTATGGAGGTGATTACATCATTACATAGCTGCCAAACTAATTCATAACTGCCAAACCACTGAGAATCATGGCCCAGCCAGGTTAACCATCACAGTCCACCTCTTGTCAACGTGGCTTCTGTATACATCTCCCTAAATTATACACAATATCTAAATAAAGACAATTATAAAGTCATACTTGCACCTAACAAGTAGTTAGTTGTACAACCAACACGTGTACAAGAGAAAACGCACTAGCCCTGTTTACATCTTATATTTTACAAGTGAAAAAAAATTTGACGCACATATACGAGACAGAAATACTCAGCAACAATTATGGTCCTCATTTCTGCAACTGGTCACATGGTTGTAGCTGGTATTTAGAAAATACCTTCTTCCACCATCCATTCCGTATTCCCTTTATCCTTAGCAAGCACCTCAGCTGGTTGTGGTTCTTTGCCTGGTGTGGCGACCCAACCCTTTATTCCTGAAGGGTCTGGGCCATTAGTAGTCGTGTCGGAATTGGGTTGCTGTAGTTTTCCATTCATTTTAATGATAGGGCATGGCAGTACTAAGAGACACTCTTAAGGGATCTCCTGTACTCCAGACATACTCTTCTTTACCTCCATTATGTAATATCAATCCAGTTTCCTCTTGGTAATCAGGATCAATCACACCAGCCAATACAGTAACTCCCTTCTTTGCCTGTTGATCTAGAGGGATGAGGAGCCTAAAGTGGTCGGGTGGCTTTCTTAATTTCCAGTCCACTGGAATCAGCATTGTGTCTCCTGGCAGGAGCTTTCCTCCCTTTGGAACTAAGACCTCTAGACCAGCAGAGCATAAGGTCATGGGGACAGGAAGCAAAAATTTTGTGAGTGGGTCACTAGGGGTAATAGTGAGTGACACCACTCTCATTTCCACCCCTTGGTTCTTGGACCCATGAATCCTGGCTATGGGAGAAACAGTACCATATATTGGTTGCTGGTTTAGAGCATATACAGCCTCCTGAAGAAGACTGTCCCAGCCCTGCAAGGTATTGCCACCTAGCTGGTACTGTAATTGTGTCTTCAGAAGACCATTCCATTGTTCCATTCGTTGTTCATTGTTAAGCATTCAGTCTCTACTAAGGTCCAGTAGCAAATAAAAAGCTGTTTCTCAAAAGGAGAGTAGTTATCTGCAGAGGATGACAAGGCTTTGCTACAAAATCCTAAGGGTCTGTTCTGTGATTCACCAATGGGGGTCTGCCAAAAACCCCCAAACAGCATCTCAATCTGTCACAGACACTTGAAGCACCATTGGATCAGCTGGATCATATGGCCCAACTGGCAGAGTGACTTGCACAGCAGCCTGAACCTGTTGCAGAGCCTTCTCTTGTTCTGGGTCCCACTCAAAATTAGCAGCTTTTCCAGTCGCTTGATAAATAGGCTGGAGGAGTACATGCAAATGAGGGATATGTTGCCTCCAAAATACAAAGAGGCCCACCAAGTATTGGGCATCCTTTTTAGTTGTGGGAGGGGCCAGATTCAATAACTTATCCTTTACTTTAGAAGGAATATCTCGACATGCCCCACACCACTGGACCTCTAGAAATTTCACTGAGGTGGAAGGTGCCTGAACTTTTGCCGGATTAATTTCCCACCCTCTAGCATGCAAATTATTTACCAATAAGTCCAGAGTCACTGACACTTCTTCCTTACTAGGTCTAATCAGCATAATGTCATCAGTGTAATGGACCAGTGTGACATCTTGTGAAAGGGAAAAACGATCAAGCTCCCTGTGGACTAAATTATGACACAGGGCTAGAGGTTGATATAGCTCTGAGGTAGGTCAGTGAAGCTGTATAGCTGGCCTTGCCAGCTCAAGGAAAACTGCTTCTGGTGGTCCTTTGAAATAGGTATAGAGAAAAAAGCATTAGTCAGCTCAGTAGTTGCATACCAGGTACCAGGAGATGTATTCATTTGCTCAAGCAATGAAATCACATCTGGAACAGCTGCTGCAATTAGAGTCACCATCTGGTTAAGTTTTTGATAATCCACTGTCATTCTCCAAGATCCATCCATTTGTTGCACAGGCCACACAGACAAGTTGAATGGGAATGTGGTGGAAATCACCACCCCTGCATCCTTCAATTCCTTGATGGTGGCAGTATTCTCTGCAATCTCTCCAGGAATGCAGTATTGCATCTGGTTTACTATTTTCCTAGGTAGGGCAGTTCTAATGGCTCCCACTTGGCTTTTCCTACCATATTAGCCCCCACTCTACTTGTCAGGGATCCAGTGTGGGGGTTCTGCAAGTTGCTGAGTGTATCTACTCTAATTATGCATTCTGGAACTGGGGAAATCACTACAGGATGAGTTCAGGGACCCATTGGATCCACCGTGAGGCAAACCTGAGTTAAGACTCCATGAATAACCTGACCGCCATACATCCCCACTCTGACTGGTGGGCCACAGTGATGTTTTGGGTTTCCTGGAATTAGTGTCAGCTCAGAGCCATTATCCAGTAATGACTGAAAAGTCTGATTATTTCCTTTTCCTCAATGAACAGTCACTCTCATAAGAGGCCGTAGCTCCCTTTGGGGAAGGCTGGGAGAAAGATTAACAGTATAAATTTTGGCAGTGTAGTAGGGTCCTTCCTCAAAGGGACCTGGCCTCCCCTTCATTCAAGTTGTGGGTCTGTAAACTTGCTCAAGTCTGGGATTTGGTTGAGGGGCCGAGACTCTTTATTCTTGTGATTCAAGTTAGACTGTTGTTCACCTGAACTAGAATTATTCCACTTGTACAGATCAAGCAAATATTTAGAAGATTTCCCATCCACTTCACTCCTAGGAACACCATGACTAAGTAGCCAATGCTGTAAGTCCATACGAGTCAGACTATTCTGTCACTGCTTTAACTCCACAGTCTATCATGCTGACCACATCTGTATTGTCTTTGTTGATTGAGTGTGGCCACTTGGACCCTATCACCACGTGGTCCAATCAGCCTCATTGTCGTTAGGTGTCTTAATTCAGTTAGGGTAGTTCCAACTGTCAAATCTGACTTACATAAAAAGCAATCACGGAAGTCTTCAAGATGCTGGGGCTCCCTTCACAAACTTGTTCCTCACCATTGTGGTAAAAGGTATGTCCTCTGGGCACTCCATGTGTGGATCTGTGGATCTAACCTGATAAATCCACTCTTAACATGCCAATTTCCCTAAGCCTTTGAATAACTTCTTTACAGTATACCAAGGCAGGTCTGGCACTTCAGCTTGATTTAGTGTGCCATCACGTAACCAATGCTTAAGCGAACCAACCAAATAAACTATTAGATCCTTTCTTATCCTCTCAAGCTCAAACACTGAATGAAGAATCTGTGCTTAGTGGGCCTACATGAATAAACTCAGGCCTATCCAACTTTTTGTTCCTTGCACCATTATCCCATACCCTTAATAGCCATTCCCACACATATTCCCCAGGTTTCTGTTTGTACATATTAGAAAAGTCAAGCAGTTCTTTGGAAGTGTAGCGTACCTCTTCCTGGGTCACACTTTTACTTCATCTTTTGGAGCTCGCTGGGACTTAAGTCTATTTATAGGTCTAGAGGTAAAAATGGGTGGCGGGGATGTGTTCTGAGAATGTTCAGTAACATCTTGTAAGATATCTGCCTCAGGTTATGCCCCAGGCAATGACTCAGATGCCTCCCCAGGGGATGACTCAAACAAAGGCTATTCAGATACAGCTGGGTTAATCTCATCAGATGGGGGTGGATAGGCTAATGGCTTTAGTGGGGAGGGTGGTTTAGCACACAAAGATGGAGTAATCTCTTCAGATGGGAGACAGCCGTTTCTGTTGGCAAGAGTGATTCAATGGAATTTAGGCACTCAGTGTCACCAGTTTCCTGATTATCTGCCCATACGTCCCCATCCCAAGTTTCAGGATCCCATTTCTTCCCAATCAATGCCCTCACTTTAATTTCAGACACCACTCAAGGTTTGGAATTATCTGACATTGTAATTCAGTCACTCTTATAATAAGACTGTGGGTTTGGTTTTTGGCAACATCAGCTCTGTTACTACAAGAAATAAGGCTTTCTTTCAAGGCACAAGTGGAAACTTTGAGGTCATTTAAGTGGCACTTGAGCTGTGACTCTGAAGCCCTGAGCTCATCTTTTTCTTTCACCACTTTGTCTAGCAAAAGTAAGACCAACAAACCAGCTTCCTTATACTTCTCACTCTGGCAAAATTGTAGAAAGATATCAAACATGCAATCACCCAGAGCCTCACCTCTCACCAATATCTGAACTATTGCTGGTGATATTTGCAGATTTCTATTGCCACCTCACGCCATGGATTGCAGTGCCCTCTTTACTACTGGAAGCAGAGTCATCAACATCTTTGAGACTAACCAGACTAGAGAACCAATTTAGAAAACTCATCCTTACAACTTTGTTTCTCTAGAACCACTCTAGGTACCAAATGTCTTAGGCTGGGTTCTCTAGAAAAGCAAAACCAGTGAATCGTACAAATATACATACAGAGAGACTTATATCAAGGAAATGGCTCATGCAGTTGTAGAGGCTGGAAAATTCCAAGTCTGTGGGTCAGGCTGGAGGCTTCTCCTGACTCACATAGTTGCAGGGGCTGGCAAACCCAAGATCAGCAGATCAGACAGCAGGCCTCTGGCTCACAGGCTGTGGAGGCCAGTGAATCCTAAGATGAACAGGTAAGACGGTTGTGATGGTTAAGACTGTCAGCTTGGCTGGGCCATGACTCTTAGTGTTTTGGCAGTTGTAAAACATAATCACTTCCCTGTTGAAATTTGATACGTGATCACCCCCATGATGGAATCTGCTGAGTGGTACCAGCAAGGATGGGACCTGTGGCAGCTCACCACCCCCTCAGCCTTCATCTCTCTGCCCTCTGCCACCTACTTCCTTCCTGCTCGCCTTGCTGGGGCTTTTGGCTTCTTCTGGATCCGACAGCTGGCTCCTGTTCACCTGACCTCCGGTTCTTGGGACTTGAGCTAGCAGCTTGTCTGCTGATCTTGAGATTTGTCAATCTTCACAGCCTGCTACAAACCTGCTCTCTGGCCTGCCGATCTTAGGTTCGCCAGCCCCTGCAACTACATGATTTAGGAGGATTTTCTTTCCTGTACCAAGGACTTAGGACATTACCTAACCTCTAAAAACCACGTGATGTAAATCTCGATATAAATCTCTCCCTCTCTCTACATACACACACACACACACACAGATGCTTTACTGGTTTTGCTTCTCTAGAGAACCCAGCTTAAGACAATAATTATCCACTGGCTCACAGGCTACGGTGGCTGCTGAATCCCAAGATCAGCAGGTAATCTGCTAGCTCAAGTCCCAAAAACCACAGGTCAGATAAACAGGAGCCAGTTGCAGGATCCAGAGCGAGCAAAAGCCAGCAAACTTTGCCAGAAAGCTACCTATATTGGATATAGGTCACATCCCCAAGGAAACTCCCTTTTAACTGATTGGCTGTTCACAGCACATCTCATCATGGAGTTGATGACATTATATCAGATCTCATTATGGAGATGATTACAGCATTACATAGATGCCAAACTACATAATAATTGCCAAACCACTGAGAATCATGGCCCAGCCAAGCTGACGCACAACCTTAACCATCACAGTGAGTTATTATTTTAAAGACTAGACCTTTCAGTGTCCCTGTGTGCCCAGCTGAATACCTAAAGGATTTCTTTCTAGTACTATTCAAATAAAAATACTTCTAATATTTTTGTGAGTATGAGAATGTTGAACTGAGATAACTATTTTTGTTGTACCCTACTGTGCTTCATCAGAGCTAAGCCATTCTTCCCCTTACCTTTCATTATACTATCCTTAGAAATACTGATATACTGCCCAGCTGTTTGTCTATATAAGTTTTGCTTTGTTTTAGTACTAGGACTAGGAGACAACACAGTGTTTTTTATTCCTCTGTTTTTATTTATTGCCCTAAATTTCAAAGTCAATAATTCAAATAAGTATTTCATCTTAGAGTTTTCAAGTTTTTGGACATCTATAAATGAATAACTTAATTTTTAACATGTATGCTTCAAAGCTTTAAGGGAGCAAAACTTAGTAATAAAATTCTTTAAGAAGAAAGAAGCTCACCATTCAAGTCTCCAGCTCCTTTCGCAGTCTTGATAGCAGCCACTGAGTAGAAATTATATATCACCTTAATTGCATTGTTTCCCAAGATTCATTATTGCATAGTGGTATCAAATAATTTTTTTCTTAACAACAGAAATATCCTGGTGAAATGGAAAATTTTACAAGTAGTACAGTTTTGTTGTTGCTGTTAGGTACCATCGAGTCAGTTCCAACTCATAGTGACCCTATGTACAATGGAAGAAAACACTGCCCAGTCCTGCACCATCCTCATAATCTTTGTTATGCTTGAGCCCATTGTTGCAGCCACTGTGTCAGTCCATCTCATTGAGGGTCTTCCTTTTTCTTTTTGTTTTTTTTTTGCTGGCGCTCTACTTTACCAAGCATGATATCCTTCTTCAGGGACTGGTTCCTTCTGATAACTTGTCCCAAGTATGTTAGATGAAAGTCTCGCCATCCTTGCATCTAAGGAACATTCTGGCTGTACTTCTTCCAAGACAGATTTGTTAGTTTTTCTGGCAGTTCATGGTATATTCAATATTCTTTGCCAACACTATAATTCAAAGGCATCAGTTCTTCTTCAGTCTTCCTTATTCACTGTCCAGCTTTCACATGCATATGAGGCAATGGAAAATACCATGGCTTGGGTCAGGCACACCTTAGTCCTTAAAGTGACATCTTTGCTTTTTAACACTTCAAAGAGGTCTTTTGCAGCAGATTTGGCCAATGCAATACATCGTTTGATTTCTTGATTGCTGCTTCCGTGGGTGTTGATTGTAGATCCAAGTAAAAGGAAATCCTTGACAACTTCAATCTTCTCTCTGTTTCTCATGATGTTGCTTATTGGTCCAGTGGTGAGGATTTTTGGTTTCTTTATGTTGAGGTGCAGTCCATACTGAAGGCTGTGGTCTTTGATCTTCATCAGTAAGTGCTTCAAGTCCTCTTCACTTTCAGCAAGGAAGGTTGTGTCATCTGCATATCGCAGGTTATTAATGAGTCTTCCTCTAATTCTGATGCCACGGTCTTCTTCATATAGCCCAGCTTCTTGGATTATTTGCCCAGTTTACAGATTGAATAAGTATGGTGAAATGATGCAATCCTGACGCACACCTTACCTGACTTTAAACCACCCAGTATCCCCTTGTTCTATTCGAACAATTGCTTTTGGTCTAAGTACAGATTCCTCTTGCTCACAATTAAGTGTTCTAGAATTTCCATTCTTTGCAACGTTATCCGTAATTTGTTATGATCCACACAATCAAATGCCTTTGCATAGTCAATGAAACACAGGTAAACATCTTTCTGGTATTCTCTGCTTTCAGCCAGGATCCATCTGAAATCAGCAATGATATTCCTTGTTCCACGTCCTCTTCTGAATCCAGCTTGAATTTCTAGCAGTTCCCTGTCGATGTACTGCTGCAACTGCTTTTGAATGACCTTCAGCAAAATTTTACTTGCATGTGATATTAATGATATTGTTCTACAATTTCTGCTTTCTGTTGGATCACCTTTCTTTGGAATGGGTACAAATATGGATCTCTTCCAGTCGGTTGGCCAGGTAGCTGTCTTCCAAATTTTTTGGCATAGATGAGTGAGTGCTTCCAGCACTGCATCCGTTTGTTGAAACATCTCAGTTGGTATTTCGTCAATTCCCTGAGCCTTGTTTTTCGCCAATGCTTTCAGTGCAGCTTGGACCTCTTCCTTCAGTATCATCAGTTTTTGGTCATATGCTACCTCCTGAAATGGTTGAACATTGGCCAATTCTTTTTGGTTCAGTAACTCTGTGTATTTCTTCCATCTTCTTTTGATGCTTCCTGCTTCATTCAGTATTTTGCCCATAGAGCCCTTCAATATTGCAACTCAAGGCTTGAATTTTTTCTTCTGTTCTTTCAGCTTGAGAAATGCCAAGCGTGTTCTTCCTTTTGGTTTTCTAACTCCAGGTCTTTGCATACTTCATTATAATACTTTACTTTGTCTTCTTGAGCTGCTCTTTGAAATCTTCTGTTCAGCTCTTTTGCTTCATCTTTTCTTTTGTTCAGTTTAGCTACTCTACATTCTAGAGCAACTTTCAGAGTCTCTTCTGACATCCCTTTTGGTCTTTTCTCTTTCCTCTCTTTTTAATGACCTCTTACTTTCTTCATGTATGATGTCCTTGATGTCTTCCCACAACTCATCTGGTCTTCGGTCATTAGTGTTCAACACATCAAATCTGTTCTTGAGATAGACTCTAAATTCAATTGGGATATGCTCAAGGTCATACTCTGGCTCTCATGGACTTGTCCTAATTTTCTTCAACCTCAACTTCAACTTGCATATGAGTAACTGAATGTCTGTTCCACAGTTAGCCCCTGGCCTTGTTCTGAGTGGTGATATTGAGCTTTTCCATGCTCTCTCTCCATAGATGTAGTCAATTTGATTCCTGTGTATTCCATCCTGTGAGATCCACGTGTATAGTTGCCATTTATGTTGTTGAAAAAAGGTATTTGCAATGAAGTTTTTGGTCTTGCAAAATTCTATCATGTGATCTCAGCATTGTTTCTCTCACCAAGGCCATATTTTCCAACTACCAATCCTTCTTCGTTTCCAACTTTCACATTCCAATCACCAGTAATTATCAATGCATCTTGATTCCATGTATGATCAATTTCGGACTGCAGTAGTTGGTAAAAATCTTCAGTTTCTTCATCTATGGCCTTAATGGTTGGTGTGTAAATCTGAGTAACAGTTGTATTAACTCGTCTTCCTTGTAGGTGTATGGATGTTATCCTGTCACTGAGGGCACTGTACTTTAGGATAGGTCTTGAAATCTTCTTTTTGATGATGAACTTGACACCATTCCTCTTCATCATTCACAGCGTAGTAGACCATATGACTGTCTCATTCAAAATGACCAATAGCAGTCCACTTCAGCTCACTAATGCCTAGGATATCGATGTTTATGCATTCCATCTCATTTTTGATGACTTCCAATTTTCCTAGGTTCATACTTTGTACATTCTGATTATTAATGGATGTTTGCCACTATTTCTTCTCATTTTGAGTTGTGCCACATCAGCAAATGGATGTACCGAAAGCTTGACTCCATCCACATCATTAAGGTCAACTCTGCTTTGAGGAGGCAGCTGTTCCTCAGTCGTATTTCCAGTGTCTTCCAACCTGAGGGGCTCATCTTCCAGTACTATAACAGACAATATTCCACTGCTATTCATAAGGTTTTCACTGGCCAATTTTTTCAGAAGTAGACTTCCAGGTCCTTTTCCCCTTCTGTCTTAGTCTGGGAGCTCTGCTGAAACCCGTCCACCAAGGGTGACCCTGCTGGTATTTGAAATAGCAGTGGCAAAGCTTCCAGTATCACAGCAACATGCAAGCGACCACAGTACAACAAACTGACAGACATGTGGTAAAGTTTTAGTGAGTTGAATAAAAATGATACTGTGTATTGCTAATAATTTGTATCTTGGTCTAGAGCAGTAATTCTGAGTCTCTTCTGTGGCAGGTACCTCAAAGTATTAAGAATTATATCCAAGGCATTAAAAATTAATTAAAAATAAGTATGTTATGTGATACATTCAGAGAACCCTAAATCAAACAAGGGAATGCTGACATAACTAAAAAGGTGATGGTAACTTAGGAGGTAGAGTGGGGAGAGTTTTACCTCTTCAGCTAGATTATGGGTTCCACATAGCATTCAGTACTATGGTTGGAGGAAATAAGATGAGAAGATACTTACTGATTGTTAGTTATTAGAAGTGTTAGTTATAGAAGTGTACTCCATTCCCTCCAATATTTCAAAATGCAACCCTGTACTTCATTATACCTTGCTGAATTTCTTAGTTTCTCAAGAAAGTGGGTTGTTTTTACTCCAAATAACATATTGACATTTTTAATAACCCTAAATTTCTGTTTAACATATACTAAGGATGACTTTTAAACTGTTCTTAACAGAAAATAATTACACGTAGTAGATACATAAACAGTGGATAAGTAAGCAACAGCACTATGAAAATGTGGGGAAATGCTCAGGATATAAGCTTGCCTAAATGTGATTATATGGCTATATAAATTAAGGATGTGCATCTTTAATTACCTTATATATAAGCTTTCTATCAACATCAGCAGCTCAAACACTGACAATCTGCCATGTAGTCAATTGATGGAAGGAAGAGACTACAAAATTTAAGACATGGTCCCATCCTAACTCTTACTGAAGCTTACAATGTGGTTGTAAACACAAGTTTAATAAAAATGCTGCACATAGTTTAGTAAAGAATAAAAGAAATGACAAACTATAGAATGTGACCAATTGCCATGTGATTTGTACAATGATTTCTATGAAAATTCAGCTAAAGAGGGAAAGTCCAGGAAAGATTTTCAGAGAAAAGATGGGAATTGAAGAACGATGGAATGGCAGAAGTAGGGTGATGACACCAACATTTCAAGGGGATGGGAGAGGCAAGAACAAAGTATAAGATGTATTTTTGAAAAAAAGGACATCATTTTGGATGGAGCATAAAACTGCTGTGAAAAATAAGAATTTAGGTTGAAGATGTATTTGTGAAGAGACTGGAGAGATCTCCCACCCCCTTTTTAAAAATAATTTGTTTTCTTTTTTGTTGTTGTTGTTGTTGGCATTACTGAACATTTTGATCAAAGATTCTATAGAAGAATCTTGATCAAAAAGGGGAAAATGCAAAACAGAACTTCAAATTCTCACAGATTCCAGACATCCTGGAGCCATGAAGGTTGGATGAACTCCTGAGACTATTACCCTCAGATCATCTTTAAATCTTAAACCAAAAATATTCCCTGAAGTCTTCTTAACACCAAACAATAGTTTAGGCTTAACTAGTAAAAAATGTCTGCCTTGAGCATTATGCTCTTTTAAGATCTATCTACGTGGAATCAAATTGACAACAGCAACCAGAAAGACTAGATAGGAACCTTAGGGGGCAGTGAATTTGTTAATGAGAGAGGAACAACTCAGAAAAGGAGGGTGAGAATAGTTGCATAACTTGAAGAATGTAATCAATGTCACTAAATGGTACATGTAGAAATTGTTGAATTGGTGTATGTTTTGCTGTGCACATTCTCAGCAACAAAGATTACAGCCTTGGAAACTCCATGGAGTAGTTCTACTCTGTCCTATAGGGTTGCTATGAGTCGGAATTGAGTCTACGGCAATGGGTAGTAGACAGGGTATCTGGAATCTGGCTCCCCTTGGAGAATGTGTTTGTCTATGGATTTTGAGATTTCCTGGCATTTGAGAATACAAAGTGGACAAGTTTTGGGTATTCTAACAATGACTGTTGATAGAATCTTCTATGTTTATGTGTTTCGTGTTTGTCCTAAATTTTAACTCTAAGCTCAGAGCCTCCTTCCTCATAACAAAGTTCTGGCTTTTAAGGTTTACTCATTATGATCTCAATAGCCGTTGATTACTGCAAAAGTAAAATTCCTATGCCAAAGATGAAAGGAGACAAATCACCTTTCTTTAATTCCTCTAAGTAATTTAATAATTCAAAATAAGATGCCTCTTCAGAAATTTTTATATAGGGTTAAAAAAGAGATTATTATTGTAAAGAATATGGACATTGAGAGATTGCCCTACTAAACTCAGAAGGAAATTCCCCAAATTATTAGTATTTTCAACAATGATGCTTCCCCCCCACAAGACCTAATGGTGCTTAATATCTGTCTTAATTATCTGTCTTAACCGATTAACTTTCTTAAAAGATACCGGTGGTTCCTGTTTTTTCCTTAGATTCTATTGCTTCATCACAGTTAGCTCCTCCAACTTATACAAGGGTTGATA
>NW_004443971.1:12750188-12757752 GCF_000243295.1 Trichechus manatus latirostris
AACTATTTGTTCTGTAAGCCTTCACCTGAAGTACAGTAAAAAAAAAAAAAAGAAAAAAAAATTGAGCAAACAAATTGACATAGTTTATCCATTTCTGGAGGGAATTAATTAATCAGATTATAAGATCTTTTAGGATATAATGGAGTGAACTCCTGCTCCAAATGACTTTTTGCTAAAATCAGTATTATCAAATTAAGCACTTGTATAAATGTACAGTAACAGAAATTCAAAGATTTCTTTTAAAAATCTTCTGCTTTTGTACGTTAAATATGTTGACTCTTTAAGAATGTTTTCATGCTAAAACTGTAACTCAGGGGAAAAAAGGCAGAAAAGAAAAAGGTTTTGAATGTGACTTTAATGACCTCGGTTAACCAAAAAAAAAATCCATGGCTGTCGAGTCAATTCCAACCCATAGCGACCCTATAGGACAGAGTAGAACTGCCCCATAGTGTGTACAAGGAGCAGCTGGTGAATTTGAACTGCTGACCTTTTGGTTAGCAGCTGTAGCACTTAACCACTGTGCCACCAGACCTTGATTACTAGGTTACAAAATAAGAAGCAAAACATCACTGTTAAACAACTTAGAAGTTTTAATATCTTATATACTTTGCCGAACCCCGGAAGGTGGGTCCTTGTCCAGCACACTCAGACTTGCCAATGATTTGGACACTGGTCTTTGAGAAAGAGAAAGTAACTGTCGAAATGCACAGAGCAAGGACCCGGGAGGAAGTTCCTCAGATCCAACTCCCTGAGCTATGGGGAAGCAGGGCTTATATATGATTTGGGCAGCAAGATGGCGGCCATGCAGATGTACTAGGGGGGAATATTCAAGAAGAAGGATGTTGCAGAAATTATGGCGGCCAGGAAACAGGAGGTGACATGGTTTTTGTCAGACCTCTTGCTTCAGAATTGGGTCCGCGTGATGATTTTCCTTCTGATTCATTCCCCCTGTTGCTGCATCCTCTGTTGAGGTCAATTAAGAGTCAGAGCTGGCCCTTCTGCGGGTGCGGGGAGGGCCAAATCTGGTTTGGGCTAGATTAAGGCAGTCTTTTCTGACTAATGGAAATTTACTGGCATTCGTAGGGTCAGGTTACAATGACCCACTGAGTTGTAGCAATTCCTTATTCTTAAGGGATAAGAGACTCATCTGGCTACTTCCTGCTGACATGGGGCAGAGTTTTAGGGACCTAGGTTGAATTTTCCTGGGGATAGCAGGCAATGAAGACTTAAAAGGTAGAAGAGGCTACTAGCAGAAAGAGGTCATTTATCCGTAGGTTGAGTCTTAATTCTTCCAGAGGCTCGCGCTCCCACTTCTTTTTTAAGGGTTCCAGGAGTTGGCTATCTTTGCGGTCCCACAAATAGTCTGCACTTTGGTGAACAGTGCCAGTGGATGAAGTCTTCAAGGGATCAACTGGAACGGTGGGCACATATTTCACCCTGGTGTAGTGGATCCACGGCTTCCCTCTGGCTACCTTCACCAAAGAGTGGATGACTAGAAGAAGTTCGTAAGGACCAGTCCACTTGGGTTGAACCTGGCTGCGAGGATGATGGTAGTCTCACTTCTTTATGAGATGAAGAGGGGTAGCTGTGGGAAAGAACCTAATGACTGGAAACATAATGGTTAATAGCTTTCAGAGTTACATATAGTGACCTAAGATACCTGCAAACACTAAGTTCCTGGACTACTTGAGGATCATCTGAAGCACTACATCCCCAGGCTGCCTTAAGGAAAGGTCCCCCATATAGCATTTCACAAAGGGCTCAATTGGAGCCTGCTTCTAGGGGCAACCTGGACTCTCAACAGGGCAGTGTGTAGCAGTTTGATCCAGGGCAGGCTGGTCTCTTGGCATAATTTAGCTATTGTCTTCTTTAGGGTATGGTCCATCTTCTCTGTACTATGGTCTCCAAGAAGCATGTAATTTCCACCAGATTCCTAAATATCCTGAAACTTCTTGGGTAACCTTGGATACAAAAGCTCCTCCATTATCGCTTTGAATTAACTAAGGTAGATCAAACCTAGGGATGATTTCACTGAAAAGAGTTTCGCTTACTTCTGATGCCTTCTCTGTTCAGCAGGGGAAGGCTTCTACCCATCCAGTAAAGGTGTCTACAAATAATAAGAGATATTTAAAACTTTCTGCAGGTGTTGGTATAACTGTGAAGCCTATTTGCCCGCCTTCTCCGGGTCTGGTCCCGTGGGCTTGTACCCCAGGCATGGGAAGTGGTAGGCCTGCTTTTGGATTGTTCACTACTTTCTGGATAGTTCTTTTGTAGATTAGGCCCGTTAATCAGTTTGGCTAGCCAGTAAAATATAGCATCCCGAAAGTAACGTGTGCTCTCATGAGCTGCTTTTATTATCAGATGTTCTCGTATTAACACCTGTCCTTGGAACTGTACAACCACCCATCTCTGCTCAGTTATTAAGGTCAAAGCCCCGTTCACAAGTTCTGTTTATATCACATTTGGTGTACTAGGGGTTTTCTGGTAGCTGATGATTAGGAATTAAAGCAAGGCAAGTGGCAGGGGTTTTTCTGGTGCCTTGTTTGGCCGCCTGATCCTTTAATTGTGTGAGACTCTCCCTTCTGGTGCCCGAGGCAGTGTATAATTGCCACCGCTGTTGACCATAGTACATTATTCAGAAAAGGCGTCTCTAGTAGGTTTTCTTTCCTCCAGCGCCACCAGTTGAGATGCTCTTTGCTGTCACGGGCCTGCCAGGGTTTGGAGCGAGGTAAGGATGGTGACCATCTCACCAGGCCCTGAAGCTATGTACCAGCTCTGCCTGTGTCTGGCAGCTCTCCATCCTGCTAGTTTAGGGGGCCTTGGGTTGGCCACTGGCCCTTTTGGGGCCCACGAGGACTTACCCCGCACGAGGTCTGCCTGGGTGGCTGGTACCTCCGAGAGCTGCTGCCAGGAGCGTGGCCTGCTGTTTCATTTTCCTTTTTCCCTTGTACCTGGTCCCGATTATTGATGACCTTAAAGGCAATCTCAACAAGTTGTACCTGATGCTGGGGGCGCTCTGGCTGATGAAAGTCGTATTTATTAACCTAGCTTTTTCTGGGTCTTCAGGGTTTGTCTCACTCAACTGCCGACAGGCTTCATACACCCGTTCTAGGAAGCTGGAGGGATTTTCCCTGGGGTCTTGTTGTACGTCCTGAACTTTTCTTCTATTTTGCAGCCCCTTGCTGTAAACCAGCTATCAAACAGTTTTTATCCAGCTGTCCTGCCCCCAGCCGATATCTGTGGCAGGTACAGCCTGGGATGCCCGGAGTCTAATACCATTTTGAGGGTTGAGGTTATACAACCTGCCGGCCTCTTGGCATGCCTTTTCTAAGACCATCTTCCGTTCCTCTGGAGTTAAAAGAATATTCCAGTTATACAGGTCAGAGGTGGAGGATGGTGTATGGACCCAGATAAACCCTCTAGGCAGGCAGTGTGATCCAGTTCAGCAGGCATCTGTCTCAGTGGAAATTGCCCCAAGGATACTTGGGTGGATCCCTGGCCAAGTTGCACCCCACTATGAGTATGTGCTGGGAAGACTATTTCCTGGGCAGGACCGGGAGTTTCTGACTATTTAGGGGCTGGCAAGCAATTCGCTGGAGAGAAGGTGGAGGGTTCCACCAAAGGGGTAGCGGTCGCTGCTGCTGCAGCGGGCACAAGGGCCACCCGTGCCGAGGCTGGGGCCGGTGCCAACCAGGAACCAGGCTTACACCTCCAGGTGGATAAGGAGGAGGGGGCACTGGCAGAGATAAATGCAAATCTACTACTAGCTTGAAACAAAAAGTGTGCGTTTCTCTCAGGCAAATCCTAGTTCCCCTTCTAGCATATCAAATTAAGTATTGGCTGAAGGCAGAGTTACATGCTGTCTGTAATCTATAATACCCAATATTCAATATTTCTATCATACATTCACTCTGAAACATTCAATATCCATAATACATTCAGATAAATGCATAACCCTAAACACATAACGCTTTTAAAATCTTTCCGTTTTGTCTTCTCAACACCTTAACTACCTTCCCATTCATATGCATATGGCCTTGGGCCTCTGGCTGGATGGAACCTGAAGACCCTGGCCCCAGTCAATTACCTGCTCATCTGGCCTGGCTTTGGCCCCAGGCCTCGCCAGGTGGAGCTTTTCTCTCCTTCCTTTCTCCCCTGCACCATTAGCTTACACTGTTTTTGTAGGTTTTTATTTTGCCAGAGAGACATACTTAGGGGATTTCATCCTGTTTTCTTCTATTTGCAAAACAGATCTAACTGTAAGATGGTACTGGGGCCAGGCAATGTTACAAAAGAACTAAAAGAGGACCAGTCTTTAAGTATGCAACCAGAAAGTAGGCTGCCCGTTCTCTGTCGCCAGCTACGGGGAGTCGGCTAGCGGGAGTGGCGGAGCAAGTAACAGGGATGCCTTAGCAGGGCTTTAATGCCCCCCCTTAATGGGGATGTCTTAGTCCCACTTGCAACCCTCCAGATACCTCCTCACCTCCGAACCGGAACCTGGACTGCGGTCAACCAGAAATTAGGGTGCCCATTCTGTGCTGTCGACTAGGGGGAGTGTCGGGGAAAGTAACACGGATGTCTCAGCAACGCTTCAATCCCCCTTAATGGGGATGTCTTAGTCCTAATTTCAATCCTCCAGATCCCTCCCCTCCTCCAATCCCAAACACCTACACTTAAAAAGAGAAATTCCGAGGGCACTTACCTAGCGGACGTCCATACCTGAGTTAGTTTCTAATTCTCAAAGTAAAAGCGCCTCGGGCCGGTCGCCACCTCAGCACCCGATGCTCCCGAAGAAGAGGCTCCGTGCGCACTGAGGGTCAATGGAGGGTCCGCTTGCAGTCGAGAGGGGTGCCAAGCTCTGAATAGAGGGTCTGTGTGACCCTCTGGCCCCACACTGGGGGCCAAAATTGTTGCCGAAACCAGGAAGGTGGGTCCTTGTCCAGCACACTCAGACTTGCCAGTGATCTGGACACTGGTCTTTGAGAAAGATAAAGTAGCGCAATGCGCAGAGCAAGCAGCCAGCAGTAAGTTCCTCAGCTCGGACTCCTCGAGCTATGGGGAAGCAGGGCTTATATACAATTTGGGCAGCAAGATGGCGGCTGCACAGGCATACTGGTGGGGGAGCAGGAATTCTAGAAGGAAGACATTGCAGGAATTACGGCGGCCAGGAAACAGGAGGTGCAATGGTTTTTGTCGGACCTCTCGCTTCAGAATTGGGTCTGGGTGATGATTTTCCTTCGCATTCATTCCACCTGTTGCTGCATCCTCTGTTGAGGTCAATTAACAGAGCTGGCCCTTCTGTGCATGTGGGGCAGGCCAAATCTGGCTTGGACTAGTTTGAGGCAATCTTTTCTGACTAATGGAAATTTATTGGCATTCATATGGTCAGGTAACATATATAATTACATAAGAAGAAATATTTATGTAATATTCTAATCAAGCTAACTCTTTTGAAAAATTAGATGGATTTACTCATTTTGGTTTAAAAATTGCTCTCTGCGTTCTCCCTGATTTTACCACCATGTAAAAACAAAGCGAGCACAATATTCTAGTTTACACAGCTCTCGGGTTTATTTTCTCATAAAAATCCCAATTATTTTGAAATTTCAAAATTTCCTCTACTGCTTTTGCTAGTCAGGCAAACTAACATTAATTTATTTAAGATTATAAAATTGCAAAATAAAGTTTTCAGCTAAATTAATGATAAAAAATAGTATCTTTATAAAAAGTGATTATTTCTTATGATGCTAAAAATCATACAGACTTAATGTGTCAACTTAAATTGTAATTTCCAGATCCTTACTTAACTTTAAGACCAAACTAATATTAATTGGGTTAATTAATAAACAATCTTTAAATACTTAAACAATATAATTTTACAATACCCCTGCAGTTATTTAATTCAAAACAGCATAGCCATCAGCTAAAAGGTTGAAGAGTTGTACAATACCTTTGGGTTATGTTAATGTACATACTGTTTTTTTAAGAAATGTAAAATAATGTCTGTGACAATAATGGGATATGTTTGCAAGGTAATGGTTATATTTTTGTTTATCAAGGGAAAAAAAGAATAATTTTATCTTAAACTAAAAATGTCTGGTTGTATCAATATATGATCAAAAAACCCATTGCTGTTGAATCAATTCAGACTCATAGTGACCCTATAGGACAGAGTAGAACTGCGCCGTAGGGTTTCCAAGGAGTGGCTGGTGGATTCAAACTGCTGACCTTTTGGTTAGCAATTGTAGGTCTTAACCACTGTGCCACCAGGGCTCCGTGTCAATATATAAAAGAATATAATAAAAGACAAATTTGAAGTTGTACCGTAAGTATAGAAGGTCGGATGGGAAGCAAACTTTATTTTCATGAGTTTATACAGTAAAACCTGCAAAAGCTAGAACCTGTGTAAGGCAGAAACCTATCAGAGAAGGAAAACTCAAATATTTTCCACTACATAACGAGAGCAATAGAAAAGTGATAAGACCGCATGTACCCTGTCAACAATGGAAAATTTGTGAGACCTGGAAAACCAAGGCAGTCCGGTAAAGTTCTGGCTCTCACAGGTTTCACTATAATAGCTACAGAGTCCCTGGGTGGTACAAATGATTAACGTGTTTGGTTGCTAACCAAAAGGTTGGTGGTTTGACTCCACTCAGAAGTGCCTCAAAAGAAAGTTCTGGTGGTCTACTTCTGAAAAATCAGCCATTGAAAACCCTATGGAGCACAGTTCTACTCTAACACACATGAGGTTGCCATAAGTCAAAACCAACTCAATAGAAACTGGAAAATAATAGTTACAAATAATGAGTTTGAAAGGAGCAATGACAAATTTTAAATTTTTTAGTAAAGTTGGCGCAAAGATATTTATTCATTAGTATTATATTCTTTACTGCAAATTGTTACACAAATGATATACAAAAGAGTAAAACAAGAATTTGAATTTTCGGTCTGTTTATATAACCAAGTTAACCTCTTCCTAAACAACACAGGTTCCTTTTTATCACTAACATATTCTGTTAACACTTGTGCTTTTGGCATACTTTTCCTTTTTTTTTTTTTAAGAGTTTTTTTTTTTTTGTGCTTTAGATGAAGGTTTACAGAACAAATAGTTTTTTATGAAACAGTACATATATTGTTTTATCATAATGGTTAACAACCTCACGACATGTCAACACTGTCCCTTCTCAACCTTGGGTTCCCTATTACCAGCTTTCCTGTCCCCTCCTGCCTTCTAGTCCTTGTCCCTGGACTGTTGTGCCCCATTAGTCTCGTTTTCTTTTATGGGGCTATCTCATCTTTGGCTGAACAGTGAACCTCAGAACTGACTTCGTTACTGAGCTCAAAGGGTATCTAGGGGCCATACTCTTGGGGTTTCTCCAGTCTCTGTCAGGCCAGTAAATCTGGTCTATTTTTGTGAGTTAGAATTTTCTTCTACATTTTTCTCCAGCTCTGTCCGGAGCCCTCTTTTGTGATCCCTGTCAGAGCAGTCAGTGGTGGTAGCCGGGCACCATCTAGTTGTGCTGGACTCAGTCTGGTAGAGGCCTTGGTAGCTGTGGTCCATTAG
>NW_004443971.1:12770202-12773508 GCF_000243295.1 Trichechus manatus latirostris
AGCTTAGTTTTTCGGATCTTTGCTGTGGAGGGACAGCATGGTGCTTCTGCCTATAGCGCCATTTTGCCGGAACTCCTCACATTGTAACTTTTTATTGAATTTAAATTCTTATGCCGTATGTTCATATAGTGTATCCTCTGAGAAATTTCTAGATTTTACGTTGCTCAAATTCAGTCCCCATATTCAGAATAATGAAGTTGTTAAGATGCCTTTAACACCTAAAGTAGTCATTGGTTTTTAGATGCCCTTAAATAACACAATGGTTTACTCTTTCATCTTATAAAAGTGGAGCTATTAAAAATAGTTAGTTATATTTGACATTCTCCAGGTGATTGATTAGCTCAACACTATTATAAGAGCCATCCTATTTATTCCTGCTTATAGAAAAGAAACATTCAGCAGTAGAATTCTCACCTTCCATGAGGGAGACCTGGGTTCAATTCCTGGCCAATGCATCTCAAGTACAGCCACCACTCATCTGTCAGTGGAGGCTTGCATGTTGCTATGATGCTGTTTCAACAGAGCTTCCAGACTAAGTCAGACTAGGAAAAAAGGCCTGGCAATATGCTTCCAAAAAATCAGCCAATGACAACCCTGTGGATCACAATGGACTGAACCTGGGCCTCTTGACTAATAACACCCCAGCCTGTACACCCACGGGTACTGGGTTTCCAGTATAAGTTAACATCATCATCGTGGACCTGTTAGACTGAGCCAGGTGATTGAGTCAGCATTTCTAGAGCAGTTCTGGTCTAGATTCTTTAGGGGTCAGCAAAGTATGGCCTCAGGCCAATTCCAACCAGCCATCTTTTTTATAAATAAAGTTTCATTCCAATGAAACACAGATGATAGATAGACAGACAGACAAACAGAGAGATAGATAAGATGCCATCCAGTCAACTCAGGCTCATGGCAACCTTATGTACAACATAATGAAACATTGCCCGGCCCTGCATCATCCTCAAAATTGCCAGCATGTCCAGGTCTGTTATTGGGGCTATTGTGCCCATCCATGTCACCAAGGGTCTTCCTTGCCCTCGTTGGCCCTCTGCTTCACCAAACATGATGTCTTCCTTCCTCTAGTAATGATTCCTCCTGATGATGTGTCTAAAGCAAGCAAGTTGGACAATGTTCTGTTGTGCTTCATACAAGTTTTCATTGGTTGATTTTTCAGAACTAGATCGCCAAGCTTTGTTTCTAGTCTGTCTTAGTCTGGAAGGTCCACTGAAACCTGTCCAGCCTAGGTGATCCTGCTGGTATTTGAATATCAGTGGCATAGCTTTCAACATCACAGCAACACATAAGCCACCACAGTACAACAAACTGACAAGACGGGTGGTGGAACTGGAACATAGCCATGCTCATGCAGTCACCTGTTGGCTATGGATGCTTTCATGCTACAATGGCAGAGTTCAGTAGTTGTGATAGAGACCATATGGCCAGCAAAGCCTAAAATATTTATTATCTCCTCCTTTACAAAGAAAGTTTGCCGACTCCTGATCTAAAAGCACACAAATTTGTAGAAGTAGACTGCCTAGCCCAAGGTCAATAAAACAAAAATTAGTTACCTAGAACTACATGAGGAGCCCTGGTGGTGCAGGGGTTAAGTGCTCAGCTCCTATGGACTAAATGAACTGATTTCATTGTGATTTATATTTTGTTTTAATCACTATAAGGAAAAAACTCATTTTAATCTCTCTCTCATCTTCAATTTAACAGATTTATACCTACACAAACCAGAACGAAGGACTTTTAAATGGCATTTTCTCCCAAATGAACCTGAAAAATTCTAAATAAAAAAAGAACGATCTTAATGTAGGTTATGTTTATATATCATCAGGACAATTTAAAATAATTTTATAGATTATAATGACATGCATTGATTGCCCTTGCCTACAAAGCAATGCTGTTGTTAGTTGGAACTGAGTAGATTCTGACTCATGGCAACCCCATTTGTGCAGAGTAGAACTACTCCATAGGGCTTTCAAGGCTATGACCTTTCAGAAGCAGATCACCAGGCCTGTCTTCTGAGGCACCTCTGCGTGAGTTCAAACTGCCAGCCCTTCTGGTACTAGTTAAGTGCTTAACTGTTTACGCCACCCAGGAACTCCACAAAGCAATGCTAAACTTAATAGCGACCCTGTAGGACGGAGTAGAAGTCGGTTCTAACCACCGACCTTTTGGTTAGCAGCCAAGGCTAGCCAAATGCTAGTGTCATGGATGGAATTATGTTGCCCTGTCATGGTTTGAATTATGTCCCCCCAAAAATGTGTGGATCAGTTTGGCTGGGCCATTATTCCCAGAATTGTGCGGTTGGCCTCCATTTTGTGATTGTAATTTTATGTTAAAGAGGATTAGGATGGGATTGTAACACCGCCTTTACCCAGGTCACATCCCTGATCCAATGTAAAGGGAGTTTCCCTGGGGTATGGCCTCTACCACCTTTTATCTCTCAAGAAATAAAAGGAAAGGGAAGCAGGCAGAGAGTTGGGGACCTCATACCATCAAGGAAGCAGTTCCAGGAGCAGAGCGCGTCCTTTGGACCAGGGTCCCTGTGCTGAGAAGCTCCTAGTCCGGGGGAACACTGATGAGAAGGCCAAGAGAGAGAGAAAGCCTTCCCCTGGAGCTGACATCCTGAATTTGGACTTGTAACCTACTAGACTGTGAGAGAATAAATTTCTCTTTTTCGAAGCTATCCACTTGTAGTAGTTCTATTACAGCAGCACTAGATGACTAAGACAGCTAGCAAAAGTTAAATAATATTGAAAGTGTCTTGCTAAATTTCTTTTTATTTTTATGACAAAATTTCCTGTTTTATATCCTGTTTTATATCCTATACACGTATACAGGCCAAAGGTAACATTAATGGTTGCCAGGGTCAGGAGGGAGCATTGAGTATCTGTTTATTGTTTAGGAAGCATCGAATATCTGTTTACGGTGATGGAACATTTAGCAATGGATTCCGGTGATGGATCCACAACATAATTGATGTAATCAATGTCACTGAGTTATTCATGTAAAAAATGTTAAATTGGCAAATATTGTGTTCTATATAAGGAGCCCTGGTGGTGCAGTCGTTAAAGCACTCAGCTGTTAACCAAAAGGTCAGTGGTTTGAACCCACCAGCCGCTCCACAGGAGAAAGATGTGGCAGTCTGCTTCTGTAAAGATTTACAGCCTTGGAAACCCTATGGGGCAATTCTACTCTGTCCTACAGAGCCGCTAGGAGTCATTAACTCGACTTGACGGCAATAGGTTTGTGTTTTTTTGTTTTTTTTTTTTTTTATATTTTATTGTACTTCAGGTG
>NW_004443971.1:12774539-12806356 GCF_000243295.1 Trichechus manatus latirostris
AAATAAGTAGAATATCCACTTCCAGAGGGAGTGAATGACCATGTAGGTTATTTACATAGTTCAGTAACAATGTGTCCCTTTTCTCACCAGAATATCACTGGCTATGCTAACGATTCCATTAATTAGGTATGATAAGCCCGTCTTACGGAACAAAGACTCCATTTTATATGTGGGAGTGACACCTCTGAAGCCCTCCCAGGAAAACTTGTCTGCTACAGGTGCATGACTTAATGAAATTCTGGCCTTACAGGCACTAAAGAATTTCATTTCCTGGCAAGCCAAGAATATTAACAAATATGGGAATTTTAGAGAAAATAGTTTGGATAAGGATGATAAAAATTCTTCTGAGACATGAAAATAAAAGCCTCCACACACAAATTAACTGTAAAGCCTTAATATCACACAGCTCTAGTTTTGTTAACCACAGAAAAAGGAGGAATTTCTATAGATTAATATCTACGCTTATATATATTAATCAACAGCTCTTGTTATGCCTATGTAAACAAACTGGTGAAGTCAAACAAAATATCAGTTTAACAACGTTGAATCAGAAAATCATTAGGAAGCTTATGTGGGCAAATCCAAGCCTCAATGGCAGGAAAAATGGAAAAGTAAAAACTGATACCCTGCTCTGCTTCCAGCATGACTAAGTGCCGCTAGGGTGGGGGACACTTTGCATCTGGAGACAAACCAAAAATAGCAGGGTCATCTGACTGATTCTGGTCCCCAAAATAACAAATCTCAACTAATTCCCATCGGAACAGACTCCCTGACAAAAACAATCTCATCCCTGTTTTTCATTCTTCTGATGAGTGAAGGCAGTTGGTGAATATGATGGACGTGTGAGAAAGCTGTTGACTTGGATGAATATGGTTGTCATCGTTGTTGTTAGTTGCCACTGACTCGATTCTGACTCACAGCGACCCTCCATGTGCACAGTAGAACTACTCCATAGGATTTTCAAGGCTGTGACCCTTCAGAAGCCAGTCAGCAGACCTGTCTTCTGAGGTGCCTCTGGGTGGGTTCAAACCGTCAACCTTTTGGCTAGTAGTAGCGAGCATAGCCATTTACACCACTCAGGGACTCCTAGGAACACGGTGACCTTGGTCTTTTCTTTCCCTCCCTTTAAGCACTTGTTGTGTTTTGTATTTGGTGAGCCAGTCTTTCTGACGTCTGACTCCCTTGCAACTTTTCTTGTCCAAATGCTTCTGCCTCTGAGTCTGTTTTGACAGTATCTGCTATGTGCCAACACCATGCCTGGGCTGAGGATTTGGAAATGAACATGAACTCCTGCCTGGCAGAAGTTCACTGTCGCTGTGGTGTGGGGGAAGAAGCCTGTCTATAAAAAGATAACTTCTCCCTCAAATACTTGAAGTACATTAACACATTACCTCCACCTCTGTTTACTCTGGCCAAAGGAAGGAATTTCTAAAACAACCCCAGAGGTTCTGGGAACTTGTCATTTGAAAGGTGGCTCTGTCCACCCACAGGCTCGTGATCCAGCCTCATCTCTCCGGGCCTAGGCTACTGGACCATGAAGCCTCTCCCACCCTAGGCCTTTGCTATTTGCCCTGCCTCATTCACTCCTTTGCAGGGCTAACACCTACCATTCCTTCCCAGCCAGTATCAGTTGTTGTCACATTGATTCCAACTCATGGTGACCCAATGTGAGTCAGAGTAGACTGTGTGCTCCACAGGATTTTCAATAGCTGATTTTTCTGAAGTAGATCACCAGGACTTTCTTCCAAGGCAACTCTGGATGTACTCAAACAGCCAACTTTTTGGTTAGCAGCCAAGTGGTTAACCGTTTGCACCACCCAGGGATTCCTCCTTCCTTCCCATCTCAGCTTAAACATCATGTCTTAAAGAAGCCTTCCCTGACCACTCACACCCTGTTATAAACTCTCATAACACTTGGAATTTCATTGTTGAACTTCTCACAGGTGTAATAAATTATTTATGTAATTCTTTGTTTAATGCCCATCTTCTATGCCAGACTGTAGACGCCATGACGATGAGAACTGGCTCTGTTTCACTCCCCTTTCTGTCCTATCACCTACCACAGTGCACAGGAACTAGTAAGTGCTCCATAAGCATCTGTTGAATGAGTAAATGAATGGCCAGTATCTCATGGGGACTTAGAAAGATTGAAGCAGGACAATTAAGTCAGGATTCCTGTCACTTCTGTGGTACCTCTTGAGTCGGTTATTCACAGAATGGCAAGAACTATGAAATGAGATGAAATTTTTCAGGACACCAGGCTCCAAATTCAATACATAAGAGTTTGAAGTTATGTACCATTTTGAGATCATTTATTCATTTATTCAATGGGTACTTTACTAAGCACCTACTATGTGTCAGACACAAAGATGAATAAAATTGGCCTAGTCCTTGCCTTTATTGAGTTTACAGTCTAGTGAGGGAAGCAGATTTTGATAAAACATCCACATTCCCAAGAAAATGTAAAATTATACCTGAGTCAGGTGTTAAGAAAGGTACACAGTACTCTGACAGGCACAGTAGGGGATTTTCCCTCATCAGGGAGTCTGCCTTTTCTGTGGAAGAGGTGCCTGCCTGAGCTATGATCTGAAGGATGAGTAGTAATAAACTGGCCAAAAAGGGGCAGTGTTGGGAGACAATGCTCCATGGGTCTCTTGCATTTCTGTAGGTCTTATGAACAGAGACACTGACTGCCCTTGTTCTAGACTACCTTTTCAGTGATGTGTGTACAGCACACAGCCTTGGAAGATAGAGATAATGTTTCCCTCTGGAGCAAACAACAGGTTTGTTTACTGTCTGGGATAATAAAGATAATGTCTCCCTCCAGGGCAAAGAAGAGGGAGGCTTACTGCTCAATATAAAAGATTTGGATTCCTTAAACGCAGGATTCCTCTGCCGTGATGCAACCATTGGTGTGCAGCATCCACCTGGGATGCTCCAAAAGGACCCTTGTGGGACTTGGGGGCCAAGGGGAACTGATGAGAACACGAAGCTCATGTTGCATGCTATGCCGTGAGGAATAAAAGTCCTTTATATCTGACCTAGGAGTCTTGTGTCTTCTCCCAGCATCCAGGAAACTGTGGCTGACTATCTCATTAGCTGCAAGTAGGGTAAAATCTCAGACTCTTCATAGTTACTGACAGGCAAGTAGATGACACATACAAAGACTCTGTGGTGGAGAGAGTATAGCAAGTATAAGGATCTGAAAGAAGGCGTGCATGACTGGAGTGTAGGGAGTAGGGGGGACATGGCGTGAGATAAGGCTGGGAGGCAGTGAGCTGTGGGATCCTTGGCCAATCCTGCTGAGGCCTAGGAGGTATCTTGGCCATTTGTTGTGACAATGCTGCTGTCATGTAAGAACATGTGGAACTAATAAACTGAGCTGGGGGAGTGCAGGACAGCAAGGTTTGGGCCAGACTGAGCCTATGAGATAATTTTAACAAAGGAAGAGAATGAAAATGGGTGATTTCTTAACATCCTGAACACTGTTATGAAAATTTTTGCTATTTTGTAATACCTCTATTAGAGATTAGCTGAAGTCCACCTCTCAGTGCCCCAAATGAACAAGGAAAAATTATCACTGGCTGTCATCCCTGTCAATCATCTTGGGTACAAAAGGAGGCAGTCACCTTAGAAGGGAGAAGTGGCGACTCTTTAATATTCACAGAGCATGACTCTGGATAAACAGCTTTTTATCCACTCCTCTTACAACGAACTGGAGGGCTGTTCCACTTTTGGAGGAAGAGAGGCCGAGGAAGAGAAGGAGAGAGGAAAGAGACCTCACCAAGAGAGGGCTTCGAAGCCAGTGTGAATAACATATGCTTATTACCCAATATTATCATAAAAATAAAAGGACTTTGTTGAGAAGTCCTCTGACCCATTCTGGCTCTTAGAATTCTGACCGTTTCACTCACTGCCTGTTAATTAATTTATAACATGCAAAGAATGGAATTGTCCTGGATCTTTGGCCAAAAATGTATCACAAACAAGGACCAAGCCATAGAGGGCCTTAAGAAGTTGTGTTCTCATCCCAAGAATGATGAGAAGGCATTGAAGGATTTGAAGAAGGTGAGGGCATTAGAAGGGTTCAAAGCCTCACTGCAGAGGACTAGAGATTCTCTGTGTCACTATTTCTCAAGGGAAATCAACAGACGGCAGCACTTACTCAGCATTTACCTCAGGCCTTGCAGCAGAGCCTCCTCATTCTTCAAACAAGAGGCCTCAGAGCTCTTTGGGGGAAATTCCCACTCCTCTCCTGGCTTTTCCCTTAAATACCCAGCACATAAAAGGAGGGACGTGGATCTGAAAGGAGGCCCGCAGCTCAGGGCTCTTTGCTTTCCTCCCCACAAGGCCCTCTTGCCCTTACCTAGACTCTCAACCAGGCTGTGGAAGACGGCCTGGAGACAGAGAGTTTGAGGGGAGGCTAGGTCAGGCAGGGTGACGCTGGGCTGGGGAGAAAAAGAACAGCCTTGTTCAGGGCACTGAGGGTTTCATAACTCGATTATGCCGCTTTTCAACCTGGACTGAGGGCTGGAGATGCAGAAGTCGTGGCTGCCAGGGAGGCCGGGAAAACTGTGGGCGAGGAAAGCAAGGGTAGGGGGTGAAGCCCTTGGAAATGAGGCTGAGCCACATACCCCAGGAAGCCCCAGATTCTGGCGCTGAAGGCTACTCTGCTGGGAGGTGCCTCCTGAAGACTTGCACCCAATTTCAAAACTCCAGAATGTCTCAATCCTCCTTTGTGGCCCAAAGTGCCCCGCCCCCTCCACTCCTCAGTCTCACAGTTCCTTAATTGACACAAAGCTCAGATCTGGTAAACAGAATGGTTTCGGGTTCGGGGGAGTGGAGTGGGACGGGTATAAAAAGGAAGTTGGAGGTCTGGGGACAAGGCCCTGTCAGGCAGCTGAGCACCAGGAGCCCGGGGAAGTGCAGGAAGAGGCCACCTGCTCTGCTGCCGCCGGAATGTGGCTGAGGGTGGCTCAGACAGGTCTCTGGGCTGGCCCAGATGGATTGGGGCTGTGATGTTCAGGCTGAAGGGTCCAGGTGGCCCACAGAGCCACTGGAGGGTGGTGCCTGGCCTCCCACCTGCTTGGTGGGGGGATAAGAGGCAGAGGCAGTAGCGATGTGGGGCGGGGTAGGGCACTTTTCCCCTGGTGCAAGTCCAAGGGGGCACCAGACAAGGTGCCACAAACATGAAAGGCATCTGACTGAAGCAGTCAGACAAGAGAGGGGAAGGCATCTATTCATCTTGAAGTTGGGAGATTGCCCCTGGGTGCTTGTTACCCTCTTTATGCCCCTGATAAGAGGAAGATACAGTGGGGGGAGGGACAGAGCCTGGGGAGGGACTGGGGAGGGACTGGGGAGGGAGGAGGCTGCTGTCAACCTTTGATTGCCTAGGGGATTGAGGGGGAAGAAGGGCAGGGTGCACTGGTAGGTGGTCTGACCTTGGATTTCCCTGCAGGCTTTGCAGTCCTGGTGCTGCTCCAGTGCTGTGAGTAACCTGTAACCTGCTTTTAAGTCATGAGAGGTGGGAGTGGGGTAGAGGTCTTGGCACTTCCAGTTCTTTCTGTGATTCAAATGGTTCATAGAGACTAACATTTGTTAAACCAAGGTGGTGGGTATATGAATGATTTTTATACTATTCTCTACTTTTCTGTATATTTGAAATTTTTTTTTTAAATAAAAAAATTTTAAAGGCTCAGGTTCAGTAATGGCCCTGGTAGGAACACTACCACAAGTCCAGGAGCCACGTGGATGATTGCCGCTCCCTGTTCTTCCTCTGGAGCCCTGGTGGCACAGTGGTTAAGAGCTCGGTTGCTAATCAAAACATCGGCAGTTCGAATCCACCAGCAGCTCCTTGGAAACCCTATGGGACAGTTCTATTCTGTCTTATAGGGTCGCTATGTGTCGAAATCGACTCAACAGCAATGGGCTTGGTTTGGTTTTGGTTCTTTCTCTATAACCAAGAGGCAGAAGGAGCTTAATTTGCTACAGGAGTCATTAAAGTCAGAGAAGAAGAAGAACTTCCTCGTCTATTGTGATATTATGCCCCAGCTTACCCATCGCTGGGCAGTGGGTTACGAGTTAGGAGCACTAAGGAGATGGGCCAGAGCCTCTTGGATCAACAACCCCACTGCAAGTCCTACAAGGCTGTCCCCTGAGGGCCAGGCCATCTTCCAACACTGGCTGCCTTGCCTGAGTCCCTCCTTTCCCTCAAAGCCACTGCCTCTGGGAAGCCTTCTCTACTGGCATGGAGTCACCTCTATTTCACCTTTATTCATCAGCCCCCACCCTCACCCCACACAGCACCCTGTTCTTAGTCTGCAGTGGATTCATCCACTCCATTTGATCTTTTCTAAGCATCTTTGGAGTGTGCCTGATTTTCTTCAGACTGGGAACTCCCCAGAGGCAGGAGTGCTTGAGCCAGTCCCTTTCATTTAGAATTCTGTCTTCACTCCCAAATCTGCCCCCTACCCACACCCCCTTGAAGTTTAGCCCACCTCTCAGTCTGAGGGTCCCTGGCTGAATCCTAGCCCAGGCCCCACCTCAGACTTCTCCCTCAGGCTCCGCCTACAAGTTGGTCTGCTACTATACCAGCTGGTCCCAGTACCGGAAGGGCGATGCGAGCTGCTTCCCAGACAACATTGACCCCTTTCTCTGCACCCACGTCATCTACAGCTTTGCCAACATAAGCAACAATGAGATCGATACCTGGGAGTGGAATGATGTGACGCTCTATGACACGCTGAACTCACTCAAGAACAGGTTGGACAAGTGGCTGGCAGGACAGGAAGGGATAGAGGGTTAGCCGGGCTAGCCGCAGGGTGGGGCAGTTCTGCCCACGAGGATGGGTAAGGGCCCACTGCACCACCTCTGGGTGGAGAACTGGAAGGGCTTGGGCTTCTATGGAGGGGGTGATGAGGGTGGCATTGGCAAGTGTTTGGGGTGCTGACAGAGGCAGACTCTAGAAGAAGACAGGGGCTGAGCTTTCCTGGGAGGTGGGGGGCCCTCTTCTTCCCCAAGGGAGCCTCTACAGAGAGCATGGAGACTGCTCAACACTCTGTTCTGCCATCCCTAGCTTTCCACTAAGGAGAGTGAGAAAGGGCAGCATGCCTCAGAGTAACTGCCACAGTCTATAACCTCTTAGAATCACTGCATCTCAGAGCTAGAAGGACCTCAGAGACCTAATCCAGCCTCCCACCCCGAGCTAGAAACCTGCTATGACCTCCCAGACATGGGGCCACCAAGTGTCACAACAGCTTCGCCCCACTACTACCCTCCCCTCCTCTGTACCTCGCAGGAACCCCAACCTGAAGACCCTGCTGTCTATTGGAGGATGGAGCTTTGGCTCTCAGAGGTAGGACCCACTTCCCAGGGCAGGACTACAGAGGTTGATGGTCTACTTCACCCACTGTATGGGGGCACAGAGGACCCAGATTGGTTGGGCACAGAGGCCTAAATGGTTGTCAGGGGCCTTGGGCCTCAGGTACAGCCAAGGAACCAGAGCCCAGAGAGGGATAGGGACTTGCCAAGAATCATACAGCAAGTCGACAGTGGATCTCCTGGTCCCCTGACAGCGGTCTTTTTACTACTCCTCACACCTGAGAACAAAGAACAGCTGGGGGCTACTGCCACAGGGGCTGGAAGGAGAGGGATGGAAATGACTGGGAAGATTTGGGGGTGTAGAGATGCTGGGAGGACTTCCAGCAGTGGGTAGAGTTGGAGCAAGGCTTGAAAAGGGAGTGGGATATGACCATGACAGCTTCCGTTTATTGAGTGCTTACTAGGTATGTGTCAGGCACCCTTTCCAGCCATTATCCCATGTAATTGTCACAACAGCACTGTGAGGTATTATAATCATCCTCATTTTACATAAGGAGCCCTGGTGGCTCAGTGGTTAAGAGTTCAGCTGCTAACCAAAAGGTCTGCAGTTCAGATCCACCAGCTGTTCTTTGGAAACCCTACGGGGCAGCCCTACTCTGTCCTATAGGGTCTCTATAAGTCAGAATCCACTCAATGGCAACGGGTTTGGTTTTGGTTTATTTTACACATGGGAAAACTGAGACTGAGGTTATAACATTACCAAAGTGGTTTAGTGAGTGATAGAGCCAGGCTTGGAAACCACAAATGTCTGGCTCCAAAGCCCATGTTCTTTCTAAGATGCCGTGGGTGGGTCCTGTCTCACCATGCCCTCCTAGAGCTGGGCAGACTCAGGCTCCTGACCCCCAGGCCTCGGAAAGGTTGCCAGGGGGCCAAGGCCCCAGCTTATTGGTGTTAAGCACACTACGGGGTGATTTCGGTCCTAGATTTTCCAAAATAGCCTCCAACACCCAGTACCGCAGGACTTTCATCAAGTCGGTGCCTCCATTTCTGCGGACCCACGGCTTTGACGGGCTGGACCTGGCCTGGATCTACCCTGGACGGAGAGACAAGGAGCATTTCACCACCCTGGTCAAGGTGCTGGTTCAGTGGGGAGTGGAGGGAGGGAAGAGGTGGGCAGGCATCGGGGGTGGGGTGGGTTAGAAGTTGTCTTCAGCTGATGGCCTCCTGAGGAGAGGCAAAGAGGGACCAGGAACAAGACAAGCTGCCCCAGGACCTTACACGGCAAGGAAGACATCTGTGACTCTGGTGGGAGCTGGGCTGAGATCCTAAGAGGCAGAAGGTGATGACTGTCCATTTAGTGGTGCATCATTGTCCACTGCTCAGTGCCATACTGATGCCTTCAAGGCCCGGCATGCGCTGCATCCAGGGACATTCAGCCCCATCTAGGGGCAGCCCAGGCCTCTTCAGTTAACCCAGGGGCAGAGGAATAGTCTAAGCAAATTGCCCACAATACCAACTATAAGTCACTTTCATTTTGTGATTTCACGTGCCAGCATGAACAAAGCATGCTCATGAGGTGTGGCTGGGGTATGGGGGAGGAGATAGGCCCAAATAGTTTTTGGGAAAAGGATGGGTGACCTTGAAGGTGGGACCACTAATGGGCCACCTTATTATTCCACTGAGCCCCAGAGAGGTTGGGGATCACAGCAAATGGGGAAAGCCAATGAGGTGCCCCAGACCTCAGCCTCCATCCACAAGTCTCGCTTTCACATGGTCTGGGTCAGGGGGACCTGGCCCTCTTTACTCACCTGCCTGTCTCCCATCCAGGAAATGAAGGCTGAGTTTGCAAGGGAAGCCCAGTCGGGAAGACAGAAGCTCCTGCTCAGTGCAGCAGTGTCCACGGGGAAGGTCACCCTTGACAGTGGCTACGACATTCCCCAGATATCCCAGTGAGTCTGCCTCAGGCACCCCCAGCAGCGTTCTGCACACACCTTCTCTCCCCTGCCCTGCCCTAGAACTCCATGTAGACAGAGTCAGGACACTGGACTTCTAGTCCCAGTGCTTCCAGAAGCTCAGTGTGTGACCTTGAGCAAGTCACTTCCCCACTCTGGGCCTCAGGTTCCCCATCTGTCAAGCACAGGATAATAATCTCTTCCCTGCCTTTTCCACTTGGGGTTCTCTGTTGACCAGCTGAGAAAGTTGTTATAAATATGTTTTAGAAAAGGAAGTAGGAAAAGCTATACAAGCCAGCCTACCACCAGTGGGCATTTTCTCCATGCCTGGTCCAGCAGAGTGCTAGACTCTGGAAAGGGAGCACAGCAGTAATAGTACCTCTCACTTCTGGGATACTGGGGCATCCCAAGGTGCTTTCACACACAGGCAACCCCTCCCAGTTCAGCCACCCCTCCTCACCCTGCCCCCGTGCATGTGCGTGTGAGTGGTCAACAGCCAAGCCACCAGCCTGTCACTGGAACAAAGGCATGGATGGATCTTGGGAAACCCAGAAATAAGGAACAAATGCCCTTCAATTTGACCTTAGAATCTCCTGTAGGGTCTTAGGAAGGTATAGACTCAGTGCGTAACTTGACCATTTAAAGGGTGGAAACACGTTGCTCTCAACCATTTGCTCCAAACATCCAAAGCTCATATATACAAAATCCACCTACAGCCCACAGTTCCCATGACTTACCAGTATGGATGTGGAAAATGTCTGCCCCACTCCACTGTATCCTTGGGTTCAGGTTAACCTTTGGCACCTGTCGATGCTACTTTCAATCTGCTTTTACCAAGGCACCAGTGGAGGGAGGACAGCGAGGTGGAGTCCCACACCCAAATGTGTGCTGGAGGCATAAAGGGAGAACCTTGTTCTTGCATTAAATGCATTTGTGGGACCTTGAGCCCACACCCTGATGTGGTACAGAGGAGGAGGCCCAATAGCTAGGACAACAGACAACAACAGAAAACCCTGGGATTTGGGGGTTCATGGCTTTTCTCTCAGTTGCCTGCCTGTCCTACTTCACATCCCACTGGGATGGTAGAGTGGAGGCCATGAGCAGTTCTAACTTCCTACCTTGCCCTTCCTTCATCCTCTTCTTCCACAGACACCTGGATTTCATCACTCTCATGACCTACCAGTTTCATGGGGCCTGGCGTCAGACCACAGGACATCACAGCCCCCTGTTCAAAGGCCAGAAGGACGCAAGTTCTGACCGATTCAACAATGTTGTGAGTGCCTGGAAGGGGCGAGAGCTAGGAGGAGGTCCACGAGACCTACCTTGTTCACACACCACCCATCTACTCCTCAGTACAATCCTGCAAGGGAGGGGTTATGAGGCCCACTCAGAGATGGCCCACTCAGAAACTGAGGCCCAAAGTCTGTGCATTCTCCATGGCTCCCCCAGTAAAGGAGGTTATACCTCCATAAAGGACCAGGACATCTCCTGACGGGTATGCAGGGTGGAGAGAGTGAAGGCAGGGGGCAGAGTAGAGAAAGTGGGGGCTGAGGAGGCTGGAGGCTAAGGAGGCAGGCATCTAGTCTTGACCTGCCATTCACTTACTGTGTAACCAGAGCAAATCACCTATTTCTGCCTCTGTCAAATAGTAAGAAGCCCTTTCTATACCTAATAGCGGTGGTGGTTCAGTGGTAGAATTCTCATCTTCCATGTGGGAGACCTGGGTTCAATTCCTGGCCAGTGCACCTCAAGCACAGCCACCGTCTGTCTATCAATGGAGGCTTGTGTGTTGTTTTTATGCTGAACAAGTTTCAGTGGCGCTTCCAGACTAAGACACACCAGGAAAAAAGACCTGGAGATCTACTTCTGAAAATCAGCCATTGAAAACCCTATGGACCACAATGAGTCGGGGGCCAACTCCCCAGCAGCTAACAACAATAACATACCTAATAGGATTTTTTTGGAGAATGAAACCATAAAATGCATTTTAAAGTGACATTATTGGTACCTGGAGGGAAGGGAAACCCCAGATTTACCATATACCTGTAACTTCACCTTTCAAGGCAGGAGGATTAATTGTACAACCTTCTGCATCCACATACCACCAGCCCAGCTAACTAGTCTCTCTGGTACTGTTCCCTCCTATTCCCACCCAGGACTACGCTGTGGGGTACATGTTGAGGCTGAGGGCCCCAGCCAATAAGCTGGTAATGGGCATCCCCACCTTCGGGAAGAGCTTCACCCTGGCCTCCTCTGAGGCAGGGGTTGGAGCACCAATCTCAGGGCCAGGAACAGCAGGCCCCTTCACCAGGGAGGAAGGCATTCTCGCCTACTATGAGGTAATGGGGTTGGGGGAGGAGGTAAGTTTCCCAAGCACCACAGCAGCCCTAGGGAAGGTAATCCTCCCATCCCCACTTTAGCTCCTTTGGGAATAAACAATGTCCCCACTGACCTAGCACCCTGAAGAAGAGGAAGGGGCAGACCTTTTGCTGTTAACGGTCTCCCGCAGACACTCCAGTTTCCAAAACCACCCTAGAGAGAAGCTTCAGGGATAACCCCTCTGGCCACTGCGCTGGGATCTTCCCTCTGGCCGAGGAGACAGCAGTAGCCAAGGGCAGGCCCGTTTGCTTCAGTGCAGCCTCTGCTGCTTTGGTTGTACGTTCACTGCGGGCCAGTCCTCAGCGTCAGCTCACCATTTCCCATACTCATTTAAGATGGAGGAAGCTCTGGGCTATAGCAGTCAAGGAGAACTTTCTTGGACATTTGCATCTGTTTTACATAAATTTGCATAAAGCCTACAGTCTTTGGGGCAGATGAGGCCCCTGCAGCACTGGAAGAGAGAGGCTGCAGGAGGAAGCCAGGGGCTGGGCGAGATCTGAGTCTCTCCCCTGGGACCTGCAGTCTCAGCACAACACCTTAACACTACCCCTGGCCTGTTCTCTGCATAGGTCTGTGACTTCCTCCGCGAAGCCACAGTCCACAGACTCCTTGGCCAGCAGGTCCCCTACGCCACCAAGGGCAACCAGTGGGTGGGGTACGATGACAAGGAAAGTGTCAAAAGCAAGGTAGGTTTCCCCAACGCCACGTCCCAGAAGAAAAGGAGGGAGAGGGAAGCTCTGTCCCAAGCAGCCAGATTTGGGCCCCCTTGCACTCAGGGAAGAGACCCGGTGGCGCAGTGGTTAATGCTCTGCTGCAAACCAGAAGATTGGCAGTTCGAATCCACCAGCCACTCTCTGGGAGAAAGATGTAGCAGTCTGCGTCTGTAAAGACTACAACCTTGGAAACCCTATGGGACAGTTCTACCCTGTCCTATAGGGTCAGAATTGACTCCACGGCACCGAGAGCAGGGGGTCTTGTGGGTCTCAGGTGCCTGCTGTTCCCTCCCCTGGGGAGGGGCCCACAGAGAGCCGCCCCCCGCCCCTGGTAACCCAACACTGCCCCATCTGGGCCTCCCCTGCCAGGTGCAGTACCTGAGGAACAGGCAGCTGGCAGGTGCCATGGTGTGGGCCCTGGACTTGGATGACTTCCGGGGCTCCTTCTGTGGCCAGAATCAGCGCTTCCCACTCACGAGCACCATCAAGGATGCGCTCCTTGCGGCTTAGACTCCCTTCCCCGTCCTTCTGCTGCCCCTTCCCTCTGCACACAGTGGGGCCAGCGATGCCACACCCCTTGATGGCAGCTGGCCAGGAGCCTGATCACTGTCCTGTTGAGTCTCAGGCTGAGCCACAGCTCCGAGATTTGGGCTCAGCTCTGGGGAACAAGGAGGTAGGGTGGGGCTATGGCACAGCAAGGGCCTCAGGGCCAGCACGGTAAGACACAGGATCAGCACACACTTGCTGATTAATGAAAATGCTTACTGACCCCAAGCCCGGCACGAGGGGATTTCTTCAACTCCCTTACCGCAGCCTACTTGCCAAAAGATACCATCTGTAGCTCTACCTCAAGTAGCCAGACATCTTACAAGAAGCTGGGCCCATACTAATTATACTCTATGCAAAGCCCAATTTGAAACCTTTCCCCAAGAACACAGTCATGTCTCCCATCCCACTTCCCTTTCCTAATTCTGCAGCTGCTCAATAAAATACAAAAGATTAACAGTGTGCGGCACTTGCTTCAGTCCATCTTTGTGGCCTCCCTGGACTTACTGGACTCACCTCCCCCCATCTCTTCTGGATCCCTCTCTCTGAGGCATGGTGGCCTAAGCTGGCAGAGGGTGAAGCCACCATGTCTCTATGGGGCCCAAGTAGGCCCAGTCGGAGGCCAGAACCCTCCACCTCATCTACCTTGGAATTAACTCAAGAGAGCTGGTGGCCTTCCAGATCTTAAAGTCATTGTCATCAGCTTCTTAATTAAGTTCCTTGTTGAAAGAAAACTTTTCTGCTCCTGAAGTCCAGCAGGTGGTGGGAAGGAAGCCCTTTAACCCCATCTCTTCATCTCCTCTGTTCCCCGGAAGGTGGTAGAAGCCAACCACAGGGCCAGCTTAGAAAGCCCAGAACCCTGGACTCTTTCAGGGCCAGAAGGAAAGTAGAAGTCATCTCGAGCGCCCTCGCTCCCTCCCAGGGCTGAAGTCTCTGCAGGGCACTTGAGAGACACTCCCAGTGCCAGGAGTCCTCGGGTGGTGCAAATGGTTAAGTGCTCGACTACTAGTCAAAAAGTCAGCAGTTCAAATCCACCCAGAGGCCCTCGGAAGACAGGCCTGGCAATCTCCTTCCAAAAGGCCAGGACCTTGAAAACCCTATGTAGTATAGTTCTACTCCGACACACATGGCGTCACCATGAGTCAAAATCGACTCGACAGTAGCTAACAAAAACCCAATGCCAGGCAGCTCTCTAGCTTACCATTGCTGGGCTGAAAAAGACCAGCAGTCTCAGCACGGCCCTCTGGAGGGACATAGGCCACTCATCCCTCACTCCTGTAACAGTCCCTGCAGAGGCCAAGGCACCTCTGCTCAGGTGGCCTGAGACATGAAGTGGGGGTGAGGGGATGGGGCAGGATGGGCATGAAGACCAATCTGTCTCCCAGCCCTTGTGATTGGAGGTCCTCTCACCAGTGAACTCCTGCGCTCCTGGATACATCTTGATCCAAAGAGAGTCTAGGCATTCGCTCTAAAACCAAAGAGCACTTCCTTCTGGGTTCCCCGGTGTTTGGGTGATCTGTGACTTGGAATAATCACAAGTTGGCCTGATGGGTCATGATACTGGTTTGAGGTGTAGGTGAGGTGGTGGATCTGAAATCTGAACCAGCTGGAGCTGGCCAGAGGCAACCGATCCCAAGGTCACAGGCGAAGAAAGTGAGAACTTTGCCGGGGGGAACCAGGCGTTTCACGCTGACCGGTAGGATCAAGCATTTCCTAATCCCTGCCCGCTGCCCTCCCAACCCTGCAAGGGGCTTTGAAATCTCAGTGGCTGTGAGCCCTCCTGGGCAGCCCCCACCCCCGCCCCCCTCCAGGCGCCCCTCCCCCAGTCTGGGACAGGCTCCCCAGGGCTGACTCAGGGTCCTGCAGTGTTAGTCACTTTCACTTATAGCTGCAGAATCAGAGGCCAGGGATGAGGATCGGGTCTCCGGCAGGACACTGAGTTACCTCGCAGAGGGCACGGGCACCCAGGCAGGACTCAACCCAGGAGCTCCCCAGGCCCTCCACTGCTACTCCCCAACTCAATAGCCAGGGGTGAGAGGCGGCCAGCCTCCTGCAACACGGTGCCCCTCCTGCGCCCCCTACTCGGGGCTGAGGACCTGCTGCTCATTACCTGTTTATTTATTTGTTTTAAAATCATGGGATAAATCATACATGCTGAGGAGGCTGGGTGGTGCAAGCAGTTTGCGATCAGCTGGTAACTTAAAGGTGGGCAGTTCAAACCCATGCAGTGGCTCCATGGAAGAAAGACCTGGCAAACTTCTCCCATAAAGATTACAGCCAAGAAAACCCTACAGAGCAGTTCTACTCTGTAACACATGGGGTCGCTGTGAGTCAGGGGTTGACTCAAAAGTAGCTAACAAGAATACTGTACTTTACACATGCTAAAGAGTACATAAAATGGATCTGCTTCCTTTAAAGAATTGTTATAGTGAAAACCTGTATAACCACCAGTCAGGGCAAGCAATGAAACATCATTAGCACCCCGGAAGCCAGCACAATCACATACATCCCTGCCCCTCGGCCTAGAGGCAGCCCCTCTCCTGACTTTTGAGATAACCTGTGCATGCTTTCCTCTACAGTCTCACCACCTATGAATGCACCTTGATGAAGATAGCTTGGTTTGGCCTGTTTCTGAGTTTAACGTAGCCGTAATTACACCATCGGCACTTCTGTGTGTCTTGCTTTTTTTGCTCACCCTCATATCTGGAAGATCATCTGCGTTATCTATTGTGTGTGGCTGAAGTTTGTTCGTTTTAGTCCATATTTTACTTTACAGTTGCATAGCTACTCCACAGTTATGACTCGTTCCACCGTTGACGGATAGTTGTTTTTCCCCAGATTTTGGCTATTATAAACCCTATGTCTCCCGGGACACATATGTGAGAATTTCTCTCCGTGTGTGTGTGTGTTTCCAGGAAAGGAACTGCTGGGTTGTAGGGTATGCACATTTTCAACTTTGTTAGATACTGTCTACTTTTTCCAGAATGGTTGTTCCAGTACGCACTCCCACCAGCCATGACAGGTCTTGTTGCTCCACTTCCTCCCCGACACATTGTATTATCAGGCTTTTAAATTATTACCAGACTTAAAGTTTTACTGAATGAAGGAATAAATCAATGAATCAGTGATGAAAAATATGGTCATACCTGCCTCATGTCCCCCACTGCAAATGCCCACACCCGTGTTTTACTTCAAAGAGTCTAGAAGTTTCCGAGGGCTGTCCTCCTCCAGGGTCTTTTCAGGATCTGCCTTATGACTTCACTACACTCGCTAGGGCTAGCAGACTGTACACCGAGTTCTCTGTGATTGATGGGAACACTGAGGCCCAGAGCAGGGAAAGAGAGGGCCGGGGTCTTGAACACTCACCAACAGAATCAGTACTCAGAAGTCTTCTGACTTGGAGTCCCATTGCTGAAGGGTTGTTCTCCAGCCAATCCTGCCTTAAAACAAACAAACAAACAAACCCATTACTGTGAAGTCAATTCCAACTCATAGGACAGAGTAGAACTGTCCCATAGGGTTTTCAAGGAGAGGCTGGTGGATTTGAACTGCTGACCTTTCAGTTAGCAGCCGAGCTCTTTAACCACTATACCACCAGGGCTCTAACCCTGCCTTGAGCATCCCAATTTCCCCCGCTCTGTGGTGCCCTCAACCTCACAAAACACGAGAGAGAGTCCCCAGGAAAGGTGGGGGTGGGGGAGTAAGGGACCCCGAGGCAAACCTGGGAGTGCCCCTCAGAGAGGGCTGTGTCAGAGTGCCTGAGCCCTGCATCCAGTCTGCGAAGCCACGGACACAGGTGACCCCATAGAAGCCAAACATACCCAGCCTGATCTGGGCTCGTTTTTTAGATGAGTGCTGTCCCCCGTTACACTGACCCCTGGCACAGACCCCCAGCCATGTCCCATCTTACTCATCTGTGCCCTCCCCCAAGCTGGGCACCAACACTCTGGCTGCCAAGACCCAACTGGGTGATGGAGGAGGGAGTGTGCTCCTCCAGGGGCCCTGTAGTTCCTCCCCCAGAGCTATTCCTGGCCTAGCTGCCTCCCCATCCCCCAGTCCCCCTGCCTGACCTGACCCCACAGCTGGGAATAATTTGGCTGGGGGTGGGGCAGCCCCTGACTATATATGCCTGGACCTAGGTGTCCCGGCACCCCGGAGGCCCAGATCCTCCACTGCCGACCCCTGTACACTGCCGCCTGACCCTCAGTCAACCCAGCAATGACAGGAAAAGCCACCTCCGAGGCCCCCGCCAGTGGTCCAGAGGAATCAGCTTCTGAGCCTGCCAAGGTGCCCACCCCAGAGGCCTCCGGAGAAATGGCAGCACTGGAGCCCCCCAGGGAGGAGCAGGCTCCCCAGCCACAGGAGCCTGTCGCCGAGGCACCTGCCCCAGCTGCCCCCACGGCTGCTAAGCCTGCACCCCCAAGCGAAGGTGACGAGAGATGGGGCAGGTGGAGGAGGGAAGGCAGCCATGGCAGGGAGTCGGGGAGGTCTGCACCATGAGCCCTTTGTCTCACTCTGGCTTTTCCCCCAGATGTTCCCAGTGCCCCACTGCAGCTGACCATGGAGGATGTGAGCGACAGCTCGGTGACTGTGAGCTGGGAACCCCCGGAGAAGCTCGGGAGGCTGGGGCTGCGGGGCTATGTGCTGGAGGTCTGCCAAGAGGGAGGTGCGTTCTGGGCTAAGCCCTGCAAACACCCAGGGGAGATGGGCTTGAGGGGTGCAGGGACACGTCCACACACCCTGCAGTTGGTCGGTCTGGGGGTGATACAGAAGGTGGTCCCTTTGCTCCACCCAGGAACAGATTATCCAATAAGCAAGTTACACACCGGCTTACTTGTATTTACTTACTAATCTGTAGTGCACAATTTCACCTGTTTTTCTTCACAGTAAAGATGTGGTGAAACCCATGTGAAACTGTGCACTACAGACTAGTAAGTAATCACAAGTAAATCTGCACATTTTGCTTAATATAAGCTCATGCGTACCTTGCTTACTGGTTAATCTGCTCCCGCTCCACCAATGTATTTTGAAAGCCAGGGGGATGTCCAAAATGACCTCAGGAGGCCCCTGGTCCTCCAGCTCCTGGGAGCCTCTGAGTGACAGAGACAGAAGGGCCGGGGACACTGGGGCTCTGCTCTGATGAGAAGTTAAGGAGGAGCTGAATCTCAGAGCACCCTGCTTAGGGAGGACAAGGCGTAGATGGAGCGCAGAGAAGCTAGAGGGGGGAAAGACAAAGTGACAGGCAGTGAGGAGAAAGGGGGGCCCTCTGGCCAAATTACTGTTGCCACTGCCCACGTCCATGGCAGCCAGGTTCAGCCTGGCCTCTTGCCTCTGCCCCTACCTTGCTGTGTGCCTTTGCAAATGCATCTAATCCTCTCTGGGCTTCAGCAGCCCCATTTTGGCCATGTTTCCAGGGTGTAGCTGGGATCTAAGATCAGGTCCCTTTGATGCCACTTGACAGTGATAAAGCAAAGAACGGATCACCAGCAAGAAGGGAAGCCTTGTTAGAAGGGGCCCGGGGCCTGGTGCCCATGACCACGCAGCCCAAGACCTCACACTCTCTCCATTTCTCTCAGCCTCGGAGTGGGTGCCTGTGAACGACTGGCCCATGATGGTGACCCAGCAGACCATGCGGAACCTCACTCTGGGAGACAAATTCTTCCTGCGTGTGGCTGCGGTCAGCTCTGCGGGGGTCGGCCCGCCGGCTGTGTTGGACCAGCCTATCCACATCCAAGAGATCATTGGTAAAAGCCTGTCCTTTCGCCTCCTGCTCCCCAGCCCTTCCCAGACACCTTAACTTATGGATGGAGAAACTGAGGCCAACTGGGCAGCCATTCCCTTATCCCACACTCACATGAACAAGCCCCATGCTCTCCCCATCTTGCCTTAAGAAAGTCCCAGGTGCCCCAGCAGTAAGCGGCCTCTAGAGGTCAAAGGGGCCATTTCTACGAGTGGTCAAGCCCCCAAACATTGTGGGAGGGGCTTCCTGACCCCCAGAAATGAAAGCTCAAGCACCCCAGGACATCAGACTCAGGGTCCCAGTGCTAAGAGTCCGCTCTTCCTCCTACCTGATCTTAATCTCTCCAGCAGCCATGGAAACTCATTTTCTAGCTATTTGCTGCTCATTTGCTATGGCCTGAGATCCAGATTCACCCAACACAGGGAAGAATTTGCTCACCCCTTGTTGCACCGTGTCCCTGATGGGAGGAAGAAGAAGGCCTGCAAAAGGCCTGTGAAGGCTTCCCCATCCCCAGAGGGCAGGGCCACGCTGGAGACCCGAGAGGCCAGCTGCTGCCCCAGTTGCTAATATTTCTATTTGCAGGGTGCATTAGCCGAAGTCCTACCCCTGTCCCCTCCCAGGGCTGATCAGGTTTCAATCTGTTAATGGCAGTGAGTCATTTGGTCTGATCTGAGGTCTCTGGGGACAGCCCAGGGCCCCAGGGTGAAGAGAGACACAGGCAAGCAGATGGCCTGAGACCTTCTCCACCTTCCTTCTTGCTCCCCCACCAAGGGGACGGATGGTTCCTGGCAGAGGCTAGGGCAGATCCCCACAGCTCTGGGCAAGGACTGCAGAGAGGGGGAGCTTCACGGCCACAGGAGGCGTCAAGTTTGGATTCAAGAAAATCTCTCTCAACTCTGAGGCCTGAGAGACGTGGGAACCATTGAGTTAGGGATCTTAGAATTGTAGACTATCACAGCTGGTCCATCCGAGCCAAGCACCTCATCTTACAGGTGAAGAAACATACCCCATGGGACCCAGGGGATCCCTGAAGGTCACCTAGCCTGTGAGTGGCAGAACCTGACTCCCATTCAAGACCATTCATGCCCACCTCTAGCTCCCCAGGCCTTGGTGCAGTCTCTTCTGGTTTTCAAACCCAAGAACATTTCTACACTTTGGGTCTGGGTGAGGCCCAGCCACACCTGGCAACTTCATTATGGGCAGATTAACTCTGGGTTGGGAGGGTCCTGGGCCCTTTCATCAGAGGCCCCAGGCTGAAGAAGTCAACCAGCCCCTGCATCCACTCCTCCATTAAAATTCTTCTGGCAGAAGAGAGGGGGATTTCCTGGAGAGAAGAGGGGGAGGAGGCCGTGAGCAAGCGGGCAACAGCCAGGCCCTCCTCATGGGCAGGGCAGGGCAGGGTGGGGGCTGTGTCCAGAATCCTCAGCTGCTCAGCTGTCAGTCCTCGGCCACCTGGAGCTGCCAAGCATTCCTGGCCCCCTGCAGCTGCCCCTGGAGCATTCCACGCCTGACACTTCCAAAGCCAAGTGCCTGCACATCTAATCCTCGGAGACACAGTGTTCCTTCTCATGTCTCCTCCTCCTCCGTCCTGCGTGCCAACTGCTGCCACCTGTTTGCCACTAAGGAGCCTCAGTCCCCAGCCCCAGCCCCAGTCCCTGTCTGGGGAGGGGCTGGGGACAGGGCAGTGGCAGCTACAGCTTCCCTTGGAATGCCCTGCGGCTCCAGTGGTCACACCTGATTAGGTGATGGTCAGGAAATAGGCTCCCTACCATAGCAGGAAGACTTCAGGAAGGACTTCTCAACTGGGAGATTGAAAGGCTGTGGGAGGGGTGACAGAGGAAGAGGCAGTATCCCTGCTCTGGCCTCATTTAAGGACAGATCCTAATCCAACATGATCTGGAGACAGAGGAATGGGTGACAGGGTCTTGCGGGGGCTTCTCTGAAGCTCGTGGGGCACGGGGTGGGAGGGGTGGGGATGGGGTTGCTCCTGGATTAGGCGGAAGCCAGCATTGCCTCCCTGCCCCAGGAGTGCAGTCCCGACAGGTGCAGCACCTGTTCCCCACCAGGGGGAGCTAGGGAGCCACTCAGGCCCATTTGGAGCTTGGGAATGCCAGGGCTGCGGGGCAAATCCCAGCCTGGCAGGGTGGAGGCGCCAAGGGAATGCACGAGATGCTTACCAGTTCACACCAGCATGGAGGCCATGCCCTCCTGGGACCTCCTGGCTCTTCGCTCCCCAAGGACCTTCAGGGATTCAGGCCCCTGGATCTCAAGAGTGAGCTTTGCCCTTCTCACAAGGAGGCAGCCCCAGATGGCCAAACACACTCAGAGGCCCTCCTGCCAGGCTAACAGCCCTCAACAGCTGCCCCCTCCCCCTGACTCCGAAGCCCCCAACCAGATACCCCTCTGCTGTGCTAAGTCTAGACTCTGACTTTGATGCAGAGGCCCCCAAGATCCGTGTTCCCCGCCACCTTCGTCAGACCTACATCCGCCAGGTGGGAGAGGCGGTCAACCTGCAAATCCCATTCCAGGTGGGTGAGCCTCCTGCCCACAGTGAGTGCCTGCCTCCTGGGTGGAAATAAGGGCCCCCATCTGAGGTATGTCGGGGGGCCAGGAAAGGTCGGGATCCCCATAGGTGTCCGCTGGAGATCCATCGAGACCGCCTCATTCTTCCCTAGCCACGCACATGACTCATTTGTGATTCTCCAGACCATGAACAGGGCGGGTGGTCAACCAGGGCTGGACACTTGTGGGGACATGGCTCTGGACACTACCTGTGATGTGCCTCTCCTGTGCCTCCTGGGAAGGGCCAGTGGGACAGGCTGCCCTGGACACAGCCTCAGAGACCCCTGGTTGGGTGGGCATGGGGTGCCAGCCCCTCCTTGCACCCAACCTGAGGGTTCCTCCCTCTCAGGGGAAGCCCAGGCCTCAGGCCTCATGGACCCACAACGGCCAGGCCCTGGACAGCCGGCAGGCCAGTGTGCGCACCGGGGACCAAGACTCCATCCTCTTCATCCGTGAGGCCCAGCGCTCCAACTCAGGCCGCTACGAGCTTACCTTGCAGCTGAAAGGCCTGGAGGCCAAGGCGGCCATTGACATCCTAGTGATCGGTATGGTGCCGGGGAGGGAAGGCTGCCTCACTGGGGAGCCCCCACCTCCTAGCCCAGTGCTGAGGGCTGATGGGACCATGCCAGAGGAGTGTGACAGAAGCCCAGTCTTGGGGGTGGAAGCTTCGTGGCAAGGCCCACCCTCACCCACTCTCCTCCTCACACTCTGGTCCTGCAGAGCCACCTGGCCCTCCCAGCAGCATCAGGCTACTGGACGTCTGGGGCTGCAACGCTGCCCTTGAGTGGATGCCGCCCCGGGACACGGGCAACACAGAGCTTCTGGGCTACACTGTGCAGAAGGCAGACAAAAAGACAGGGGTGAGGCCGGCCGTGGTGGAGGCTGGGGTGCTGAGTGGGGTCGGAGGACTGAGTCTAGGGACCTAGTCCCAGTCTAACTTTCCCTAACCTGACTCCCTGTGTGGTTTTCAACAAGACCCTTTCCCTCTCTGGGCCTCAGTTTCCTCATCAAGACTGCAAAGGCAGCTGGCCTGGGCTCTCAGGGGCCTTTCAACCTCCCCTCGTTAGTCGTCATCAAGTCGATTCCAACTCATGGCGACCCCATGAGTGCAGAGTAGAACTGCTCCTTAGGATTTTCAAGGCTGTGACATTTCAGAAGCAGATAGCCAGGGCTGTCTTCCGAGGTGCCTCTGGGTGGGTTCCAACCACCAACCTTTTGGTTAGTAGTCAAGTGCTTAACCATTTACATCAACCATTTGAGCCACTGCTCTAGACCAGGGCCTCTCAAACCTTCAAGTGCAGCTGAATCACCTGGGGGGCTTGTTGAAATACAGATTCTGATTCAGTAGGTCCAGGGTGGGGGCTGAGATCCTGCATTTCTAACAAGCTCCCAGGTGACGCTGAGGTTGCAGGTCCATTGGCTACACTTTGAGTTGCCGTCCAGTCAATTCTGACCGATAGGAACCCTATAGGACAGAGTAGAACTGCCCCCATAGGGTTTCCAAGGCTGTAACCTTTACAGAAGCAGACTGCCACATCTTTCTCCCAAGGAGCTGATGGGTTCGAACCGCTGACCTTTTGGTTAGCAGTTGAGCACTTAACCACTGCCCCACCGGGCTCCCTTCGAGTAGTAAGGCTCTAAAATTCTGAGAACTTGCAGACAGGTCATCTGAGTGAGCCAGCAGCCCCTCCTCCCGATTTAAATTCCCTGAGGGCCAAAGCTGGACAGCTCAGCCACCCAGGGTTGTGAGGGGGTGGTGATGGAATGGCCCCTCTGAGGAAGGGGCTGCCAGGTCAGCAGGGAGGTGAGGCTGATGGGATGGGGTCCCGCAGCAATGGTTCACGGTGCTGGAGCGCTACCACCCGACCACCTGTACCATCTCCAACCTCATCGTTGGCAACACGTACTCCTTCCGGGTCTTCGCAGAAAACCAGTGTGGACTCAGCGCCTCCGCCGCCGTCACCAAGGAGCTCGCCCACATCAAGAAGGCAGGTGGGTCTGGGCCCCGACGGGAAACGGAGCCAGGGCTGGCCACGCCGCCTCCCCGCTGTCTTCTCTCTTCCACCCCTCTCTCTGGCCTGTTTGTGGCGCCTTCGCCCGGGAACATGTGCTGCATTTCCCACGCCCACTCCACAGCTCTGCACGCAGGCACATTGGCACTGTAACGTAACGGATGTGGCGGATTGATTTTCACAAACACATCAGAGCAAACCGTGAGCCGAGTGGCGCCCCTCGGGAGGCCGTGTACTTATTCTAAAGATGCTTGCCAACATCTTAGTGGTCACTGGGTCTCATGCGCAGCGTCCCAAGGGAACTCTGAAGGGCAGTGTGCACGTGGAGAGTTGGACGCTGGCTAGTTTGCTAAAATCCCGACCCTCACAGCCCTAATAGAACACCACACAGATGGACAGAGATAAGGGTGTTTACTGACCCTGCCCAGGCGCCTGACCGACCCTTTTGCGTCACATGTTAACTCCCGAGTCCTCTTGCCCCCCACCCGCCATCACCCCTGTGCTACCAGACCCTCCCCAACTCAGAGTCTGGGGTGACTCAGGAAGGCACACTCTCTTTTAACACCAGCCTGGGCTGCACAGAATTAAGAAGAAAATGTTGTTTAAAAAAGGAAAGCCAGCAATGTCTCCAAAGACAAAAATGAAATATCTGATCTCCAAGTTGCTGGTCTCCACCCTCTGCTGAGATCATCTCATCTCACCTCTCTGACCCACCGAAGCACAGTCTCTGCTGTCTTTGAAACGATGCCTCTTTGAGACTGTCTTTCGCTTTGTTGTCGCTAGTTGCCATCAGTTGCGACTCAGGGCAACCCCATATGTGCAAAGTAGAACTGCTCCATGGAGTTTCAAGGCTGTGACTTTCAGAAGCAGATCACCAGGCTTAGCTCTTGAGGTACCTCTGGACGGTTCTGAACTGCCAACGTTTTTGTTAGTAGTCAAGTGCCTAACATTTGTGCCACCCAGGGAACGAGTTTCTCTAAGTTCCCACAAATTGGCCATGCTGTGCTTCCCAAGTAGTCCCTGGGTGGTGTAAATGGTTAACACGCTCCACTGCTAACCAAAAGGTTGGAGGTTCGAGTCCACCCAGAGGTAACTCAGAAGAAAGGCCTAGTGATTTACTTCCCAAAAATCAACCATAAAAATCCTACAGAGCATAGTTCTACTCTGACACACATGGGGTCGCTCTGAGTCAGAGTCGACTCCATGGCAACTGGTTGGTTGCTTCCCAAAGATCCCAGGAACCTGGTGTCCTGCCGCTGTACTCCAGAGGAGGGGGGCAAGGATGCAATTGATCATCCCCTGCCCTACATGATGCTAAGATCTTCCTCAGACCACCAGCTCTCTGCCCAGATAGCCACAATCCTCATGTGACCTCCCATCCCTCAAGCCCCAAACTCACTAAGTGATATTGGGCAAGGTACTCACCCACTAAGGGCCTTAGTTTCTCATCTATCAGATGATGACAGCAAAATTTAGAGGCCTGCTGTGCAGATTCGGTGATATATAGATGTAAGCTATATAGGAAATGGATGAGGCTGGTCCTAAGAGGCCTCCTCCACTCCTGTAGCCCCAAATTCACTATTTGACCCCACTTTCTCCCCTGAACCCAGATATCGCTGCCAAATCTAAAGGGTTTACTGAGCGAGACTTTTCAGAAGCCCCCTCGTTCACCCAGCCCCTGGCTGACCACACCTCCACCCCTGGCTACAGCACTCAGCTGTTCTGCAGCGTCCGAGCATCACCCAAGGTGAGGGGGCCAGACTCGCGGTGCCCTGGGCTGGTGGGGTCGTTGGGGCAGCGGGTGAAGGACCCCTCCCAGACATCTCCACCTAAGTCTGAAACTTCAAGTGCCCAGTCCCAGCTCACAACCTTCCCAGCTCTCTTCTCTGTTCTCCCAGCCCAAGATCATTTGGATGAAAAACAAGATGGACATCCAGGGGGACCCCAGATACCGTGCCCTCTCTGAGCAAGGTGTCTGCACCCTGGAGATCCGCAAGCCCAGCCCTTTCGATTCTGGCGTCTACACCTGCAAGGCCATCAACGTGCTGGGGGAGGCATCTGTGGACTGCCACCTGGAGGTCAAAGGTGAGGGCTGGAGGAGGGTCTCTTCTCAGGGACCCTCCCATGGACAGGAGAACAGGAGGCACCACGTTTGGAAGGTGGACTAGACAGGGCTGAGCACTGAAAACCAAGGCACAACAGACGGACTAGTACAGATGGAAGTCAGGCTGTCCGAAGGACTTCCAAGTGCGGGCATAGCCCAGCGTGGGGAAGAAGGTAGTGAAGTCGGCCATGGGGACTGATAAATGGCCTGGGTGAGGGCATGTCATCGTGACCCTGTCTTATTCCCCTGCCCCCACCCCACGGGGCCCTGAGCCCTAACCTGCAGATCTCTTACAGCATCAGCCACGCACTGAAGAGTGACTGGAGGTGGCTATGATGAGGAGAAAGGTAGGTGACTGGACCACCCTCTCTGCTCCCTCTGGGGGTGGTTCCGAGGCAGAGAGGAGGCCCGCAAACTGGGGCTGGGGGAAGCCGTGGGACTCAGATCCAGGTACAAGTCACAGAAAACTAACACACGCGCAGCTTTGGGCGTGCTGCCGAGACATGCGGGGGACGCTGCGGAGCCGGGGACGCTGCGGAGCCGGCGACCCTGGTGAGGCCTGGCAGGGGGGTGGCTCAGTGGATTGCGAGACAGGGGTCTAGTCCTGACTCTGAGTGACCTGGGACAAGGGCCACTCACCAGAACAGGGGACAGCCACCCCTGCCAGCCTCTCTTCCCTGGGGCTCTGAGGCTCTGGAGCAGGAAGGAAGTATCCTGGACCTGAGGAGGCAGAGCTCAGGCCTGGACACTGGGCCCCTGTGGGGGCCTAGGAAGAGAAGAGGGGTGCTACCCTCCCTTCCCTCATCTGCACCTCTTCCGGCAGGGCATGTGTAGCCCAGCTCCGCCTGACTCGAGGGACTCAGAAGACGTGTTCTCTGTCAGGTGCTGCAGGCCTGAGGGGCCCAGCCTCTGAGGCCCAGGATCAAACTCCACAGATGCCCATGATGCCCATTTCCATAGCGATGGCTGATGGAACAGCTCCCCGTACCAGCCTGGCCTCCTTCCCCACAGGCTGGAGCCCGGTACCCAGGAGTGGGCCTGGCAGGTGCTGGCCAGGCTTCACTGGCACAAGGGGGGCCTGGAAGGTGCCAAGATCAGAGGACCCCGACAGAGGGCTGCACGCTGGCGAGAAGCGCTCCAATAAAGATGTGTGGTGTACAGCGCGGGGGCCTCTGTGACAGGGAGCATCATTGCAAGGGGGGAGGCACGGTGAGGCGGATGTCGAATGTGTCATCCTGAGGAAGGTGCCAGTGGGAAGGGTCTCAGATGTCATGAGGGTTTTCCTGACATGCTGTGATTTTCAGGATCTTGCTACCCCGAGTGTATCACTATAGGAACTGACACCCCTCTTGAACCTTCCTAGCTCCGAACGCCTCCACATCCCCCCTTCCCCAGCACCTCCCCTGTCCCCCACCAGGGCTGCTTCTCTGCCGGGGTGGGTGGCGGTAGCCAGCACTGTGCTCTTCTTGAAGGTTCACAGTCTTTATTAGTCACACGGCCCCCCACGGGAGCCAGGGGAGACCCCAGCTCTGAGAGGAAAAGACCTGGAATTCACACTCAGGACCCAGTCGCCGTGACAACCATGCCCCCCCACCCTCCTGTATACAGGACGCTCCAGGCTTGCAGGGGTGGGCTGAGCCTTCCCCAGATGTCCTAAAGGCCCAGACTCTGCAAGTGCTCTTCTGATGCCCCTGAAAACTGTGCTAAATGCCAGGAGCACCAAGTGCCAGCAAGACCTCCCGGGTGGTCTCCTCTGGGCTGGGCTAGTCTGTCACACCTCATCCCAGGGGTGCCTCCGGTCAGCACTGGGCACCTCTGGAGGCAGACCTTCCCACTCGTGCACCCCCTCCCCAGGCAGGCAGAATGTTCCAAGATTGGCATGTGTGGGAGGCTCCTCTCCATTTGGCCGGAGGAAGCAGAGATGGGTGTCCCCTAAGAGAGTCCAGGCCCGTCATGGGGCTGGTGGAGCTGAGATGGCTGGTAGTTACACTCCAGGCACCTCCTTGGGACACTCAGGGCAAGAATGAGGGCTCAGTGCTGCCACCTGGTGGCTTTCTGAGGCCTGCATCCACCTCTCTACACTCTCCAGAACTAGAAGAGGGACCTTCCGGGCACCACTTCAAGTACCCACTCAGGGTCCAAGAGCTGGTGGAGAATAAAGCAAATGTTGGAAATGATTTCTGGACCCACTCTTTCTGCCACTCCATAGTCCAATTCTGGGCCCCTTCAGAGTGAGGAGAGCAGGCACCCAGCAGGGTGGGGAGCTGAGTAATTGGAGGTGGGGACTGAGTTCCTTGTCTCCTGCCCGTTTGCTGTTTCTGGCCACCTTCTCCTACAGAACAGGAGAGACAGCAAGGCCAAGACCTCCCCCCACCCCGTTCCCTCCATCTTGGAGGGAATCCTCTCCTTAAGCTTGGTTCCCAGGGCTGCACCACCAACACCCCAGCACCCTCTCCCCATCCAGATGGCCCCTTTACAGCCTCAGCCTCCCCGGGGCCTGCCTGGCCCTGAAGCCCTGGACTACTCATGGGTCAGGCAGGTGGGGAGGCTCAAGCCACCTTCTTCCTCCCCCCGGGGTGCCTGGCTCCTTCCCCAGGTCTGCACTTCCTCCAGGACCCAGAGGTGCAGGGCAATTACTAGCTCCTTGTAGAAGGTCCCCTGCGCCGTGGGCATCTTTCAGCACCCCCCTGCACCCACACCCCACAGCCCAGCTGGGGAAGGCTCAGGGGGTCAAGTGGGAGAGTGGGGAGGTGGGAACCAGGCTGAGACTCACTGGATGTGGGGCTGGTGGGGGCAGGAGGTGCAGTCTAGTCACCTGGCCTCTCTTCAGGGAGGTCCTCCTCAATGGGGGGTACAGGCTGGCAGCGGAAATGGTCGTTCCAAATCTTAAGGAAGGTGACCCGGAACTTCTGGATACGGAAGGCATAGACTATGGGGTTCATGGCCGAGTTGCCGTGGGTGAGGAAGATGGCAATGTAAATGAGGACGCTGGGCTTGTGGCAGGAAGGGCAGAAGAGGGTGACGCAGTTCAGGATGTGCAGGGGCAGCCAACTGAGGGCGAAGAGGAAGAGGATGAGGGCCAGAGACTTGGCGATCTTCAGCTCCTTCCCATAGTACTTCTGCGGGTCGCCAGAGGAGGCCGACACCTTCTTGTTGAGCTGCCTGCGGATCAGGTAGAAGACCTCCAGGTAGATGAGGACCATGAGGAGCAGCGGGGGCAGCACCCAGACGAAGAAGTTGAAGTAGACCATGTACTCCATGCTGATGACCTTCTCAAACTCACACTTGATCACGGGCTCACCCACACTGCCGTTTGCCAACCAGTCCTGTTTCACCTTGCTCAGGTTGTTCCAGCCGAACACAGGGGTCAGGCCCACCACAAAGGAGAGGATCCAGCAGCCAGCAATGGCCACGGCGGCCTTCTGGGGGGTCACCACCGTCTTGTACCTGAGGGAGAGGAGGACAGTGTGAGAGCAGCTCCCCCAACCCCTGTGGGTCTCTAGGAGGAGGCCCTCCCCACCCAGGGCCCCCTGAATGGGGAGGCACATGTCTTTTCTAGAGGCCTGAGTCTTCAGGATCTAAGACTTAGGCCAGATCTTGCAATGCCTTGGTTCATTTCTCCTGCAGAGGAAGGAAACCTGGTTAGGGATAACAAAAACAGTAACAGAAAATAACAAGGATCTCCTTTAGGAGTTTTAATAAACCTCCAACTCATGGTGACTTCGTGTGTGTCAGAGTAAAACTGTGCTCCTTAGGGTTTCCACTGGCTGATTTTTCAGAAGTAGATCACTAGGTCTTTCTTCCGAGGTGCCTCTGGGTGGACTTGAACTGCCAACCTTTCAGTTAGCAGCCAAGCATGTTAACTGTTGGCACTATCCCAAAACCCAAACCCAAATTCACTGCAGTCGAGTCAATTCTAACTCATAGTGACACTATAGGACAGCGTAGAACTGCTGCATAGGGTTTCCAAGGCTGTAAATCTTTACGGACGCAGATCACCACATCTTTCTCCCTAGGAGCAGTTAGTGGGTTCAAACCACCAACCTTTTGGTTAGCACCAGAGCACTTAACTACCGTGCCACCCAAAATTGCTCACAGGTGTTCGGCCCATCCCCACCAGGTATCATCATCACCTCACTGGGGTAGGAAGGCATTGGCAGAATGAGTGCCCGTTTGACAGATGAGGAGACTAAGGTCCAAACAGTCAAATGATCTGCCCAAGGCCACACAGAAGATGGCAGCTCTGTCCAGTGCTTCCCAACACATGTCTGCACGGACCCAAACAGCCAGGTGATTAACAACCACCCCTTCCTTTATTTAGGCCACTGACACAACTGTCATAACTTGCCCACAACTCCCCTTCTTTTGGCCCCGGCCCATACTCCTCTGCCACCGTGCCATCTAACACTTCCATCTTTACCCTCCTACCCCTTCTAATCACCGGACAGTGCCTGTCTCCTGAGGGGCTGATCTCAAGGACACTAGGAACCAGCTCTGCAACCGCCAGCGAGTTGGGAATGATTCTCAGGGAAGAAAACTGCTGTTCATTGAGCATTGATTACATGTTAGACGCTTTCATTCATTCACTCGTGCATGCATTTATGCATTCATCCCACAAACATTTATGGAGTGCTTTCCGCACCAGGCATTGCTCTCCCTGTTGGGAATAAGATGAAAGATCCCTGCCTTTATGTAGCTTTTCTTTTGGGAGAAGAGACGATAACACTTTAAAAGAAAGGAAATAAACCAGGCAATTAGATGGACGTGTGTACTTTGAAGGAAATAAACAGGATAATGTCTAGGAGCAGAGCTTTCCACCCTTTGGAAAACATTTGTACAGCACACAGTAAATAGGCAAGGCTGCCCGTGGGCCAGAAGGGACCGACCACGGAGCTAGGCCCTGCCTGCCTCCCCCTTACCCCACCGAGGGCTGAGGGTTTCAGTATCTCTGGGCTCCCCTCTTCCTTTAAATCAAACCGGCCCACAGACACCGCATCCTGTGCCCACGCGCTGCCTTGGTGTGAGTGTGCAGGCTGGGGCCTGACCAGCTCTGCTGAGGCAATGGCTCAGCGGCCGCAGCCTCCCCAGTTGTGTTTTTCCAATGCAGCTTCTGAGATGGATGGGGCGCCCTCCTGAGCACGTCAACAGCTCCTGAGGCCCGCGGTGTGCAGGGAGAGGCCCCGACTATCTGTTGTTCTGCCGCTTTCTCCTTCACTGATGATTCTCAGGGGCCCTCTCACCCCTCACCCTGGACAAAATTTCTGCTAGATCCCTCATCAAAGCCCACCTGCTCCGTGAAGGCTTTACAGGGATGGTAAGCAGAACCGTCTGAAGGGTGGAGAAACCAGCCATCTTCCGACCCACCCCACAGAGAAGACAAGCACTAGAAGGGACTTGGGAACCTCATTTCTGATCTCGTCATCATTCCACGGGGAAACTGAGGGCCCCAGCTAACTCCAGCCCCTTCTTTGTGACGCTCCTCCCCCACTCGTGATCATAGGATCCTTGTGTCCCCAAACCACCAGGGAGCCTGGAAAGCTGGCCAGTTCGCTTGTGCCTCACTGAACTCCTTCCTTAAAAAAATCCTCATCCTCACCCTCTTGCTGTGACTGAAGCCCATTCCCTACCGTTGGGTCCTCAGCAGAATAGCCAGGGTCTGGTGGAGCCTGAGTGGTGCGAGTGGTTTGCCATCGGCTGCTAACTTAAAGGTTGGCAGTTCGAGCCCACCCAGCCAAGAAAACCCCCATGGAGCAGTTCTACTCTGTAACACACAGGGTTACCATGGGAAGGAATAGACTCAACAGCAACAGGTTTGGGGGTTTTTTGGGTGCATACACAGCCAGTCAGAAGACCTGAATTTAGGCTCCACATCTGCAACCTAATAGATGAACTGCTTGGCTGTGAAATGAGACAGTGGGACCAGCTTCAGAGGGTGAAGACCAAATGTGATAACATATATTAAAATGTTCTGTAAACACCTTATCAGTGTTGTTGTTGTTGGGTGCCGTCGAGTCAATTCTGACTCGTAGTAGCCTCATGTGACAAAACACAACTGCCTCGCCATCAACAGATGAATAGATAAACAAACTATGGTACACACACACAATGGAGTACTGTGCAACGATAAGAACAATGGTCAATCTGCGAAGCATCTCATAACATGGATAAAACTGGAGGACATTATGCTGAGTGAAATAAGTCAATCACAAAAGGACAAATATTCTATGAGACCTCTATTGTAAAAACCCATGAAAAAGTTTACACACAAAAAGTAACAATCTTTGCTGGTTACGAGTGATTGGAGGGGTAGGGGGGGAATACTAAATAGATAATAGATAAGTGGTAACTTTGGTGAAGGGTAAGACAGTACACAATACTGGGGAAACCAGCACAACTTGTACAAGGAAAGGTCATGGAAGCTCCATAGACGCATCCAAACTCCCTGAGGGACTGAATTGCTAGGCAGAGGGCTGTGGGGACCATGGTCTC
>NW_004443971.1:12810850-12811921 GCF_000243295.1 Trichechus manatus latirostris
AGCACACTTTCTACATTTGTTTGCCAACCACACCCTCCTCCCCGCCAACTCCCCTCCCCGCCCTTTTCGTAAGTGCACTATGCTAATTTTTTTACATGCCGCTGTAAAAAAATTAGCATACTGCACTTATGAAAATACCTGGTGTGAGGGAAATCAATGTTGGCAAACAAACATAGAATTCATGCTGTTATTTGATTAAAAATCCAGTACTTAAAATTCACTAAATCAAGACTTCTGGTTACAATTCACTGAATCTATGCTGGACCCTACATATCTGGCCCCTGCCTAGCTCTTCATCCTCATAGTCTCTCACTCCCTTTTCCCCAGTCACATTGGTATACTTTCTTTCCTTTGAAAATACTACATGTGCTACCATCTCCAAGAACCTCACATCCTACTGTTTAGAATGCTCCTCTCTACTTCTCTCCATTAACATCTTAACCCACCTATCACTTCTTCAGGTACTTTTTCACAATACTAAGTACTATATACCACCTAATTTGCTAATTTCCTATATGTTTATTTTCTCTTTTATCCTAGTAGGATGGAAGTTCCTTAAGGGCAAGGCCTATAACTCCCTAGTCCACTATTGTATCCTAGTGCCTAGAATAAAGCCTGGCATGGAGACTAAAACACACACAGATCAAAAATTAGTTGTTAATGATTGACTTACATAAATTTTTGCAGGGCAAGTAAACTTTTAAAATTATATCTATATATGCACACATATATATTCAAGACACAAATCTTATTTGTACAGTTTGAAATTTTTTTTTTATCGTACTTAAGGTGAAGGTTTACAGAACAAATAGTTTTCATCAAACAGTCAGTACACATACTGTTTTACGACATTGGTTAACAACCCCATGACAAGTCAACACTCCCTTCTCGAACTTGGAGGACATTTTTTTTTATTTTTTTTATTGTACTTCAGGTGAAGGCTTACAAAACAAATAGTTTCTCATGAAACAGTAGTACGCATATTGTTTTATGACATTGGTTAACAACCCCACAATATGTCAACCCTCTTCCTTCTCGACCTTTTTTCTTTCTTTTTGGTGAAAATATACA
>NW_004443971.1:12814126-12815664 GCF_000243295.1 Trichechus manatus latirostris
AAAGGAAGGAAGGAGGTCAGGCACCCCCATCACTGCCCATCACATCTATCATTTATGTCACGTTTATCATTTGCAGAGCTTTTACATTCAGGTCTCAGGTAATCCCATAACCACCCTGGAGGTGAGCACCACAGATAATGGAATTTCACAGATTAGGGACTTGAGGCCCACAAACGGGCAGTAATTTGCCTGGGTCTCCTGACTCCAAGACCAGCTCTCCTTTAGGCAAGCACAGGCTGACTGTGGGGGGCTTTTAGATGATGGGCAGACTGGGAATAGCTCTTACCTAACAGCTTTAAAAGGGGAACGTACAGACTCTGTTCAAAGAGGGTACTGCCAGAGGCAGGGAGACGGGCGAGGTGGCTTCTGGTGCTGCTGTCCAGCCGGAGGATGGGGAGGTGTCTGGCCCAGGACCCACATCTGGGCAATGATGACCTACTGAGAGAGAGGGGCTGGACACTGACAGTGACCCAGGTGGTCAGAGGGAGGAGGCAACTTCTAGCTAGAGAGGTGTCTTCCTCCAGCCCCACCTCCTCCCCCCTCACCCTTCCTGTCTGCCTGAAGCCCAGGGGTTAAAGCTTTCCTGGGGCTCCTCCAGGACCAGGTCCCAGCAGACCCTGGGGCTTAGGGTATCAGTTCTCATCTGTTTTTCTTGCTATTTTCTCCTTGGTGGGAAAGGGCTGGATGCAGGACCTTGGCTGAGGTGGGGCAGGCTCTCACAGGAAGAGCTGCCCCCAGGGCCAGGGGAGAAACTTTCTTCTCCCCACACGTGGGAAAGAGAAGCAGAGGCTAGAAGACCTGGGGCACACACAGGGTGGGCCATGTTGAACACACGTCCACACTTGAGGATGTCCCTCCCTAAGATGGAGTCCAAGGCCTCGCCATCCCCAGGGCTGTGCTGGGGACTGGCAGAGAGATGGCTGCCTCAGGAGTGTGCTGTCTCAGATGGGGGGTGGGGGGAGCAACAGAATAAAGACATTAAAATGGCAAGTGGGGCCAGCCCACAAGGCAAGCAGGCATACAGCTCCTCAAAGATGTAAGTGAAGGAACAGGGAGACCCCCACAACCTCCAGATTCTCCCTCACCAGTGTGTAAAATCCCGCCACTGGTGAAGCATTCCTTTGGGTTAAGAGTTGCCGTCTCTATGTGTTATCTTTAAAAGTCAAGAGAACACTAACACCAGAGTGTGAATTAGTTTAGTAGTCAACATCTTCTTGGTGATGACAACACGCAAAGACTGGGTACCTGCAGTAAGGGGGTGGCAGAAACCCCAAGAGGGGAAGGGAGAGCTTGAGGAAAGAGGTTGGAGTGGGGCTACTGTGAAGTTTCTCAGGGTTGCCAAGAGCTGACCTGACTGAGAAGAAAAGTATTTCATATCCTAGCTGCTGCAAGAGTAAGTAAGTTTGGTTTAGGGGTAGAAAGTGGAAATTAGGGAAAGAGGTCTACAAATTCTGCATCCAAATAGGGTAGGGGAGAGGCAGCCATTGGGACTTCCCTGGATGCCCTGGCCAGGCTGCTAAATGAGGAGAGAGAGGTTC
>NW_004443971.1:12816534-12818997 GCF_000243295.1 Trichechus manatus latirostris
CAATAATGTTGATAATAACTAACATTTATTGCGTGATTTCTATGTTTGGGGCACTGATTTTGTAGATACCTCAACATAACCCTGTGAGTTAGGTACTATTATTATTTCTATTTTCTAATTGCAATAGCTGAGACTCAGAGAGACTAAAAAACATGCCCAAGGTCACTCAGCAGGTAAGAGGCAGAGAAGGAATCTCTAAGATCGAGATCTGTCCGAGTCCAAAGCCTGTGCTGGACCTCGCACTGCCACTCTGGAAAGATGGAGGATGAGGAAGGATCGGACAATAGTGGCCCAGAGCAGAAGGGAGCTGTGGTTAGGGCCTGGAAGGGAAGCCTCACCTCCTCCAGGAAGCCTCCCTGGACTACATAGCTCAGAGGACGCTGTCTTACCCTGCCTGGGACCCTCACTCTTCCCTTAAATTCTGACCTCTTTGTGAGCCATCAGTCTGATCTGTTCATGAGTTCTAGGGATTTAGTTGTTGACTATCTTGTCCATTTAGTTGTTGGCTTCCGCTGGGAGCAACCAAGCAGTTGAGGCCTCCGTTTCACTCACTAAACAGAGCGCCCTGCACTGAGACATACTCACTGAGCACCTTTCAGGCGCCAAGTCAAAGGTGGAAAACTTGTGAGACCCGGAAAAGCAAGGCAGCCCGTTGCGTTCCGGCTCTCACAGGTTTCCCTGTAGTTGGAATTGTACAGTACGTAACTTTTCCAGACTGACTTCCTTCACTTAGCAATATGCATTTAAGCTTCCTCCATGTCTTTTCGTGGCTTGATACCTCATTTCTTTTTATTGCTCTCTATTAGTGGAAAATATTTGAGTTTTCCTTCTCTGACAGGTTTCTGCCTTACACAGCTTCCAGCTTTCACAGATTTTACTATATATGACATTCTGGAGAAGACAAAGCTATAGAGACAGTGAAAAAATCAATGACTGCTGAGATTCCAAGAGGAGAGAGATGAATAGATGGAGCACAGGGCATTTGGGGGGCAGTGGAACTCTGCTGTTCAGAATGGCCGACACAGCATGACGCATTCGTCAAACTCACAGGACTCCACAATACAAACAGTGAATCTCAATGCGAACTTCGGACTTTAGTTAATAATATATCCGTGTTGGCTAATCAATCGTAACACACGTATCACAGGAAAGCAAGATGTTAGTAATAGGAGAAATAGCATGCAGGGGGCGAAAGAGTATATGGGAACTCTGTACTCACTGCAAGGTTTCTCTGTAAACCTAAAACTGCTCTGAAAAAAAAGTATATTAAAAAGAAGAGGAAAAAGATTACTCAAGATGCTGTGTGGAGAAGCACTCTAGAAGGGAAAGAGCAAAAGCGAGAAAACCAACCCGGAGGCTATTTTAGTGTTCAGGCAAGAGATGACGGGAGGGGGGAAGCAAGGCAAGGAGGAAGAAGTGTATGGTTTTGAGAGCTATTTGGGGACAGGGCCAACAAAACCTGCTGCTGAGTTGGGATGTTGGGGTGAGGGAAAGAGAATCAGTTATCCTGACCACTGAGTGGAAGGTGGTGGCATCCCCCGAGTCTCCCTGAGTCTCTCCTGCCTCCTACTCTGAACCCCACATCACACTAGTGGAAACGCCTTCGTGTGCATATCTGGGCACCTCCCATCTCGGAGCCTTTGCTCTTCCTGCTCATGTCCCCGAGATGTCTGGGAAGGTTTCGTCCAGGTCTTAACTCAGATGTCACCTCCTCAGTCAAGATCCCTGACTATTGAAATAGCCCCCTGCACTCTGAATCCTCTTACCATGTTTAATTTTCTCAGTAGAGCTTGGATCCCTTCATAACTATATGTATATATCTACAAATACATACATGTGTAACACACCTACAACATATATATAACATACATGGGTTTATGCATTTATTATCCATCTCTCTCTAGGAGAGAGTAACCTCCGTTAGGACAGAGCTTTGATTTTGTGTGTGCGCTTCTGCATTCCCAGTACCTTGAACAGTGCTCAACAACCATGTGTTGAACGAGTGAATGAATACATGTAAAAATGGCTAAGCGAGTCCATACATCCATTTATTCAGAAATGATTGGAGGACCTGCCATGTGAGTGCACCTCAGGGAAGAGAGATGAGGACCAAAGAGCAGGCGCTCGATTAGAGAAGGTCAGATTGTAAACAAACAGCCCCAGCCCCACGGCAATCAGCATGCTGTGGATGAGAAAAATCCTTTCGTTCACTCCCACTGCGCTGGGAGCTGCAGGGAATCTGCTACTGAATCAGACGCCTACTGGTCCCTGCTTATGTACTGTGACATAAGGCTGCTGTGATAAAGACTTCTTATGAGAGGTGTGAGCAAGGGCCAGCAGACAACAGTCAGCCACTAACACGTCCTCAGCAGCCCTGGCCAGAGCCAGCCTCCCAGAATCTTCCAGGTGGCAGCCCAGAGAAGCTGTGTCTTCACCTCCTGCTAATAATGTCAGCAGGAATCC
>NW_004443971.1:12819556-12820888 GCF_000243295.1 Trichechus manatus latirostris
ATCCGGGTCCATGGAAGCATTGGTGGGAGACTGGAGGGCTGGGGAGAGAATCCAGAGTATTTCTACCACTCTCTCCTCTCTCTCTCTCTGTCCCAGTCATGTCTCAGGCCATGGTTACACCCCCTCCTTGACTCCAGCCCCCACCAGAAGGGCCCAGCATGGTTCCAGGTGCCATCAGCTGACTCAGGCCCCTGGGCTCCAGGAACACCACCTTCTCTCTCTCCCTCTTCAGCCAAGGGGTAGCTTCCAGCTGTTGCTCATCTCTGGGTTACCTCATTGTCCCGTTTGCCTTCTCAGCTGCTTCATCACCGTGTAACCAATCCCTGGCATAAAAAACCCTCAGGAGTAGACACCGAAAAGAATTTCTGTGCTCCTAGTTAGACCCTGAAGCCCTGGTGGTGCAAGTGGTTAAGCGCTCGGCTGCTAGCCGAAAGTTCAGCGGTTCAAATCCACCAGCCGCTCCTTGGAAACCCTATGGGGCAGTTCTACTCTGTCCTATAGGGTCACTATGAGTCAGAAGTGACTCGACAACAATGGATTTTTTAGTTAGACCCTGGAGTCCCCGGTTGGTGCAAACAGGTATGCACTGACTCACTGAAAGTTCAGTGGTTCAAACGCACCCAGAGGTGCCTTGGAAGAAAAGCCTGGTGAACTGCTTGCAAAAAGTCAGCCATTGAAACCCCTTTGGAGCACAGTTCTACTCAGACACACATGTGGGATCCCATGAGTCAGAATCGACTTCACGGTGACTGGTTAGTTAGACCCCAGCTGTTTGGGAGTAAAGCTGGAGCAGAAGGGATTGAGGGCAGTTATCACAAAGAACTGCTGCCAGAGGTCTGAGAGAACTGCCCAGAGTCTTAATAAATTCAAGGTGACTCAGAAGAGAAGAGAGATAATCCACAGGGTGAGTCCGGAAAAGGCTAAAATCATGATTCTGTACGGAGGCAAGGGTAATGAAATGTCCTGTCAACCACTGGGGCCAGGGCAGGCTCCTCAGGCCTGACTGTCCCTGGGCAGTGGGGCAGGAGGCTGAGAGCTGCTGGGAGTCCAGCCGCCTGGACATTCAGGGACTGACTCCTTCCATCTCCCCTGCCCTTGCCCTTGGCATCTGAGAAAGAGCTGTATTTCTTAGCTCTGACCCACCGCCTTCCTGCCTCCCTTCTTATCAAGAATCTCAGCCACTTGTAACTGGAAACTTGCATCTCAAGGCCAGGAGAGTAAGCCATTCAGGCTATTAAACTACTTCCTGCAGAGAAATTCTTCCTCCCAAAGGAGAACAGGAAACCAGATACCATCAAAGGCACTCGACACACTCCAGGGCCAAATATTTAA
>NW_004443971.1:12821453-12830058 GCF_000243295.1 Trichechus manatus latirostris
GTTCTGGTGTAAACCTCCAGGCCCAAAGCCCACACAGATAACTGCCATCACAGGTTCTGCCACACACCTGCATGCCTGGGGATGAAGCATCTCTTCTCTCATCTCTAGAAAAAAGGGGTTTGGTTTGCTCAATGGTTCTGACCCAGAGGAGGCTGCAGGGGATTGGGTGTAGCGAGGGAGATCTTCAGAGTCTGGGGGGACACATTTTCAAAGTATATTTGCCTACCACCTCCCATCCCTTTTCCCCAGTCCAAGGGGTATCAAAAGTTCTAGCACGGGCAGGAGGCCCAGCTATGTGCACCTTGGAACAATGCCCTAGGTGGTTTAAGATGCAGCCACTCCCCACAGCCCATGGAGAGGCCACTGAGCCCAGTGCAGCCCCACATCCCGGAGAGGGGTGGCCCTGGAGGAGGAGAATATGTGGCCTGAACTGTAACCAGGGAAGGCAGACCCAGACCTCAGCATTCCTGGCCACTCCCTGCTCTCAGATATGGGACCAAACAGCCCCACCTGCCATGGATGCCTTTCTGACTCATCTGATGGGATGGAAAAAAACATCCTATCTGCCTACGGATTTAATGACCTGCGAGTAGCTAGCGCAGTGAGGCCTTCCTGGGATGACCACGGTGGTCAAAGAGGCAAAATTCCTTTCCGGCAAAGTGGAAAGACCCTACGCTACGGAGGAAGGGAGGCTGACTGGAGCATTGGCTCCCAACAGGCCTCTCGGGCCTTCGCAGAATGTTCCCCTTACAAGAGGTGGCAGAGACTCCAATAGCCCAGCCGGGCTAGCACACCTAGAGGGCAGGCCCGGAGGGGCTGGAAACCTGCAGAACCACCCGGGCTAAGAGAGTGCAGAGAGGTCCACACTGTCCATCGAGAGGGCCTGAGTGCATAGCAGTAACATCAGGACCCCCAAAGAAGGGCAGTGCTCCCTTGAGATACTTTGGTATTGTAGAAATCAGAGGACCCGGGTTCTGGTCCAGGCTCTGCTGGGCGTAAACTGGCCTTGGGGGAGACCCTTCCCCACTGGGGCATCCATGTCTTCACTGGATGATGAGGGATTGAATGACATGTTTTCCAAGCTCTGGACAGGTCAGGGTTCACCTCTTCTGGAATGTGTCAGAATCATCCTCTACAGAGAGCTGTGCTCAGCGCTGGCAGAAGAGAGGGCAGAACACAAAAAGCCAAACTCCTCTCACCAGTATGGGGAGAAGCCCTGGGCACCAGCTAAGGGGCACATATAACTCCCCCAGAAGGGAGTCCCTGCTATAATTACTTCATGGTCTCTCTGTGCACTCCAGGGAAAGATTGGGAGCAACACGGAGTGGAAAGAGAAATAAATAGTATTTGTTAAGTGAATGAATGAAAGAAGTGTACTTTGGAGTCAGATCTAAGTTCAGACTGTGGCTGCATCAGTTAACAGCTCGTGGCCTTGAGCAAGTAACGTCCGTTGAGCCTCCATTTCCTCCTTGGCGGGATGGGATAAGAAGACTCGCTTTGCGGGCTCACCGTGAAGAGGAGGCTAGGTGCAGGTAACGTATCTAGGCACTCAATAAATGGTAGCAAATGGTGCCTACTGTTATCACCACCGGGAGGACACCCTGATTCTACTGGAAAATACTCTTGAGTCAGCTCTTCAATAGATACAAAAGAGGGTACAGGGACGTAGATAGACAAAAAGTTCCTTCTGTTTCACTTTGGAAGGTCAGTCACATGGCTCTAGGTTCTATTTTGCAGTCAGCTCTCCCACCTAATTCAACCTTGGTACAGAATTAGTCTGCGTTCCCTGATCTGTCTCTGCTGAGGAGGCTGGGTGTAGGGCGGGACTGGTGGGCATTTAGGAGCTTGCTCAGCCCAGCACTGAGCCCTGGATGGCCTAAGGAAAGCTCTCAAAGTCGGTGGCCAGAGTGGAGGCTGGAGACTGGGGAAGGTAGACTCGGGGAGCCTATACCCTTTCTTCCACCTCCCTCTGAGCAGCTCTTGGCCTGTTTGAAACCATGGGTACTCAGCATCTGCCTGAAGGCCTGTTTCCACCAAGGGACCATAATCCAACCCATACCTCAAGCAGACTCCAGATCACCCCAAAGGCAATCACCGGGGATGGGACCCAGGAGGCAGGTCTGATGCCCTAGCGTGGAAAGTCAGGAATTATAAGAGAAGCTGCCTTCCCAGATGGTCCTGGGCCTGGAATAAAGGAGATGCTCTGCTCTGAGGAGGCAATTGCTCTCACAGGCACCTGGCTTCTTTCTTTCTCTGTTCCCATTGGCCTGGACCTTCAGGGGTCCCTAAAGTCCACAGCCTCTAGCCCTCTGCTCTAGAAAAGACGTGATAGATGGCAGGATGTGGGGGGTTGGGAGGAAAAGAGAAAGGACAGGGAGAGATCTCCACCTTGGAAATCTTGCCAAAGGAAGAGTCTACCCCCACCCTCAGATCTCCATTCCGCAGCTTACACTTCCACATCAGAAAGTCCTTCACAGGGTCTAACTTCAGTCCCTCCCGCTGCATCAGATCCCAAGGTGGTGCTTACTCTTGGGACCTGGAAAAAGCTCCAGTCACGTCCTCTCAGTTTCTGCCCATTCTTCCCACCTTACACCCAGGTCTGTGGGCTTTTGAACACAAATGACAGCTGTAACCACCCCAGCCTCCAGAAGTTTCCCGTTGTCCCTACTGGTGTCTCCTGATGCTTTCTTTGCCTATGTCCCACCGCCTGTGTATTCACTGAGCCCTGCAGTTTACAGCAGCATTTACAGGAAGCTGGAGGCTAGGCTCAACCAGGAACAAGTTCTTCCCAGCCAGCAGCCACCCAAGCACAAGGCAGCAGCCCATAGAAGAGCTTAGCGACAATTGCCTGCCCTGAGCCCCACCCCGACCCTACCCCTCCCAGGTCCCCTGCATTTGCTCAAGATTGTCCCCTCTCTTCTGCCCCAACTCCAGGGATGGACTGGGGTGAAGGAGGGGCCGGGATACAGTGAAGGTGTAGAGGTACCCAGGCTTGCCCAGGTGGATTGAGGTAGGATTTGGATCCTTTTCCCAGGACTCTCCAAGATGTAGGATCTTCCTCCTCCCCATGGGAGACAATCAGTGAAATTCTTTGTTTCCCTCCTTGCGCATGTAAGTGCAAGCACCCTGAGGGAAAGGACCATGTCTTATTCGATGTTGTTCTTCTAATATCTACCGCTTGGAGTCCTTGGGTAGTGTAAAGGGTTAATGCGCTCGGCTACCAACCAAAAGACTGGCAGTTCAAGTCTACTCAGGCACCTCAAAAGAAAGGCCTGGTGATCTACTTTAGAAAAATCAGCCATTGAAAACCCTAAGAAGTACAGTTCTACTCTGACACCCATGGCCAAGAGTCGACTCAATGGCAGTACAGGAGGTACTCAATAATATTTGAGGAAGGAAAGTAGGAGAGATGGTCAGGGGAGGCCAGTCTGAGGCTTCTTGCTGAGCTCAACAACAACTTCTCTGTTTGCAGGCAGAAAAGTCCTACATCCAGCTCACACCATTGAGGGACCTTGCACAGAATGCTCAAGATTTCCATTCCAAGGTCCTGCCTCAATCACTAGCCCCAACACATCAAGGTAGTTTTAACCACACTTCCTCCTGCTGCAGGACCAGCCCCTTCTCCTCCCTGCCAACCCTGTGTAGAGCTAAGGAACAGTCTGTTCTCCTCCTCTGTGGGAAGCTGGCCTGGGTCCCTGTCATTTGCACAGAGAGAATGGAGCAGCACAGAGCGGCTGGCAGCGTCCCAGGGCAGGGGCTAAGGAAAGCTCTCAATAAACCCATTTTCCATCACTTCTCCCACTTCTGCAAAGCCCATGTAAATCGTGCGCATCCGCCACGATACCTGGAAGGGGGAATCTTGCATTATGATGTGCTTCGGGGAGGAGGGAGCTTATTAAATCAAAGCCTTTCCTTTCCATCTACCATTCTCGAAAACTTCAAAGTGCAGAGCTCAGAGCTGGAAAGAGAAAATGCAGAGAGCTGCAGTGATGGCCCCTGGGGAGCTGAGCTGGGCAAGAGTCAGAGAGGACGTGCCCCGCGGCCACCAGGGGACCTGAGCAGGGGCAGCGGGGACACAAAGGGTGACAGGCACAGAAGTGCCTTCCCTCCCCCACCTGATATAAATAACAGCAATCTGGGCCATTTGGAAGGTCCGTTTGCGGGCTCCAACTCTCAAGTCTCGTGAAGGCCTGAGCACCCACACCTCTCCCTCCCCCGACCTCCATTGCTGGAGTCACACTGATTGGTCAGGGAATCAAGTGGCTCAGGGTAACAATGTGACAGGCATAGAGGGCCCGTGTTAGAATCTCATCTCCACCTCAGACTTGCTGTGTTAGCGAATGGCATCGCCTCTCAGAACCTTCACTTCCTTATCTGTAAAGTGGAGCTAAGATTGGCCCAGTCCACCTCCCAGTGTTTCCATAGCTACGTTTGGACATGGAGTTTGGCACACAGTCTCTCATTTTGTCTTCACAAGCATCCTCCCCACAGATGAGAAGACCAGGGACTTGCCCAAGGTCATGCACCTAGTGGCCACAATTAGAACTGCAACCCTGAAGCAGGCAACAAAGCCAGAGTTTGGTGTTTCCTGCATTGATATTCCCGTGAGCCTGGGAGGAACTTGAGGACAAGGCACGTGGCCTTACATTTCCCTGCACCCCTTATTAGCTGTGCTTCTCAAACTGTAATGTACATTTGAATCACCTGCGGGTCTTGTTAAAAATCAGATTCTGAGTCAGCAAGTCCAGGGTGGGGCCTGAGATTCTGTGTTTCTGACAGGCTCTCAAGAGACGCCAAGGCTGCTGCTCCTGGGATGGTACTTGGGGTAGCAAGGCCCAGTGGCACTCTGCCTAGTATCTGGGACTTTAGTAGTTCTCCCTACCCTTGTTTGGGGAGGAGGGTGCCTGAGGGAGCCCAGACAAAGGAAAGGCATTGTCTTGAATCATGCAGGAAATAGGGATTCAAATCCCTGCAGAGTCCATCTCTAATCCACCAGTCTAACCTGTTTCTCTTAATGGGCAGCCACTCTCCACCCCTATATGGGGAGACAAAAGCCTAGAAGCCAGGATGGGGGAAGAGAGAGATGCAAGAGGCTCCCTGCTCAGTACAGCGAGGGTAGCAGAGCACAGCATCAGTCACAAAGTGCTTGCCACCAAGTATCCTACTGGACGCACACATCAGCTTGCAAGGTAAGAAGAGCAGGGTTTATTGTCACCATTTTACTGGTGGGAAAATTGAGGCCCAGGAAGGTTCAGTGAGTGCCCAAGGCCACAGCTTAGTTGGTTAGACTGAACCCCTGGACCCAGGTTCACCTGACTCCAGGTCCAGTGCTTTTTCCAGGATACCCTCCACCTTGCAGGACAGTGGCAGGATGGGCCTCCTTGGGAGCCGGCCCAGGGTCTGCTTGGTTGCCTCTCCAGCCCATCTCCACCACTCTTACTTCCGTGGACCTCGTGGGATTATTTCTGCTGCCCTGATGCTAGCAACACCTCCTGATTTAGCTTCTCTTGTGACTGAGGCAGCCATGCAAATGAGCACATGCAGCCCTGGTGCCTGAGAGAAAGCAAGCGGGGCCTAAAGGGAACCAGGCTCCTGGCCTGTGCCGACCTGCAGCCTCTGTTGCAGACGTCTCAACCCTCTTAGCTCGGCCCTCACCCTGTGTCTCTCCCTCAGCCTAGAAGCTCCCCGAGGGCAGGGGCTACAGTTCCCCATAGTCTGGAACCCTTGAAGACAGAGGCATAGGAGGAGTGGGATGTATTACAAATAGCATTCACTTTGGAATCTGGCAAGCACGTGTTCAAATTCCAATTTTGTTACTTACTAGCTGGGGAGCAATTTTCAAGTTACTTTATCTTTCTGGTTCTCTGTTTTTTAATTTGTAAAAGGGGGTTGATACCAGCCATGCAGGACTAAATAAAATTAAATATGCCACCAAGGAAGGCACCCGACGCTGCACGTGACATTCAGGAGACACCCAGTGGGTCAGTGCTCCCTCCCCACGGGCTGCATTTCTCCCCTTCTCCAGATCCTTTCTGGGTCAGGAGGCCTCCTGGGCTCAGAGGAGCGTGAAGCTGGGAGAGAGGTACCCAGCTGATATTTCACAGGCAGGTGCCCCAGGCACTGAACCCAGAACAGTGACGATAACACACCTTACCTGTGCGTAAGGTTTTTTACATCTCCCAGCACTGCCACAGCCACCTCCCCAAGGCCCTGGCATGCTTGTAAAGCAACTCTTCAAGCCACACTGGTGGACGGGCATGCCAATTGTCCACTCCAACCACAACAGAGACAGACAGAAAGGTGCGCGCGCACGCACGCGCCCTCAGTCCTTCTCCCTGCCACCAAACAACAGGAAAGAGAAGGAATCAATCCCAGGACACTGGAGGGAGGAGATGTTGGGCTTACACATTTGTTTTCACATATAATCCTCTCAACAATCCTTCCTTTGAGGTCTATATTATTATACCCATTTTACAGATAAATAAATTGAGGCTTAGAGAAATTGGCCACACTCAGCCAGCCGGACTCAAAGCCCATGCTGTTCTCCCCTACCCCCCCCGCCCCCAGCACCTCTCAGCATCCCTTCCTTCTGGTCAGGCTCCGCCACACTGCTCACTGGGTCCTTGCATTTGTCCTGAGGAGTAGGGCAGGAACTGTTGCTCTTACCTGCTGTCAAGTTGGCTCCAACTCATGGTGAACCCGTGCACAATGGGATTGGACCATTGTGATCCACTGCGTTTTCATTAGCTGATTTTCAGAAGTAGATCATCAGACCTTTCTTCCTATTCTGTCTCACTTTGGAAACTCCACTGAAACCTGTTCAGCATCATAGCAACACACAAGCCTTGACCAACAGACGGGTGGTGGCTGTGCTTGAGGTACACTGGCCGAGAATCAAACCCAGGTCTCCAGTATGGAAGGTGAGAATTCTACCTCTGAACTACCACTGCCCTGCAGTGCAGGGATTGAGTCCTCTTTTACCGAGAACGAGATAGGTCCAGAGGAATAAGGTGGCTTGTCCAAGTGGGCATGGTGGAGACCAGGTCCGGAGGTCAGGCCTCCTAGTTCCCAGCCCCAAGTCTCTCCTCTGCGTCAGGCAGATTAGGGGTGACTTCTTCCCCCACCTTCTCTGGTAGGGGGCAGGGGGCAGGCTCCCTTGTGTTTGATTCTACTCACAGGTTTTTCCCTTGAACATTTTTCTTCAAGTCTTGACAGGACTGAGTTCAAACTTGGGCCACATTCTGACAGGAAAAATAGGGCCTAGAGAATGTCCACTACCTGCCTACATGGACTCCAGCAATAGGAGGGGAAACGGACTCAGTTCAACTCCTGTTCAGGTCCCTTGAAACACAGGAGCTGCCCAGCATCGAGGGTTCAAAGCCCAGGGCCAGCCTGCATAGTCAGTGCTGTTCCTTCCCTCCCTACCAGCCCTAAGGCACGCCTCACCACCTTGCGTGATCAGGGAGTTCTTCTTGGTTCTTCCTCAGTTCTGCCGGCCATGAATCACACCGCAGCCACTGGCACAGCTCGGCTCCCTGCCACCCAGAGCTGTCTACAGCTCCCAGTAGATGGCAGGCAGCATGGTACGACACCCAGGAGGGAAGAGGCTTTCTCTTCAAACCTCAGCTCCAAAGGCAAACTTGGCCCCTCTGGCAGGTGTGTCACCATAACTTCCTGATCCTCCTCACTTCCCGGCAGCTCCTTCTGCCTCGTGTGTCTCTGCTCCCCTCACACACCCACAGCGAGTCAACATCATCTCCTTCTGCCACCTCCCAGCCACACGGTCAGGCCAGCACTTGGGCAGTGCTCTGAACTGCAGGCCAGAGACGAGATTTGGTGGGAGCAGGCCAGGGCACAGCACTTCCCAGCCCCACGGTACACACCCAGAGCCAACTCACTCCTGAACAATGAAGCCATTCTCTCTTCCCATCCGAGAATATTGCCTCACAGACAACTCTGACGTAGGGATTGAAATTATGCCCATTGTATAGATGTGGAAACTGAGACTCAAAGAGGTAAGTGATTTACCCAAAATCATCCAGCAGTAAATGCTGGACTCAAATATAGACCTTTTTATTCATTCATTCAGTTATTTATTCAACATTTGGGTTACATTTATCACCTGCTTGATGTTAGCGAGCTATTTAATATCTCTGAGCCTCAGTTTCCTCATCTGACAAAATGGGGATCTATTATACTGTTAGTATAAAATACTATTTGTATATTTTTACAACATTGTGCAAGGAGTTAAGTAATCCATACAAAGTATTTAGCACAGGGCCTAGCAAATACTAGGTGCTCAAGAGTCACTTGTTCCCTAAAATGAGCGTTAGAGCATGTATGGATGGGTATAGACACAATTAAAGAAAATGTTGACAAATTTGGTAAATATAACGAATGTCAATAAACAATTTGTGTGGAAAAGGTCAAATGGGAACCTAACTTGCTGTACAAACTTTCACCAAAAACTCCATTGAGCTGGTGGGAATGCAAAATGATACAACCATTTTGGAAAATGATATGGCGCTTGCTCAGAAAGCTAGAAATAGACATACCATTCGATCCAGCAATCCCACTCCTAGGAATATATCCTAGAGAAATAAGA
>NW_004443971.1:12831376-12864857 GCF_000243295.1 Trichechus manatus latirostris
GTGGGCTGGGCATTGTGGCTATAGAGATGAATAGGTTTGGACCCTACCTTCAAATTATTCACAGGCCAGTGAGGGACAGAATCATAGTGCAATCTGACAAGGGCCGTGTTAAACGGAAATACTGGAAGCTGTATGGACATGAAGGCCAAGCAAGGAAGGCTTCCTGGAGGAGGTATCATCTGAGCTGAGGGTTAAAGAATGAGTAGGAATGAAACAAGGGAAGGTGATAGCTTTCTGTGGTATTTGTGTGTCTGTGTGTATAGGGGGTGGTCTTAGATGTCAAATCTCTTCTTTTCTTCTTCTCAACTCCAAGCCCTGGATAGGCCAAGACATGACTGGCTAGAGACAGGGAAAGGGAGTTTGAGCACAGGTAGAAGGAGGTGCGGGCTGAGCATCCAGATTGGGCCCTGTGTGCCTGCGTGTGGGCCAGGCCTGCTCAGGCCTCCTGCCAACGTGGCAGCTGGTAACTTGTCCACCTCCCCCACTAGACTCTGGGTCTGTACCCTTGGGGACGGGACTTGGTATCGTCAGAAAACACTTGTTAACTTGAACATGTAAACTGTGTTTGTACTGTCAAGGAGGATTAATGGGGGAAAGAGGGGGAGGGGGCACAAACAGGAAATAGAAGCTTGGTTGGAACTCTTGTCTGGACCAGGGAGAATGAGGGAGGGGGGTGAAGTGGGGTGGTGGAGGGGGTGGCGTGAAGCAAGCAGAGTTGAAGGAAAGGTCTGGAAGCTTTTGATCTGTAAAAATAAAAATGAAAAGCTATTGTTAGAGGCCATCGAAGATACAACTATAGGTCTCATCTCAGCTGGAGCAAAAGAGAAAGAAGGAAACCCAAGACCTAGGGCAGAAACTAGTCTAGAGAAGGACTGTCTACAGGAGCCACGGCCTCATGTACCCTGAGGCCAGAAGAACTAGATAGTGCCCAGCTACCACTAACAACCATTCTCAGTGAGGCCACGATAGATGGACCCAGATAGAAGGTGTCATGGTTCGATTTATGTCCCCCCAAAAAATGCGTGTATCAGTTTGGGTGGGCCATGATTCCCCGTATTGTGTGATTTCCTATATGTTGGAAATTCTGCCTCTATGATGTTAATGAGGGAAGGCGGGTGGCAGTTGTGTTAGTAAGGCAGGACTCAGCCTACAAGACTGGATAGTGTCCTGAGGCAATCTCTTGAGATATAAAAGAGAGAAGTGAGCAGAGAGACAGGGGGACTTCATACCACCAAGAAAGCACTGCCAGGAGCAGAGCACATCCTGGTTCCTGCGCAGAGAAGCTCCTTGTCCGGGGGAACATTGATGAGAAGGCTGACAGAGAGAGAAAGGCTTCCCCTGGAGCTAACGCCCTGAATTTGGACTTTTAGCCTACTTTACTGTGAAGAAATAAATTTGTTTGTTAAAGCCATCCACTTATGGTATTTCTGTTATAGCAGCCCTAGATGACTAAGACAGACGGGAAGAAAAATGTGGAAGAGAACTCAAATTCTTAAGTCCAGACTTACAGGGCCAGTTGAAACTAAAGAACTCCCGGAGACTATCGCCCTGAGATACTCCTTAAACCTTGAACTGCAACTACCCCAAGGGCACCTTTTAACTAAATAACAGATTGGCTCATAAAATAAAGAATATTACCAGTGAGTACTGTGCAGCTTTGAAAAATCACCTATATGAGACCAAATGGTCGACAATTACTAATTTGTGCAGTACTTGTTAAATGGGAACCTAACTTGCTGTGTAAACTTTCACCAAAAACACAATAAACTATTATTGAGAAAAAGAAAAACTATAACACCCCCACACACATATACACACGCTCACACGTACATATACACACACGTACGCATATGAGTACACACACCCTACCAAGACTCTGAAGCCACTGTGGCCTTCTGTTATGACTAAAGGTTGTTGCGGTAGGGGGGATTTCATGCCTTCACATCCTTTGCTCCAGACCTGTCACCGGCCCCTGGGGCCTGACACGCCTGCTCTGAACGTTACCTGTGTCATTGTCATTAAGCCAGCTCCACCTGCCCTCCCAAGTATGGCCCCAGGAGTCCATAATGTGATGTTTTTCTTAAGGGGAGGTGGGAGGTTGCATTTACTCAGCAGAGGACCAGGGCGACGCCACAGGCGTATCTGCCAGACACAGCAAGCGCCCCCAAACACCCTGAACGGTTTCCTCCCTGGAGGCAATTTATAGAGCTGACAGCCCCCAGGGAGCCCTTGTCTTCCTCAAGTGCCAGCTGCCTCCGGAGCTGCTCAGGACGAAAGCCCTGGGAGGATATAAGGAGGCCTGTTCACACCCCTCCTAGAAATGGCAGCACAGGGGCAGGAGGGGGATGGGCTGGGAGTCAGGAGACCAGGTACCCACCCCTCCAATTTTCCAGGTAAGCTTGGGTGAGTGCTTTCGCCTCTCTGTGCCCCAGACCCCTCCTCTGATCACTTGGGATGTTGTCATTAACCGACCCTTCCTTCTCCATTGGCTGCTCTTGCTCTGTGCAGGTGAATGTGAGCTCTCCGACTTCCTCCCGACCTGTCCACTCGGTTCTCCCACTAAGGTATCGTTCCTCCATTACAGCATTCTCATTCCTTCACTCCACGAACACTGATTAAGCACCGACTAAGGGTCACCATGAGTCGGAACCGGCTCGACAGCAGGTGACAACAACAACATAGGAGCCCTGGTGGCACAGCGGTTAAGTGCTTGGCTGCTAACCGAAAGGTCGGTGATTCAAACCCACCAGCCACTCTGCAGGAGAAAGATCTGACAGTCTGTTTCTTTAAAGATAACAGCCTTGGAAACCCTATGAGGCAGTTCTACTCTGTCCTATAGGGTCGTTATGAGTCAGGATCGACTATAAACGGCAATAGGTTTTAAGTGCCAGCCGGGCACAGCTGCTGTTGAGTAGGTCCCTAACTCATAGCAAGCCCATGCACAACAGAACGAAAAGCTGCTTGGTCCTGCACCATCCCCATGATCAGTTGCGAATCACACCATTGTTATCCATAGGGTTTTCGCTGGCTGATTTTCAGAAGTAGATTGCCAGGCCTTTCTTCCTAGTCTGTCTTAGTCTGGAAGCTCTGCCGAAACCTGTTCAGCATCATAGCAACACGTAAGCCTCCACTAGGTCGTGGCTGCACATGAGGTGCATTAGCTGGGAATCGAACCCAGGTCTTCCTCATGGAAGGCAAGAATTCTACCACTGAACCACCAATGTCCTATAGACACGTGTTTGGTACTGGAAGAAAATGAGCAAGACAGACTGAGAGAACGTCGCCCTACCCTTACAGAACCTGGTGCGTGCAACTCATTTTGACATTGACCTGAACCCGGTGAGATTACTGCGGTCACAAAACATCAAATGGTAAACGAAAAACGTGCTTTGGATGATTTGATACTAGTAACAGCCCCCATTTACTGAGTGCCTACTTGGTGCCAACTCCTTAACATACATTATCCCTAAGCCTGACAACTCTAGGAAGGAGGTATTGTTGTTAGATGCCATCGAGTCAGTTCTGACTCATAGAGACCCTATAGGAAGGAGGTATTAAAAAACCTGTTTTACAGAAGAGGAAATGGAGACTCAGAGAGGTGAAGTAACTCATCCGAGACGACACAGCTCTAATCGCTACAAGTACGATTTTTACCTGCCTCAGTCTGCCTGGGGAGACCGCTCTTACCCTTCTTTTCAGTAGTGTATCTCCATAACAGCGGGGCGGGGAGTATGGGGTGGGGAGTGCAAAGGGCAGGAGATAACTCTCTAGAAAGGGGAATCATTAAAAACATCCGGGTTAGAGGAGCTTTTTTGAAACACACCCTCCTCACTTCCGCCCCTCAGGGAACCACTGCCTGCCGGGTGGGCGTGCCTCAGGGCCCTTGTTGCTTGTTGTTGTGTGCCTTGAGTTGATTCCAACTCATAGCGACACTATAGGACAGAGTAGACCTGCCCCATAGGGCTTCCAAGGCTGTCATCTATAGGAAGCTGACTGTCATATTGTTCTCCCATGCAGCAGCTGGTGGGTTCGAAATGCCAACCTTTCGGTTAGCAGCCAAGCGCTTAACCATTGTGTCGCCAGGGCTTCTTTCCTTGCTGCCGCTGGGGTAGAATAAAAGGGTTGAGAACGAGCATTTGTCATGCTGCGGTCTCAGCCCCTGCTCTCCCAGGGGTGGGGAGTTGAGAATTGGAAACCCTAGCTCCGAGAGCAGGCTGCCTGATGAGAGCTGTGAGACCTGGCTCTCTACGCCCACATCAACCCTGCGGACCCGCACGGCACAGCTTTCTCCCATACATGAAGCCCAGGGAGATTGCTTCTGAGTGGAAGAGCTGACCCAGCGTGCCCCCAGGCCCGCCGTGCCCCCAGGCCGGCCGTGGGGCTCCCCAGTCCGGGCGGGGCTAGAGCTGGCACTTGATAACTGTCTGTTTATTGACTGGCCGTCCTCTTGCTGCATTCGCTGAAAAGGCTGCTGCTCTGGGCTGCTCAATGCCCCGTGGCAGCTAGGAAATGATCCTGATTGTAGGGCTGGGGAGGAACATCCGAGGTTAACACAACCCAGGAGGCCAGACCACCAGGTGGGTTCCACAAAGTGGGAAGTGAGGCTCCAAGAGGCCACAGCATCGGGGGACAGGACTCCTCCCACGTGTCACTGAGGATGGGCAGAGACCTGGAGTGGGGGTCAGGGCACCTTGGCTATCTCAGAAGTCACTGGGCCCCATTCTGAATGGCACCTCTGCTGCTGTCATCTTCTGGAGACTTTGCAGAGCTCAGAGCCACGCGTTCTTACTGCGGTGCTCCCAGCCCAACAAAGCCAACAGCCTCCTCAGATGTGCAGTTGGGAGCCAAGGACTAGAGAGGACAGAGTCACTGCGGACACCAGGAAGCCTGCTCGATGTTTGCGAGACCCCTTCTTTGAGGCTGTGTAAGGCAAGAAAGGGGCCATCTGCCTGACCACACGAGGGGACGAAAGATGGAAATGAGCGAGACAGAAGACCCTAAGTGGACCTGACATCACATCACCTCCACCTGAGTACCTGGCACCTAACAGGATCTGAACCTCCTCCCAGTTTCTCCCCTCCCCATCTGTACCCATCTCCAGGAATGGCACCACCATCCACCCAGTGGCTTAAGCCATAAACCTGGTGTTATGGATTGAATTGTGTCCCTCAAAAGATCTGTTGAAATCCTGACACCTGTACTTGTGAATGTGACCCTATTTGGGAAAATAAGGGTTTTCTTGGCAGATGTTATCAGTTAAATTAACAAGTTTATACCAGAGTAGGGTGGGTCCTAATCCTAATCCCTTCTAAGATGAGTCTTACAAAATAGGACAGACACTGAAATAGAGCAACACACGCAGGGAAAGACATGTGAAGATGCATCTCCAAACCAGTGAATGCCAAGAGATGCCTGGGGCCACAGACACTGAAAGGGGTAAGGAGGGATCTTCCCCTAGAGCCCGCAGAGACACAGCCTAACCCAGCCAGTGCCTGAAGTCAGACTCTCAGCCTCCAGAACCATGAGAGAACAATTCTGTAGTATTTTGTTACAGCAGCCCTTGGAAACTTGGAGAGTCACGATTGACTTCTTCTCCCACCTCGAACATCCAACCCACTACCAGAATCCCTTGCCATTGCATCGATCCCAACTCATATCGACTCTGTAGGACAGAGCGTTTCCCCCATAGCGTTTCCAAGACTGTAATATTTATGGAAGCAGAGTGCCACATTGTTCTCCCGCAAAGTGGCTGGTGGGTTCAAACTGCCAGCGGTTACGGTTAGCAGCTGAGCACTGTAACCACTGTGTCACCAGGAAGCCAATCCACTGCCAATTGGTTCCACCTCTGTTGTTGTTGTTGTTAGCTGCCACCAAGTCACCCCAACTCATGGTGACCCTGTGCACAACTGAACAAAATGCTGCCCCATCCCCATGATCGGTTGCCCATGAGACTTCGGTGAGTTATAGGGTTTCCATTACTGCTTTTCAAAAACAGATCTGTAGGCCTTTCTTCCTAGCCCAGTGTTAATCTGGAAGCTCTGCTGAAACCTGTTCAGCATCACAGCAACACATAAGCCTCCACCGACAGAGGGGCGGTGGCTGTGCATGTGAATTGAACCCAGGTCTCCTGCATGGAAGGTGAGAATTCTACCACTGAACCACCGCTGCCTCCTGGTTTTAACTCTCACGTACCGGAAATCTTCCTAGTTCTCTCCATCTCCACTGCCTCCTCCGCTCCCCGCCTGGCCCCCACCCCGGCCATCTGCGATGCCCCCCAGTCGGTCCTCCCACGTCCTCTCTTACCCTACTCCAATCCTTCCTACACACAGCAAACAGGGTGACCTCCTTATATTAATGCAGTGAATTATACTGATTGGTTTTTCAAATGTTAAACCACCCTTGAATACATGGAATAAATACTTCTTGGTTCTGATGTATTATCCTTTTTACATCGCTGGATTTGATTTACTAATATTTTGTTAAGGATTTTTGACCTTTTAAAAATGTAATTTGGATGATATAGTCATTCCCTGCTTAAACTATTCCGAGGCTTCACAATGCATGAAGAATAATTCCAAACTCTTGACCGTGAACCACGAGGCCTATAAGGCCCTACTAAGTCCTCGGGCCATTGTGGGTCTCTGGGGACATTGGCAGAGAATACCAGGACGGCTTCCTCTTCCTCGTGTTCTTCCCTAATTGTAATTGTAGCCATCTGTTCGTTTCCACGTGCACTGACCCTCTCTCCCCTAGTCTCTGCATTCCATGAGGGCAGGGGCCACGGCTGACTGTTCGATCATGACGCGTGCTCAATGCGCCCAGTACCGGGCGCACAATCTGGCCCTTCTGAATTAAAGAAGGAACGGACCCTCCACCTCCTCCGTGCTGACACCTGTGCAGCTGAACATGGCCGGTGGTAAACACACAACCATGCTGCCTAGTCTCACTTTAAATTCATCACCATGAACTTCAAGGGGGCCCTTAGTGCTGCCCCCCATCATACTCAACTTCCTGAGTCTAGTCACTCTCCTACTTCCTAGAGAATTATTTCATACTCTCTGCAACATCTCCTCCCCCACCTTCACTCTCAGCTGATGACCTTGCTTCCTACTTCACTAGGAAAACTGAAACAGTCGGGAGAGAAGTTCACCTACCAGCATCTGCGCCCACATACTCCGCCTTCCTGCCTGTTACCACAGATGAACTGCCATGCTCCTCTCTCAAGCCATTCCCTCTGTTTACGCCGTAGATCTTGATCCTACTTGCCTAAACAAGGACCAATACCAATTGTCGCTGAGTCAATTCCATCTCATGGCAACCCCATGTGTGTCAGAGAACTGTGTTCCACAGGGTTTTCAATGGCTAATTTTTTAGAATTAGATCACCAGGACTGTCTTCCAAAGCAGCTCTACATGGACTCGAACTCCAATCTTTCAGTTAGCTGCCAAGTGCATTAACGATTTGGACCACCCAGGGACTCCTAAACAAGGACATCACCCCGGAAATTCTCTCCTTTGCTCTATCATTAGTTTTTCACTTTCAACTGGATTTTCGATCAGCGCACAAATACAGTAACATCTGTTCTATCTTAAAAAAAAAAACAAAACACAAAGCAAAATGCCTTGTACCCACTCCCCTGCCAGCTACTGCCCTCTTACTTTGCTCGTCTTTGCAACAAAATTCCTCAAAAGAGTAACCTATCCCTGCTGCCTTCCATTTCACTCCTCCTCTCTTGAGCCTGCTCCAATCAGGGTTTCCACCCTTCCACTCCATTGACAACTGCCTTGTCAAGGTCACCAGCTGCCTTGCTAAATCCAATGGTAATTCTCAGTCCTCACTCACTTGCCCATTGGCAGCATTTCAAACAGCTGATCTCTTGCTCCTCCTTAATCCACTGCCTACACTTGGCTTCCAGGACGCCACACTCTTGGCTCTTGGCTTTCTTCCTACATCCCTGGTTCTCCTTCAGTCTCATTTGTGGGTGCCTCCTCTTCTCCCCAGCTTCTCAATGCTCAGTCCTCGGTCCTCTTCTCTTTATCTATACTTTCTCTCTTGGGATCTCAGCCAGCCTCATGGATTGAAACTCCATCTGGAGGCCAGTGGCTCCCACATTTATTTCCCCAGCCCAGATCCCTCTTTTGAACTCCATCCTTGTATATCCAACTGCCTGCTTGTCTGAGATATCTGATAGACAGTTCAAACTCAACATATCTAAACCTGAACTCCTTTTCTTGCTCCCAAGCCTGCACAACCTGCAGCCTTTCCCACCTGGGAGTATGCCAACTCCATCCTCCCAGTTGCTTAAGTCTAAAACCTGGGAGTCATCCTTGACTCTTTCTCTCACATCCCACATCCAATCCATAAGCAAGTCCTTTGGCTCTATCTTCAAAATATAGCCAGCCTTTGAAGAAATCATGGTAGACTTATACAACGGAATTCTACACAGCAATAAAAAAATAAAAAATAAATCTACTGCTTCACTCAGTAACAGGGATGAATCTCAGACATAATCTTGAGCTTCAGAAGCCAGACAAGACAGTGCGTACTGCTTGATTTCATTTAAAAAGTTCAAGACCAGACAAAATAATTTAGGGGATAAAGGTCAGAATGGTGGATACCTTTGGGAGAGTACTTCTTGGGAGGGGCACGAGGGAGTGCTGAAAATGTTCTAAACATCAATCTAGGCAACGGTTACATAGATGTGTACATTCGTAAAAAATTATTGAGCTAGATGCTTACGATTTATCCACCTTAATCTATGAAAATTTTACCTCAAGCAAAAGGAAATAAAAAGTTAAGATTTAAAAACGCACATACAACGCATCTGCCTGACAGACCTGGAGCAGTTAATGTCAGCTTCTAAGATGCAAGAAGAGGGTTTCCTTGAGCTTTCTGTCTGCCTGCTTGTGGCAGCCAAGACTGAATGGGGGAATACAGGAATGACTAAAAATGGGGGAGGGGAAGGGGGATACTTTATTTTTGCAACTCAGAAATAACCTTGTAAACAGTGAAGAACCTGTTTTACTCCACAAAAGGAATCTTAAAATTTGAGTTTACATGAGAAAAAAAGAGAATGCACATCAGAATTAATCACTTTTTACACCTCCTCCGCTACTGAAGCCACCCTCTTTTCTTGCCTGCAGAAAGTTCCTAATTAATCCCCTCCTTCCACCCTTTCCCCCTACAGCATATTCTCTACCCAAGAGCCACAGGGATCCCTTAAAACCTAAATCAGGTCATGTTACTCCTCCGCTAAAGCTAAAGCCCTTCCAGTGGCCTTCAAGGCCAAGCTTGGAAGCAGTTCCTTCCAGTTCAAACCCCCTGCTGAGAATTTGCATTTCTAACAAGTTCCAAACCTACTGCCATCCAGTCTACTCCTGCGACCCTACAGGGCAGAGTAGAACTGCCCGCAGGGGTTCCAAGCTGTAATCTTTACGGAAGCAGACTGCCACATCTTTCTCCCACATAGGGGCTGGTGGGTTCCAACCACTGACCTTTCAGTTAGCAGCCAAGTGCTTTAACCACTGCACCACCAGAGCTCCTTACTAGTAGAGCAGTGGTTCTCAAAATTTATTATACATAAGAATCACCAGGGGATCGTGTTAAAATGTAGATTCTGATTTAGTATACCTAAGGTGGAAACACAAATTCTCAGCAGAGGTCCGAAGCCTTTTATAGAACGAACCAGTTCGAAGTCCTGCTTCAAGTCCCTACAAGGGCCAGCAACCTGTTATCTTTTCAGCTGTACCATTGGACCACACTCTCCCTTATCACAGGCCTTCTAGCTAGTCCCCAAACACTTCAGGGTTGTTCCTGCCCTGAGGCCTTCACTCTGGTTCCTTCCTCTGCAGGGTGTGTTCTCCCAATACATGCATGGTCTAGTCCCTCCTCTGCAAGGTTTTGCTCAGACATCATCTTTTTTTTTTTTTTTTTTTAATTGTTGGGCTTTAAGTGAAAGTTTACAATTCAAGTTAGTCTCTCATACAAGAATTTATACATACCTTGTTTTGTGACCCTACTTGCTCTCCTTATACTGTGACAGCACACTCTTCCTTTCTACCCTAGATTTCCCGTGTCCATTCAACCAGCTCCTGACCCTCTCTGCCTTCTCATCTCACCTCTGGACGGGAGCTGCCCATTTAGTCTCATGTATCTACTTGAGTTAAGAAGCACACTCTTCATGAGTATCATTTTACGTCCCAGAGTCCAGTCAGACGTCATCTTCTTGATGAAGCCTCACTGATCCCCACTATTTAAAATTGCAACACTTTCTCCCCCCACCCTCCCCCATTCTGGCATTCCCAATCCATTTACCTTGCTCTTTTTTTCTGCTTTCAATAGTATATTTCACCTTTTAATACTCTGCATAATTTACATATCGTGTTTATTATTTAGCATCGGTCCTCTAACCCATTAGAATGCAGGCTCCTCAAGGGTCTTTGTTTTGTTAATAAATATATTCCAAGAATCCATAACAGTGCCTGGCACATGTGAGGCACTCAGTAAGTATTTGTTGAATGAATTAATGAATTAAAAAAAAAAAACCCATTGCCGTCAATTTGATTCCGACTCATAGTGACCATCTATATTACGGCTGTGGTGGGGACAAGCCAGTTGCCTTCTGCCCCCAAAGGACACAGAAGTTCTGGAGGTAGGTGGCAAGAAGCCAGCCCCAAGGGGCCTGCTGCCGCATGACCTGGGGTGAGAGAGTGAGTATGGAGTAGGGTCCAGCTGTCCAGCCCAAGCAATGCCAGGTGTCAGGGACCAGCCTCCTGCCACCCCAGCTCCCACCCCAGCTATGTTAGGAGTTTCTCCCTTAGTTACCTTGGTCTCTAGGAATCCACAGTCTCAGCAATGGCCAAGAGCTTCCAGACAGAGGCAGAGACCGGATCAGCCAGTCCACCTCTGTATCCTCAGGTCCAGCACAGTGTCTGGCACATAGCAGTTGCTCAAAGCAGGTTTATGAAATAGGTAAGTGGATGTTGCCAGCCCCATCCCCACACTTCTCTGCAAGCCTGCTAGGGGAACAGCCACCAGGGTGAGGAGCAATGCAGGAGAAGGTGCCCCGATTTCCTGTTCTCTGGGGTCAGAGAAAATCCTGGCCAGCTGCCCCCATTCTCCTGACCACCCCCAAGCCAGTATTTCCAAGGACGTGGACGCCAAGGCCCACCCACCTGCCTTCCCTTCTTCTCCCCATCCCCACCACCCTCTCCCCCAGCCTTTTCTTTGTTCCACAGCAGCTGGGAGGCTCTTCTGGGCTTTACTGAGGGGTGCTGAAGCTGAAGCCGTGATTCATGCCGCCCAAGGAGCTGTGTCTCTCAGCCTCCTGCCTCTCTATTTGTGCGCTGTGCCCACTCTGCCAAATAGGGCCAACCAAGAAGTACCACCTACCCACCAAGCTCTCATCCTGGAGCTGCTCTCCTCACCAAGACACAACGAAACAGGACTCCCAGGCCTCAGGGAATAGTGACTGGTCAGTAAGGATGAGACCTGGGGCCCATAAAGTCCTGCCCTCCCAAGCCAGAAGGGTACATGAGCTGAGGAGTGCCAGACGCAGCTCTGGGAATTCACAAGGTCGGCAAAACTGGGGCAAAGAGGGGAGTTGGAATAAAAGCAGTTGGGAAATACTTAACCTCATAAGAAAATTCTTACAGATAGAGACTGTGCTGTTTACCAGGAGGTACGACCCTATGAACATGTGAACTGTGGGTATCATTACGTGCTATTTGCAAGAACAAAAAATTGGTAACAGTCTAAATGCCCAATATAAATAAAACGTGATAGCCAAATTTTCTTTTACTCCCAATGTTTATGCAGGCCTACTTTGTGCCGGCCATGGGGGTACATGGGTATGAAGGCCAGTGTGGTCTGGCTGGCCCTGTCGGCACTTACCAAGCCCAGAAAGACAGACATTCAGTAGAAAGCTACCCTGGCAATGAGTGATGTGGAAGAAGCAGATCCTACCTGAGCACCTAACAGAGGAAACTAATTTGGGCCAAGTGAGGAGCAGGGAGGGGTTCAGGGAAGTCTCCCCAAGGAGGGGCTATTTTAGCTGAAAGCTAAAAGATGAGTAGCATACAATCCCATACTATGCCATCATAAACAGTCCTTACACAGTAATGTCTACGGACTTGAGGAAACACGTGTAACATTAAGTGAATAAAATGGGATATAAACCCATTGCCATCGAGTCGATTCTGACTCATAGCGACTCTATAGGACAAAGTAGAACGGCCCCATAGGGTTTCCAAGGCTGTAAATCTTTACAGAAGCAGATTGCCACATCTTTCTCCTATGGAGCAGCTGGTGGATTCGAACCGCTGACCTTTCAGTTAGCAGCCAAGCGCTTAACCACTGTGCCAACAGGGCTCCTAAAATGGTATATAGTGCCGTGTATATATAGATTCTCTTAACCATGTAAAAATAATTCATCTCTCTCTCTCTCTACATATATATATATATATATATTTGGAAAATTTTTCTGGAACTCCAAATGTTCACAGCAGTAGCTGTTAAGTGGTGAAATTGCTGGTGATTTTATCATCTGTATTCTTTCTTATATTTTTCAAATTTTTAACAATAAACATGGATTGCTTTTATGCTCAGAAGTTAACATCAAATGTCAGGGTATGGATTCCACTCCAGTGACCCCCAGCATCTTGGCCATTCCCGCGCTACCAAGAAGTGTTAACACCTAGGCAGTTTGCTTCTAACATACACTGAGACTTCCTGGAAACCATTCCAACGCCAGCTGGGCGAATCTTTCATCCTTCAAACTAATCTATATCCTTCTACAACCCCCTGGCTAGACACACTCTTTAGCAGAACCGATCCTAAAGGCTATCTCTAATTCAAACAAATTATTTTTAAAACACAAAGCTACTCCCCCTCTAAACTAATTTGTTGGCTTAAACTGTCCAGGCTGCGTTTTTCTTCTCTGTTCCTTGAGAAAATCCTGCTCTAGGCTTTTGCATCAGAAGTGGGGAGGCAGGAGGCAGGGGTCAGAGGAAGGAAGGGCTCAGGGCTGAGTGACAGTAACCATGAACCAACATGCACCCTCCCTGGGCCTCGGTTTCCTCATCTGCAAGCGAAATGGGGCGAGGCTTCCAGGCTTCCTCCGGCTCCTCTCCTGCCTCGGACACTCTAGTCCTATGACTAACGCCTCCTTAGACAGAGGATCTGGAGATGGCCTACCTCTCCTGAAAGCAGATAGCGGGACTAGAGAGCAATTGTTCTGGGGTAGTTGCAGAGAACTGCCCAGCTAACCAGAGTGGGGACGGCTAAATGGATGCCCTAAAGTCGAACATGCCCTAATCCAACAGCTTTCTCTCCCTGCCCCAGCTCTGGCCCCGCGTACCAGGCCTCCCCCACTCCCTCTGTGCTTTCCCGAGCCTGGCAGCCCAGCTGGGCAGGCTTCCAGTTATGGACAGAGGCAGGCCTGCCGGCGCTCCACTGCCCACTGGTGGGAAGGTGCCCCGACTGGGCAGGGAAGAGGAGCCGCAGGCGTGGGCTGAGAGCAGTACAGAGGTCATTGGCAAAGATCAGAGGAGAAAAGTCACCCCACTGACAGCCTTAGGGAGACTCCTCCATAAATCCTATAGCTTCCGGGACGTGACTCAAGATGCATATGGCTTCTTGGTTTAAAACCAAAACCAAAACCAAACCCATTGCCTTTGAGTTGATGCCAACTCAGCTTGAGACATCAGCTAAACAGCCCTGGATTCAAATCCGGGCTCTGCTCCTGACAAGCTGTTTGTCTAGGTAAATTATTGAACCTCTCTGAGCCTCAGACTTCAGTTCATCTATAGAATTATTTATGGAATGGGGATAACAACAACCTCTACCAGGAGACACTGTGAGCATTAAATGAGATAAAGCATATAAAACACACAGCATCCTGCCTAGCACACAATCAGCGGAGTTAAAAAAACACAACACAACAAAACCGTCCCAAGATCCCAGCAAAGTACTTGTAGGAACCATAATAAGAAAGAACCACAGTGTTAGAGCTGAAAGGAACCTCAAAGACCTCAAATCCAATCCCTTCCTTTGTTTAACCAATAAAGAAAGAAAAAGGCTCAGAGAGGTCAAATAACTTGTCCAAGGTTGCACAGCTAGTTAGCGACAGAGTAGAATTCAAAGTCAGGTCTGTCTGACTCCCAAACGCCTGCCACCCCTTCACCACACCCCAACTCATCTGTCCATAGACACCCCTTGTTAGGGTTTCCTTTCCACAGAGAGGATTTTAGGCAGGGAGCCCCTGTTGGCACTCCTCCACACAACCTGCCCCCTGGAGTGGGCATCAAATTGCCACAAGCCTGTGGAGGTGTCATGCAAATGACATGCAAAATACATGTAAATGACCACAGGTTATTGATGAATCAACAATTTGCGTTTTTATTATATGTAACTAGATCACACTACATGATGTGAATCGCTTTTCTCTCTTGGTCTTCTGCCAAGTAGGAGGAAATAAAATTTGTGGTTGACTGACCAGCCCTCCGCCCAAACCATGCCTGGCCTGGTGCAGGCCTGAGCTGAATCCTGCCATCTGGACACCCAATACATGCCTCATACTTAGTCAATATTACTCCCTGGAGCCCAGGACACAGCTGCCTTGGACTGGCTCGTCTGGGCAGTGAGCAGGGTGTCTGGGCACCTCTAGCTGAGAAGTGTTCCCACAGACACAGCCACCCACTGATTCCAGCTGGTCAGAAGGGAGCAGAGCATGCTGTTCCTCCTGCCGGGGGACCTGGGCAGTGACGAGAACAGGCCCAGAGAGGCCCATCACCAAAGCCCAGCTTCTGTGTCCTGCTTCAGGAACTGGGCCCCAGCAGCCTTTTTCTGACTCACGGCCTGCTGGTGTGAGGCTCTGAAGGAGCCACATCTGAGCTGACAGGGGCAGCTGTAGCCAGGGCCATGAGGGAGAAGGGGAGATGGGTCTGGTCCACAGGAAGACGGTGAGAGGTTGGACATCTGGAAGGCCTTCCTGAGGCTCAACCATATGAGCTCTGGAAACTCCTCCAGCTCCATCCAGTCAATGTTCCCTGAGTGTCTGCTGTGTATGTGCCAGGCACTGTGCTGGGCATTGTGGAGAATTGTGGAAACAAACAAGAGGTAGTCACTGCCTGGTCACTCTCCCTGAGGCAACAACAGTTCCACCAGGACAGAGGAAACATGACAAACGAAGCCTAACAGGACTTCGCCTTCCTGGAAGTGTTATGTGTGTGTGCGTGTTGCCTGTATAAGAGCACGAGCGTGTGTTTGTGTAGGGGGTGAGGGACACATAGGACTTTCCCATCCAGCCCCACTTGGAGCTCTGTGTTAATAATGATAATAAAACTACAAACATAAACCTACTGTTTACCGATTGCTTATTAAGTGCTTTGTATGTACGAGTTCATTATATTCTTCCAGTAACCCTAGAAAGTAAGTACTATTATTAGCTCCCCCTTTTACAGAGGAGGAAACTAAAGCTTAAATTTAGAGATTAGGTAAGTGACTTTCCCAAGGTCACACAGCTAGAAATTCATAACAAGGACTTTTTATAACAAGCTAGTTTTACTAGCTTCTGTACATTAAATTCATAACATGCCATTATTACTAGCTTCTGTACATTACATTCATAACACGCCAGTATTGCTAGCTTCTGTGCATATCCTGCCTCTTTCCTCAGAAGAACCCTCAGCTGGTGGAGACAGGAGCAAAGAGCAACAGGGGTTGCCTCCTGAGGAATGAGCCTGTTGCTCCTGCCAGCTTAGCCATCTCACCCCACCCAGCAGGAAGGCACATCCTACATGCCGTGACCTCCGTCACATCACGACCTGGCCTCTGGCTCACCTCAGCACCCACTCAGCAGACAGATTTTCTTGAGCAGCCTTCCCGTATCTCCACATCTGCGAGAGTTTCCTAATGTGGCAACACTTGGTTATAACAGCCGGGCTCGGAGGCCCAGCCCATCCTAATGGGTTGAGACCAGCTTCATCTGCAACAATGACCTGGCGCTAATGGCAGCCGCCACACATGTGCCACGTGCACAAGGGCCGCAGGGGCTGAACTGAGGGATTCTGGGCTGCCTCCCCCCGGTATTTCCTTCTCCCCTGAGCTGCAGCCTTCAGCCCACCTTCCCTGGGAGGCAGGAGTTTGTGAGGGAGGTAGAGGAACCCAGGAACCAGCATAGAGATGCTGGGGGAATCAGGAAGGCAGGCAGGCAGTGGAATCAAGGCCCTGCTCCCAGCCAGCTTCAGGGGACCCTCTGGGTCTTAAGTTTCCCTTTACCAGCTCCTGTTCCACCTCACGGTGAGAACAGAAAAACAGTGCACGAGAATGGGTTTTGAGAAGTTACATGCACACAAATGTAATGCAAAGGGGAGAACCATGGGTGCCGAGGCCTGCCCGGGAAGGCAGCCAAGTGAGGCCAGGGGCCCGTGTCCCAGATATGGAAACTAGGCCCGGGTTGGCAGGTGCCGGACATGGTCAGAGCTCCCCAACAGAAAGGGAATCTACTGATGACAAGAGTTTAAAGAGGGCATGGGCACGCTGGACAAGAGTGTCCCTTCAGGGCCAGTCCCTGGCAGTGCGCCTAGGCACTCACTGGCACTTGGTGGCCCAGGCACTGCCTGGTAATGAGATTATGGCCTGGCAGGCCTGGGCTGGGAGCTCCAGTGTGCACTAGGCACCCGTACTGACGACCGAGGGCACCAGCCACCAGCCCCAGTGCTGCCTGGGAGCAGAAAGCACCTCTCCTGTGACGGGCAAAGCCACACAAGGTTTTGCAAGAGAAACAGGAACATTAAGGACAGGTGCCAGCACTGCACCCTCCTCCTGCCTGCAGCAGAGATCCTGTAAGTGGGAGTTGGGCAGAGGCAATCAGAGCACTTGAGTTCAGCAGGTAGCTCCAGAGGGTGGGGCCGGCTGACACAGAGATACCAGAGAAGAAGAAAGTGAAAGAGTGTCTTCAGGAAGCCTGCCCAGATCTGGCTGGGGAGCAGCACTCCCAATGTGCCCCCCTCAGCTCATTCTCACTGCCCCAGCTATCTGCTCTGCCCCTTTCTGCTTCCCTGTGGACTGGTGGAGCTCATCTCGTTCCCACTCAGCACTCACTGGGACCCTGTCTTGGTGGCCCCTTCAAACCCACCACCAACCACCCCAGGCCTGACAGGCAGCTTCAGGTTCCCTGATCATGTCAGGAGAACAGCAGCAGTGTCCACTCTGGGGTCCTGGACAGTGCCAGGTTCACCGTCCTTCAGCCACCCAGCCCCCTCCTGCTTCTCCAACTGCAGCTCAGCCTGGCCCTGCAGGGCAGATGACAGGAAGGCAGCGTGAGGACTGGGCACAGTGTCCCCAGAATGCTGGGCTTACTGGGGTCTCACAGTCTACCTTTCATCCTCTCTACATGGCCCTCAAGGCCACTAGCACGGGGGTGTGGGCACCTTCCACTGCCGTGGACTCACCGGAGCGGGATCTTGACGCGGAGGTAGCGGTCCACGGCAATTGCCAGCAGGGCCAGGATGGAGCTCTGGGTGAGGATGAGGACAGGACAGGCGAACATGAGGCAGGTGTGGAAGTAGGTCTGTGGCCCAATGTTGATGAGGATGGCCAGCGGGATGACCAGAGCACCCACTGCCACGTCAGCCACAGCCAGCGACACGATGAAGCAGAAGGTGGCATCCCGCAGCGCCTGGTTCACCTTCACCGCCCAGATCACCAGCACGTTCCCGGGCACAGAAACCAGGGTGATGAGCACCTCGATGCTAATGTACGCGGCCTGGAAGGCCGAGATGGAGGGCGGCATGGCGGGCACAGGCTGGACACATCAGCAGGCAGGCACCGAGGGGCGTGAGGCAGGCACCTGTGGTCACGGAAGCCTGGGGTGGGGAGGCCCGCCTGGGAGGGGGAGGGGAGTCCAGGCAGCTCTGGGACTCCCGCTACCCTTTGAGCAGGGCCCCACTTGGCACAGCCAGTGCCTGCCCAGGCTGGAGGGGGTCCCTAGGTCCTTTCCCTGCCTAATCTCTGTCTCCTCCCGTCATTATCCCCAGAGGTTCCATTCAGCAACTTAAAATAGCATAGCTCACTCCTCCACCGGCTTTTTTAATCAGGTGTGAGGCAGCTCCCAGCATACACACACCTCGCAGGGGTCCCCGTGCCTGGCTCTGCCCACCCATGCCCACAGAGCAAGATGCAGGGAGCTCACCATCCTGCCTGTTGGCCGGCAGGGGGTCCCAGAGGCGGCACCCAAAGTTCTGGGCACCTGGAGCCGCCCAGAGCTCCGGAGCCGCGCTGGGCAGGGCTGGGTTCTGGGCACCGCTCGGCAGCTCATCGTCCTCCAGGCTCCCGCCGCGGCGCTCCCAGCCCGGCCTTTCAAGCAATCACATGGTGCAGCAGAGACTCAGCCCAGGACGCTTTTAAAGAGGTAGCGCCCCTGTTTCGCACCTGGGACTGGCGTGGCAGGCATGGGTTTGGGGCACTAAGCTCAGGACAAGGCTTGGGCGCGGACTCCCCAGACGCTAGCTAGTGCGCACACGTGCCTGCGCCCACCTACCTGAGACATTGCTGGTGCGTGGCTCCTAGCTGTCCCCCAGTCCCGCTCTAGCTCTGCCAGGGACCCTTGCTCACCGCCTGCCCCAAGGAGGGCATTCCAGTCGCTTCTTTCAACCCTCTCCTGCACCCCACTGGGGAGCCCCAGGGGAAAACCGAGGCACAGACTTACCCAAGGTCACCAAAGCCGGCAGAGCTCCTGGCTACCCGAGCTCTATTGCCCAAGTGTCCCGCAGCTCGACGCCTTCAGCAGCCGCTCGCTCTGGGGTGCCGGGAGAATCCAGGACCGGCTAGGGGGATGGTAGCTGGCTGGGACTTGGCTCCGGGCGCCGGCGCCTCGGTCGCCCCCGGCGCGGGAGCTGAGTGACAGACTCCGCACACCAGGAGGGGGCGGCGGGGGCGGCACCCGCGGGCCCCTCCCTTCTCGCCCTCCGTCTCCTGCCCCACCCCTCCTCTAAACAAAGGAAGTGATTCTGGGTGAAAAAAGCTGGGAAAATGCGAGCTCTCCGAAGTGTCTGGTGGATTGATCCAGCCTGGAATTAGATAGGTGCAGCCTCCCGGTGTCCACTCCCTCCTTTCTGGATGCGGGATGCCCCGGGAGCCCTGGCCCAGCTCCAGAGTCCCCTCCACTACTCACAGTGGCGCAGCATCTCACCCGCAGGGCTCCGAAATGCCTCCCTGGCTGACACTACCCCGCTAGTCCTGTCCTGTGCCCCCCTCTCCCGTTAAATCCAAAAACCCTGCACCAAGATGAACGCCGTCCCTGCATCTTCTCGGGAACTAACATCCCTGGAGCACACGGTAGTTTTTTAGGCTCTAGCTTGAGTCATTATACATATTCCTTTCTCATCCATCTTTCAGAGCTACCTTTTCCTCTATTAGCAATTTCCATTTTACAGATGCGGACACTGGACACTGAGGCCCAAAGAAGCGACCTAGCTTCCCAAGATGTTCTCTGTCAATGCCACCCGCTCTGTGCCCCTTTTCTTTCCCCCTTCTTCTTCTTCATAGCAAAGTACGGAAGCCATAAAGCATCTTGTCCAGTCCCTCATGGTATAGACAAAGAAGCAGACTCAGGGAAGCAAAGGACTTCCACAAGGTCACACAGCAAATTATAACGGAGCCAGAGTAAGAACCCCAAAAATCATCAGCGTGAGAACTCCTGACTCCCTGCACGGTGCTCCCCGCTCTGTGCCCCATCCGCCTCTTGGCTGCCCCCCCGCACAGGTGCAGTCTTAGTTTAGGTGTCTCCCAGATGCTGATCAGGACCACCCTGGGGGCAGACCCACCTGTTCTCAGAATGGATGCCTTGCAGGGAACCCAACCTGAGATATCCTTGTTCATGCGTATTGAGGAGTCCTGGGAGGGCAAAGAGCTGGGCTATGGGATCCACAGTGCCACCTGGGCATGCCCTGGCCTCTGGGGCAGTGCCACCTTGTTGGATCTCAAGATGCCAAGAGAGGGGTTCTACCACAACCTGAGTAGCTGGGGGCAGGAAGCAGGCTGAGTCTTCCTCGTTGAAGGAGGAAGCCCAGTGTGGGGAAAGATAACTTCCATTTCTGCCTTGAGGGGGAGCAAGGAATCTGTGCCTCACACTGTAAAACTGCAGTTCTTCCCTACAGCCATGATATTGGAGAAACCAGAAATTGTGGACTCTCCTTCCTCCTCCTTCTCCTCCACTTCCCCTGTGGACTGCCTCAGCCCTTCCAGCTGGCATCCCAGAATTCTGCCCACTCCTCGTGTGAACATGCAGGTCTTTGCATCCATCCCCCTGCCTCTCAGCCCTTTTCTTGGTTCAAGGCTTCCCATCGCCCCGGCCTCTCATGCTGCTGTTGTTTGGTGTTAGTTGAGTGGATTCCCTACTCAAAGGGACCCCACGTGAGCTCTTCCTAATATTCACCCAGCCCCCAACATCTCAGAATCACCCAGTTGTCAGAGCTTAGGGCAGGGGGTGGGTGAGTGAGGTCGCTCTATCTGACTTTCAGCAGCATCTTCAGCTCCAGAGGGTGCCTGAGCACCCCCCCATACACACACTCCCACCCAACTCCTCTTACCTAAGGGTTGTGGATATGTAATAGATATATTTGCATAATACTTATGGGTAATTTATTTGCCCCCCTCCTCCCCCCCCAAAAAAACCCAAACTCATTGCTGTAGAGTCGATTCTGACTCATAGTTCTGGGCAAAATAAGCAAAAACTCTCTTCCCTTCTCCCCTGCCTCCATGTCTGCCTATTCCCAGGGGCAGCCTCCCTGGGGAGCAGACCAGCAAGTGTGAGAATGAGCTGGCCAAAGCAGGGTCTTCCCAGGAAGCTGCTCTGGGAAAAGCACAGTCTCCGTGGAGCCTCTGGCCAGGAGTGTGGGTGCCAGGCGCTCCTGGGAAGCATGGCCGTCTGGTGGGGTGAAAAGAGCATTTGACTGCAAGTCAGAAGAGCTGGAAGCTGGCCTCGAGGCCCCACTCTACCATAAACTGGCTGTGTGGCCTCAGGCAAATCACTTTTCCTCCCCTGGCCTCAATTTACTCATCTGTAGACTTAGACAAATTATGTCTAATATCCTTTCTGCTTCCATAGCCAGTAAGTCCATCCCAAGATGGGAAAGATGCCCCAGGGCAGACAACATGGGGGCTGGTCCTAGAAACCTTCTAATCCAGGCTACCCCATACAGGGGCAGATACCAGGCCTGAGAGGAGGGGAGTTTGGGGGGAGGGGTTGAGGAGTTGAGGAAGAGAAGTCAGAGGTCTATACTGGGGAGACAACAATGTGGGAGAGTGTGGGTAGAACAGGTGGAAACATGGTATCCAGAATGTACACTCAGCCAAAACTATCCAGCTTTCCCAGTGTGTCCAGGATCCCCTGACCAGATGGCCCTCCCTACATCAGGGTCCATGCATCCTCTGCAGATATGTGACATGCTTACATGCCTCCTAACAGCTCAGAGAATGGCTGAGGATTGAAAAGAGCTGACTCACAGAGAGTCACGGGAAATTGTATCAAAAAGGCAAGCAGTTGGCGTATATTTTCACCACAATAAAAATAAATAAATAACGATACAGGCAGCACAAGGCAGGTAGACAGGTTAGGGGACTGCACAATTATGAAATCTGATCTGTCCAGCCAGTGAGACTAAAGTTGGCACCAAATCCCATGGGTACCTGGTTTAAGCACCTTAAAGATGCCCAGTGAAAAGCTTCTAGTTTGCATGTGACTTTGTGGACAAGTTAATATCACAGGAAGTACAAATACCTCCAGGGCCTGGTCCTCACCCCAACAACCCCTTTTCCTCTTGGCTGCTTCCTCCTTTCCTTCCAAAGCCCCTGTCCTTGGTGTCTGCACTGGCCCCTCACACCTGCATCTCTACTGCTGGCAGGGATGTATCGGGGGAGGAGAGGTTGAGGCTGAAGACTCCAGAGGGACCAGCCCGCTAAGCAACACTACCCCACACTTTGAGCACTACAAATTGCACTAAGCCCTCCAGGTCAGGAAGGGTCCCACCCTCAGGACGCAAGCAGGGATGGGGAGTGGCAAAGCTTGGCTCTGTCTCCAAGGCACCCTGCAGGGATGGATGAGGTTTTAGGATGCGCCTCTGCCCCTTTCCAGCTCATAGCGACCCTATAGGACAGAGTAGAACTGCCCCATAGAGTTTCCAAGGCTGTGAATCTTTACAGAAGCAGACTGCCACATCTCTCTCCCACAGAGCGGCTGGTGGGTTCGAATCGCCGATTTTTATGGTTAGCAGCCAAGCGCTTTAACCACTTTGCCACGGGAACTCCTTTTTTCCAGCAGACAGGAGGTTGTTTTGGTTCCTGGCCTGTTTGTTAGCATTGTTCTGGTCAGTGTGTGCAGGAGGAGGAGGTTCAGACGAAAAGATTTCTGAGAGGCAAGGAAGCCCCTGGCTTTCCCCGCAGCTGTCCACCTCCAGGCCACATCTGCCCTTCAGTGTCTTCCTTAAGGGGCTTCCAAATCCTTCCTTGAAGTCACTCCTCTTTTTCTCCACCCTCCTCCTAAGATTTGGAATGTAGGTCTCTCCCGTTCTCCCTTCCTCCTTTCTTCTCCCTTCCTCCTTTCTTCTCCCTTCTCCCTGGTCAGAGACTCCTATGGGGGAAGTACTGGGTCTATGGAAAGTTGTAGAATATCAATACAGGCTATTACCGTGTGTGTGTGTGTGTGTGTGTGTGTGTCTGTGTATGTGTGTCCATGTGGGGAGTTTGTGTGTATGTGTGTCTGTGTGTGTCCATTTGTGGGTGTTTGTGTGTGTGTCTGTGTGTGTCCATGTGTGTGTCCGTGTGTATGTCCATGTATGTGTGTTTATGTACGTGTCTGTGTGTGTGTGTCCGTGTGTGTCTATGTTTGTGTGTCCATGAGTGGGTGTTTGTGCGTGTGTATGTGTGTGTCTATGTGTATATGCGTGTGTCTGTGTGTGTGTCCATGTATGGGTGTTTGTGTGTGTGTGTGTGTCCATGTGTGTGTCTGCGTGGGTGTCTGTGTGTGTCTGTGCGTGAGGGGAGGTGTGGGATAGGTCAGGGTCATTTAGTCCGTGTTCCTCCAGACAGCACTGAACTGAGGTCTCCTTAGGGTTTGGCAGAGGGGCCTCAGGGCCTGGGGCCTCTAAGACTAGGAAGGAGGGCCACATCATGGGGCTCAGGAACCCAGCCCGGCTTTAGCCAGAGCAGCTGTGCTTTGATTTATTACATATATATGGGTTCCTGGTATAAGATTTTATTAGCACAATGGCTTTAAAAAGCTTGAAACTCTGAGCTCCAATCCAACCCTTCCATTGTACAGATAAGGAAACTGAGGCCCAGAGAGGAAATAAACTAGTCCCAATCCACTCAGGCATCGCGGGCAGAGCCTGGTGAGGGGAGGGGCCTGGAAGTGAGCCAGGCTCTGAGCCGTGGCCTTCCTATTCCTCGGGAAATCCCTTGAGTACCCTGCCATTTAAACTCAGGACTTGGTGAAGTGTTCTTGACTTTCACCCCTGCCCCCATCTCACAGGAAAGGGAGCAGGCTGCAAATACACTTAGGGGGAAATCAGGTGGACACAAATTTATGTAAGAATAAAAGCCCATCATAGCACTTTGGTGTTTATAAAGAAGTTCCCACTTACAGCATCCCATTTAATGCTCTCCACACACCGGGGCGGTAGCAAAGCTGATGTTATTAGTCCCTAATCAACGTGGAGCCGAGACTGAGAGAAGTTAAAGGGAAGCCGTGTGGCAGAGCTGAGACTGCCTGACACAGATGGATGTGTTTTACTCACTAAGTCGTGTGAGGGTCAGGGGAAGATTCGAATCACTGAGCCAGACTGGCCTGAAAGGGTCCCTGGAGGAGAATCTCAAGCATCCTCATTCATTCCTCTCTCCAACTGGTATTTCTTAAGGGTCTATACTGTGAAGATGGCATCCCCCCAAGGTGCCCCTAAGAACTCAAAGCACGGACCTGGCGTGTAGGGTTGGTGTCAAGCCCTGTTCAGAATTAGCCAGAGCCCCGATGATGTGTTCCAGGGGCCACAGACGAGGGAGAGAGCACAGAAAGCTGGCTTGGGCAGGGGAGGTTTCTGGAGAGAGCAGCACTCAGCCTGGGCCCTGGAGGAGGGGTGGGACGCTGAGTTTTGTGGAGAAGGGCTGGTGGCATGGAGGAGGATCCTGTGTGCAGACAGAAAGAACAAACAGACCAACAGACCGAGCAAGGGAAGTAGGGGACTGCCTGACATGTTCTGGGCAAGACCAAGGGCTTGGCTGGGGCTCTGGCCTCAGCCTGGACAGCAGAGTGACAGCTAGCGGCCATGTTTCTGGAGGCTTCCCTGGGAAAGCTGAGGAGACTATAGAGGGAAAGGGACCCAGTCAAAGCCAGTCCTTTATCACGGGCTGGCCCAGACAACTCACCACTTCTCTTGCAGCCTCTGCTCTTGTATCCATAAAAGAGGAAAACTAACATTGCTCATTTCATGTATTTGAAAGCACTTTTTAGGTTGTAAATCAGTAGACAAATACCATGATCTATTGTTTGGTAATGGGAAGCTTGAAGGATCTGAGAGATGCTTTAGAAAGGTCACTTTGCTGACACTACGTGGTGAACTGGAGCAGGGAGAGGGTGGGTGAAAGCAGGGACACCTGTCAGGGGCAACAGCAGTCTTGGTCAAAGATGATTAAACGTTAAACCGAAGGGGGAACAGAAAGGAGATGGATAAGACAGATTGCTCAAGGGAGAATGAAGAAAATCAAAGACACAAGGGAAAGATTAGTCTGAAGGACTAATGGACCACAACAACCACAGCCTCCACCAGACTGATTCCAACACAACTAGATGGTACCCAGCTACCACCACTGACCGCTCTGACAGGGATCACAATAGAGGGTCACAGACAGAGCTGGAGAGAAATGTAGAACAAAATTCTAACTCACAAAAAAGACCAGACTTACTGGTCTGACAGAAACTAGAGAAACCCTGAGAGTATGGCCCCCAGACACCCTTTTAACTCAGTACTGAAGTCATTCCTGAGGTTCACCCTTCAGCCAAAGATTAGATAGGCCCATAATACAAAATGAGACTTAATGGGCACACCAGCCCAGGGGCAAGGACGAGAAGGCAGGAGGGGACAGGAAAGCTGGTAATTGGGAACCCAAGGTCGAGAAGGGGAGAGTGTTGACATGTCATGGTGTTGGCAACGGAAGTCACAAAACGATATGCATATTAATTGTTTAAGGAGAAACTAGTTTGTTCTGTAAACCTACATCTAAAGTACAATAAAAGAAAGAAGAAGAAAAAAAGAGAGAGATTGCTTAAAAGAGGACTTCCCAAGCTTGTTGAGTAGCCAAGCAGAGGGATCAGAGGAGAAACAGAAGGTGAAGATGACCCTAGGATTTAAAGCTTGGGTGCCTGGGATGATGACTGTAAGGGAGATAAGAAGGAGGAGGAGCTAGCTGGGGAGTCAGGAGGAGGGAGTAACCGGGAGGAGAAGCAGAGACCACCAGAGATACGGGAAAGATCAGCAGAGGGGAAAAGCAGGCTAAGGGTGTGTCAGGAAGGAGGGGCACTGAGAGGTTGAGGGCTGGAGAGCAAGCAGGAGAGAGCTGAAGGGGGAGTGGTTGGATTTGGTGACAGGAAGTGGGTGGAGACTTCAGAGAACCCTCAGGGGAGGGGTGGGAGTAGAAGCACCTATCCAAGGGTAATGCTGGAGCAGGTGGGAAAAGGTGGAGGCAGTGGGTGTGGATAAGTCTCTGAAGGAGCTTGGCAGGGAAGACAATCAAAGATGGACAGTTAGCTGCAGGAAATGGGGTCAAAAGAGCTTGGCTTTAGACAGGAGATCTGAGCATGCTCACAGCCTGAGCAAGCGAAGCAGTGGCAAGGAAGAGATGAATCAGAGGGAAGAGAAGCTGAGAAAAGACCCCAGCTCTCAAGGGCCTAAGCAGCGCATGACACTGGCTGGGCACGAAGTTCTGGATGTGCACAGACCTGGAGATGTCTAGCTCTCCATGGTCTCCAAGCCCCCTCTCTTCTCCCATTCCCCCACTGAGTCCTGAGAGCAGGCTCCCAGGCCTTCCATCCCAGCCACACTCTCCCGTGAAATGCCCCCCTCCCCTCTCCCAACAGCCAGTAGTCTGTCGGCCATGTCATACAGCAATTAAAGAATCAGCCTTCTGCTGGCACCTGCTCCTCTTCCTCTGGGAGTCCCTGGACCAGCCCCTCCGCTGACCCCAGCCCACGAGCACCAGCCATGGATTTTTTGGCTTCTCCGGCCCTAGCTGCAGCCAAAGTGGTGCCTCTGGGCAATCCACTTGCCACTCTACCACCACCTCCAAGACCCAGAGTCTGCTCCACCATGGCATGGACACATTCCAGCCCTGTGCCACCCACCTAATCCCCACCAGGACATAGACCTTCACCTTCTTGGGGCTCCTCAAACACCACCTCCGAGGGTGTGCAGGCAAGTGAGCCTCTGCTTCCCGCTGCTCACTGGAAAGAAGGGAAAATCGAAGCAGTGGAGATTGTGTGGCTTCTGTTGGAGGTTAGTCTCTGGGTGGGGCAAATAGTTAATGCGCTCGGCTGCTAACCACCCAGAGGCATCTTGGAACAAAGGCCTGGCAATCTACTTCCAAAAAATCAGCCATTGAAAACCCCATGGAGCGCAGTTCTACTCTGACACACATGGGGTCACCATCATTTGGAATAAACTCTGTGGCAACTGTTTTTTTTTTTGGTTGGAAGTGAGGCAGGCTGGAAGTTGGACACCTGAATGCCTCCCTTATTCCTTCTCACCCATCAAGCAGTGCCCTTGCCCCTCAAGAAAGAAATATATACCCACTACCTTCAGTATGTTAGGAGAAGGCCATCAAGACAGGGAAAGAGAAGAGGAAGGACAGACGTAAGGTTGCCAGATTCAATTCAGGATGCACAGTTAATTTTTTCATAACTTTTTTCAACACCTTTACTGAGTTAAAATCACATACCGTGAAGTTCACCCATTTAAAGTGTACACTTCAATGGTTTATAGTATATTTACAGAGTTGTGCAGCTATCCCCATAATTTAATTTTAGAACATTTTCATCGTCCCAAAAAGAAACACCTGCCTCCCTGGCCCCTTGCAACCGCTAATCTACTTTCTGTATCAATGGCTTTTCCTAGTCTGAACATTTCATAGAAATGAAATCATATGGCCATTTGTGACTGGCTTCTTCCACTTAGCATGTCTCAAGGTTAATCCATGTTGTAGCATGTATCAGTACTTCATTACTTCTTATGGCCAAATAATATTCCATTGTATGGATCTACACATTTTGTCTATCCATCAACTGATGGGCATTTGGGTTGTTTCCAGTTTCAGCTATTATGAATAATGTTGCTATGAATATTCGTGTACAAGTTTTTGTGTAGACATATTCATTTTTCTTGGGCAGATACACACAGAAGGAAAGGTAGTATCACATGCCTGGCCCTTTCTCACATTTATCTCATGTATCACCACCCTGCCTGGTTGGGAAGCTATTATGACCCCCTTTGTTGTTGTTGTCAGGTGCTGTGGACTTGATTTCTACTCAAAGAGACCCCACGTGACAAAGTTGAACAGCCCCATAGGGTTTTCTTGGCTGTAGTATTTATGGAAGCATATCTCCAGGTCTTTCTCCCACAGAGCCGCTGGGTGGGTTAGAACCGCCAAACTTTCAGTTAGCAGTCAAGCGCTTAACCATTGTGCCACCAGTGCACCTAGGATTCCCCTTAACAGATGCAAAACACTGAGGCTTCAAAGGGAGGCCTGAAATCACCGGAGCTAGAAGTGAACTGTGAGCTCAGGCCTCCCAGTGCCCAGCCCAGGCTTCCTCCCAGCACATCGTGATGCCCTGGAACTCCCTCAGAGGGGCAACAAAACAGATGGAATTTGGAAAGCAATATAATCACCGTGTAGACAATTACCCAATTCCCCCCGTCCCTCTCAAGTTAATTAGGTGCTTTGTGGACCATGTTTCAGGATGAGAGCTTAGATTGAAGCCAGAAGGCTTCTTGGAAGGAGTGGGGTTTCCACTCAGCTCGGTGAGAAGCTAACTGGGATAGAATGGGCCCTTTCCTCAGCCAAACCCCTGGAGCCCCGGCAGCTTCAGCAGAGTCCAGGATGCACAGGTTTTCACAGTGATGCCTTCCGCCCGAAGCCCCGCCCAGCAGCAATAGCAGCCAGGAGGGGAAACAGTAGGCACTCACTCACCCAGTCTCACGGAGGAATATGAACTGGTCAGCCTTCCTGGGGAAGAAAGGAGAGGTGCTTTGGGAAACACGCTTGGCCACAGATTCCGGCTTCAGCCCATTCTCTCGGCTCCAATCTTGTCCCTGGAGCTAATTCCCTGATTTTACCCAGAACTCAAATGCTAGCCGGTGTTATTCCATTCGGCTCTGCCTTGAACTCAGGGCACTGTTGCCAGAGAGCACTGGGCATGCGAAAGGAATCTGCACTCAGTACATTCTCCTGAAGTCAGGGTGAGAGGTGGTCTGAGGCCCCAGCCCTGTTCACTGCTCTGTGGCCTGAGCTCCCTGACCCTTCTGTGGGGCCCATTCTGAATCCCCAAATTCCAGACAGGGAAAAAAACAGGACAGTTTGTTCCTACACCTCACCTGCAAGCTGCTTGTTCTACTTGGCGAGTCGTGTGGGAGACACAGAGAAACTCTTCAGTTACTGGGCTTTTCTATTCCAGCCAAGATCCCTGGCCCGAGAGCTGGAAGGACTTCATTCAGGGCTTGAAACAGCTCCTGGAGCATGGTAGAGCTCAAGAAACATTTACTGAACGCTGAATGTTCAGAATAATACAGTACAATAGTACAACCAGAAGAAGAAAATCTAGAAATGCTCTGTTGTTTGATCTCATCTGACCCTCAAAGAGCATTGCTGGTGAAACAGATGTAATTACGTTCCCGTTTCGGAGAGGAGGAAACAGGCTCAGCGTGCGGATCTGCTGAACAAGACACCTAGAGGCCGACGAAGAAGCCGCCCCGCTCAGGGCCGTTGCCTGGGGCTCGGGGTCCCCCTGCTGGCCGGACGGAAACCTCCCTCCCGCCCCACTCCGTTCAGGGGTTCCTGGGGCGGGAAAAAGGAGCTCTATCTGGGCAAGGCTTCGTGAGATGGTCCACAACCGAGGAGGAGACGGCGCAGCGCCTCGGCGCCCGCCGCAGCCCTCCGAGCCTCTCCCGGCGCTCGGCTGAGAGCTGCGAGGCCCAGTCTCCTGACGCCCGCTCCAGAGCACTTTGCCCCCGCAGCACTGCCTCGGCTCTTGTCTCCAGCAAAGCCTCCTAACCCAGCCTAAAGAGGTGGGTTCGCTCCTATTCGGTGAAATAGCTGGAGAAGAGGATGTTGCAGCTTCTTTTACTTTCCCCCCCACCTCAAGGAGCTGCTCTCAATTGACAATGAGAAACGCTTAGACCCACCCACCTCTTGCTACTTTGGGGAAACTGGGACCTAGACCCTATTGTTAATTCAATCCTCCTCAAAGGTAATGAGTTCAGTCCCTAGAGTCAGACAAATTGGCATCAAATCCCAGTTCTGTTCCTTCTTAGGGTGTGTCTTTGGGTATGTTACTTAACCAAGAAGGCTATGTTCTCATCTAGAAAACGGAAATTATAATACTTTCCTAATGGGTTGTTGGGAAAATTCAACGATATGTTATAAAACCAACAGCACTGTGCCTTGCATACAGTGTTGTTGTGGTTGGGTGCCATGACAGTAGAATTGCCCCATGGGGTTTCTTGGCTGTAATCTTTATGGAAGCAGAGCCACTGGGTGGGTTCCACCTGCCAAACTTTCAGTAAGCATGCCTTCCCTGGTGCCACCAGGGCATACAGTGAAGGGTAAGAAAATGTTAAATTATTACTATTTTTGTAGTTCTTTTACTTTCCTGCCCTATCACTTGACTTTTAAAGAGACCGGGGTGGGGGTAGGGGTACAGTAGACAGGTAGGAGTTCTGGACAGAAAAGCATGGCGCGTCCCTGTCCCATGCTTGAAACTTCTCCAGCCTACTCACTTCCTTATGCCCCTACCCCTTGTCTGCAAAAAGAGGGTGGCAGCTGCTACCCTCCCCTGCCTGTGCCCTGACCCAGCCAAGGGACTGGCACAGCTGCTGGAATGGCCCAAATGCCTCGGGGTTAGGGCTAGGTAGGGGACAGCTGGGGGTGGCGGAGGGCAGGTGAAGGGGCAGAGAGGGGGCACCCATCTCTCTATTATGCTCACTTGCCCTGCAGTCTCCCTCAGCCTTCCAGGTCAGCCTGGGATCTCTCACCTCACTCCTGCCCCAGCCTGGGTGGTGAGAGAGAAGAGTTCCCTCTCTCTCCCTTCCTGGTCCTCTGCCCTCTTGTGCCTCCTCTCCCACAGCTTGGGAGGGGCCATGCCCCTGCTCCCTCCCCCATCCATGTGCTGCCCAGCTGTCCCTGCCCTGAGCTGGGCACTCTGCCGGCCCACACCACTCATGAATCGCCAACATTCACGCTCTGGCTCCTGTGCCTCCACCTGTTCCCCTCGGTCTGAGCGGCAGGGCTATGTGGCCCCATCTGTTGTCCTCCATCCAGGACATGGCGCAAGAGACTACACTTCAAAACCCCCAACTTCTACCTGCTGGGAGGGGGTGGAGAGGATGGGCTGGGAAGCAGGGTCTGATTTAGGGGGGCCCTCGTCTCTTGGATGAGGTCCTGTTCTTTCCTGTCTCAGGCCCACAGGTGCTGTCTGAAACAATCTACATTCCCATAAAAAAAGCAAAAAGCCCACTCTTCCCAAACATGACATCTACATGTTTATTAGCGTTCTTTTATTACACTGTATTTATTCATTTCCAATCCCTAACCCAGGGGCTACATATTGTACAATGGTAAACAAGAAAGACACAACAGTGGCAATGTTTTAAAAATTAATTCCTCAATTATGCAAGTAATATATGAATACACTTTCCTTGATCAAAAAAAAAAAAAGAAACCATTACAGTTCAGGCTCAAGATCCCTTTGATCAGTCCCCCAAACTCAGTCCCTTCCCCTTAAATACAGAGAAGACCATAGTTACTAGTCAGGTGTGTATATTTCCAGGCATTTTTTCTATATATTTGCATAGTTGTTACATATATACATATATTCCATAAAAACCAGTCGCTGTTGAGTTGATTCCAACTCATTGCAACCCCATGTGTCTAGAGTAGAACTGTGCTCCATAAGGTTTTCAATGGCTGATTTTTCCAAAGCAGATCACCAGGTCTTTCTTCCGAGGTGCCTCTCGGTGGACTGGAACCTCTAGCCTTTCCATTGGCATTCAAACATGTTAACCGTTTGCATCACCCAGGGACTCCTACGTATACCCATAAGAAAATATATAGTACTAAATGTGGGTTTGGGTTTTGTTGTTATGTTTTACATAAATTATGAACTATAAATATTCTGCAACTAAATTCACTAGAGAAAGTCTTATTTTAGTTGGTACATATAGATCTACAACAACCTTTTTGAGTGCTATGTAATATTACTGTTTGTTGTCGTTGTGTGCCATCAAGTTGATTTCGACTCATAGCAACCCTATGGGACAGAACAGAACTGCCCCACAGGGTTTCCTAGGCTATAATCTTTATGGGAGCTGATGGCCAGGTCTTTCTCCCAATAATATTACTACCATAGACATATCATGCTTTATTTCTCCATTTCCTTACTGATGGACATTTAAGTTGATTCTCATTTTCTTCCATTACAATGTATGTCTCTGTCACAAGCTTGAGCCTTCCCCAACCTGGTCATCTTCTGTGTTCCTACCACCTGTGGATGAAAAGATTTATCACTGACATTGTTTTAAGTGTATACAAAAAGCAAAAGTGCCCTTAGGGTCATTTTATTGCAAATTTTTAGCAATTTTTTTTTTTCCCCGAAATCCTGCATCCTACTAAGATATTTCTTTATCCACTTGAGGGCAAATTTCTGCTTTAAGAAAGAGAGCTGTTCCTGTCCAGAGGTGAGAAGAGAAGGCAGAGAGGATCAGGAGCTGGTCAAATGGACACGGGAAAGCTGGGGTGGAAAGGAGGAATGTGCTGTCACAGTACAGGGAGAGTAACTAGGGTCACGTAACAATGCATGCATAAATTTTTGTATGAGAGACTAACTTGAGTTGTAAAGTTTCACTTAAAGTACAATAAAATAAAATTAAAAAAAAAGAAAGAGAGCTGCAGCCAAGAAGGTAGAAGGAGATACAAATACGCATGATGAAAGGAGAAAAGGGAAAGAAAAGGCAGCAGGAAGTAGCCAGAAAGAGAAAGACATAAAAGAACACGCTAATTACAGCACTTTCTGCAACAGGGAAAAATCGGAAATGTCCAACAGAAAGGAAATAGTTAAGTGAAACTCGGCTCATCCATTCAATGGAATATTATGCAGCCATTAAAATGATAATTATGAAGACTACGTAGGAATATGGAAAATGCTTCTGATATTAAATTAAAAAGTAGAATACACAATTACAACTACATTATCATGACAACTATGCAAAATGATGTGGGCATACAAGGATGGAAAGAAAATATAGACAAATGAAAGCAATCTGATTTGTTGTAGTGGCAGAATTGCGGATGCCCTATTATTGTTGTTTACTTTCATGAATGTTGATATGATATTATTTTGTGCAATATGTGATTAATGTAAAAGTTAAATAGCAGTGGGAAGAAAGAAGGCAAGGCAAGTGGAAACAAGAGAAAGGGGAAAAAGGAAAGAGAGAAGGGCCTGGAGGAAGAAATGAGAGGGGAGGGAGAGAAGGGATAAGAAGAGGGAGGCTGGAGTAAAACCCCATGTTTTGAGAGTCAGGCTATCTTTAGCAGCCGCGTCAGCCAGTGTGGACTTGGACTCCTCCAGGCCTGTTGGACTAAAGACAGTTTTCACTGTACACAGAAGATAGGGTTTGTTTTTTGAAACCTACCAAGAAGCTAGGGATACCAAGCTCAGGACTGTGCTCTTAGGGGGCTCACAGTCTAGTGGGGTAGGGGGAGATGAAGGTGTAGACATGTGAGCAAACAATTATGGCCAATTGTCTTGGTTATCTAGTGCTGCTATAACAGAAATACCACAAGTGGATAGCTTTAACAAAGCGAAATTTATTCTCTCACAGTCTAGTAGGCTACAAGTCCAAATTCAGGGCATCAGCTCCAGGAGAAGGCTTTCTCTCTCTGTCAGCTCTGGGAGATGGTCCTTGTCGTCAATCTTTCCCTGGTTGAGGAGCTTCTCAGTACAGGGACCCCAGGTCCAAAGGACGCACTATTGTCCTGGCTCTTGCTTCTTGGTAGTATGAGGTCCCCATGTCTCTCTGCTTGCTTCTCTCTTTTATATCTGAAAAGAGATTGGTTTAAAACATAATCTAATCTTTTAGATTGAGTCCTGCCTCATTAACATAACTGCCACTAATCCCATCTCATCAACATCATAGAGATAGGATTTACAACACATAGGAAAATC
>NW_004443971.1:12864957-12896979 GCF_000243295.1 Trichechus manatus latirostris
CAACATCATAGAGATAGGATTTACAACACATAGGAAAATCACATCAGATGACAAAATGGTGGACAATCACACAATACTGGGAATCATGGCCTAGCCAAATTGATACATACATTTTTTTGAGGGACACAATTCAATCCATGACACCAATCAACAAACGCTCAAATAGAGGTCTAATCCTCTGCGGGTTGAGGTTGGAGGGTCCCAGAAGGCTTCACAGAGCCAGACACATTTAAGCTGATTCTGAAAGAATGGGAAGGAGATTGTCAGGCAGAGAAAAGGAGTCACCATCATTGTGAATTGTCTTTGTTCTTATGCTTTAACCATTTTCAGGTTACTGAAATTATGGAAGAAGATGAAGCAGTGTATAAAGACATTGTTTATGTTAACACTGTTGGGTAGCAAAGTCATGGTAGCATTCTAGTTAGGCACATGTGCAAAGGCACTGGGGCCTAAACACACACACAACATACACTACCATAGGGTTCTAGAGTGACTAGACATAGGGTTCAGGAGGAACAGAGGCAAGAGATAAAGCCTCAAATTTATCCCAAGGACCACGAGAAGCATCAAAGGCTTTAATCAGAGCAATGGCATTACTCTGATTCCTCTTTTAGAAAGATGACTCGAGGCAATGAGAAAAATGCGTGGCTGTGGGGCAAGGTGGAGGGAAGGAACATCAACTAGGAAGTGATCGTAAGAGTTCCAGAGCCTTGGTGGCACACTGGTTAAGAGCTCAGCTGCTAACTAAAAGGGCTACAACTATGAATCAGAATTGACTTGACAGCAACAGGTTTTTGTATTTTTTTAATACGTAAGAGTTCCCGTGAGAGAGACGGGGCAGTGAAAAGCGTGGGGGTGGGGGATTCATTCAAGAAATTCTTATGTAGAAATGATAGGACATTATTTATTCATTAATTCAGCAAATGTCTTTTAAGAAGCTACTATAGCATTGAGAATTCAGAGAGTCCCCCTCCTAAGAGGGGAAGATGGACACAGAGACAGATAGTTATAGATTAATGTGACAAGTGTTGTGATAGAGAGGACCCAGTGAGGGAGAGGCCATGGAAGCCCTCGGAATCCATCGGATGTGGGAAGGGAGAGGCGAGAGGGCTAGGATGACTCCTAGGTTTCTGCCTCAGATGCTGAGTGGAGCTGTGAACTGAGACAAGGAATAGAAGGAGACAGATGATAATCTCCATTTGGGCCTCTTTACCCCACCCCATTCAGAGAAGTCAATGTGTCTTAAGGAGCCTATCGCCTTCCCAATGGAATGAATTAATAGTTGGAAAGTACCTAGAACAGTGCCTGGCACATAGTAAGTGCCCAGTAGATGTTAAAGAAAAAAGTGGAGAAATTTAAAGCACGATTTATACCTATCAGAATGCCTCTCTCCCCTCCTCCATTAGCCCAAGAACGAACACGTAGCCCCTAGCTCTGAAGGGCAGTCCATCAGACACTCTTGGCAAAACAGAGACCTCAACCTCCCAAGAAGAGAATGTGGCTATAAATATGCAAAAACTGAGCTCACTGATGGTAGACGGAGCTCCCGCAATGAAAGGGAGAAATGGGGTCTGAGGCCTCTCAGCAGTTTATTTCCACCAAAAGGAGGTTGCATTGCATCATTTGCTTGAAGAGTATGGTCTGTGAATCTTGTAGATCACATTCATGGCCTGATACCATGGAGGAAGTCAACAAAATTGTGAATTTTCTTTGTTCTTGTGCTTTAACCATGGGCAGTTTACTGAAATTTTGGAAAAGATGAAGCGGCGTGTGGAGACATTGTTTGTGCTAATGTTGTTGGGTGGTGAAGTCATGGAAACTTGGTGGAGAGATTTACTGAGCTGCTTCCCCAGATGCAGGGCTATGGGGAATTAAAAAAGGCTTTCAGGAACCCAACTTGTCAGACCTCAGGCAGCTCATATCTGACTGATGTGACCAGTCTTGTAAAACACTCCAATCTTGAAAGTGAAACCTTGGAAGAAGTGCTTGTGTTGAACTTCAGCAGGACACTGGACTAAGTGACTACTGGAACCTGCTTTCATTTCTCATTGCTTGACTAATATGAGCACCGTGAAATCCCCCATGGTAATGAAATGCAGTGCTATTTGATCGACATAAAGACACATTTTAGGAGAAATTTTCAGATTTTGATAGTATGAATCTTGCTTTAGGTTTCTGTATTTTTTACCTTTGGAAGTTGACATTTAATGAGTACTCGCTTATATGTTCCAGGCACTATTCCAGGTGTCTTACCTGTACTAATTCACTCAAGCCTTAACAAAACTATGAGGTAGTGTATTTGTTTCCAAAGGCTGCCATAACAAAATACCACAAACTGGGTGGCTTAATAAGAAGAGAAATTTATTGTCTCGCAGTGCTGGAGGCTAGAAGTCCAAATTCAGGTGTCAGGTAAAGATTCTCTAGGGAAAGATCCTTTCTCATCTCTCCTGGCTTCTGGTAGCCCTAGGCATTCCTCGGCTTGCAGCTACAGCATAACTCCATCAACACCTAGCAATCTTTCCTCTGTCTCTCTGCATCTCTTCTCCTCTTTTATAAGAAACCCCTCAGATGGGATTACAACCCATCCTACTCCAATATGACCTCATGTTAACTTAATCTATGATATATTCAAAGACCATATTTCCAAACACAGGTTCGCAGGTACTAGGAGTTAGGGCTTCAACGTATCTTTTGGAGGGATATAATTCAATCCATAACAGATAGGTATTAGTATTATTCCCATTTCATGTACAATAAGCTGAGACATAGAGAGGTTAAGAAACTTGCTCATGGGTAAAGACTTTAAGAAGAGGAGCCGGGACTCAAACCCTGGCAGTCTTGCTTCAGTCCTCTTAACCACTTTGTGAACAGACTTGAGGATATACCTAAATTATCAAGTATCAGCCCCATCAGTAGGGCTTCATTTCCAGGAAATTTTTTAAGCTAAAAGTGAATGATGCTCACCAAGAAGACTAAATCTGCCTAGAATTTTAGAAAGCATTGGGTAAATCCCAGAACCTGAAATGTCCCATTGTGTGATCAAACTCTGGGCAAAGTTTGGATCTGTTTTCTTTTTTGTCTTGAAACATCTGAGCCCAACACTGAAAACCATCACCAGTGATGTAAATCTGGAGTCTGTATCGAGATGTGCCCTGACTGAGCACATACCAGTGTTCCATTTGCTGAATATCTGTCCTCGTGGACTTACCTAATGCTCTCAAAATTGACCCACAGCTAGCACAAGCCTATAAGAATGCACTTGGTATAAATGATGCTGTCCAACTGTTTTTGTACTGCTTTTGTGTTGCTGTTAAAAAAAAATCCATAAATTTGTTCATCTAACTTTGCTATTGTTATTAAACACTTACGGACTTCAGTTTCTGAGGTATAGCAGAATAGTTTATTGGTTGATCCTCTCACTAAAGACAACTAAAACTATTGACCAAAATATATTAAATCTCTTTTTAAAAGCAGCAGAGAACTGGAAAAAAAGAGAAAGTTACACTCGGAAGCCTGAAGCCATGTGGAAGCAGGAACCCAGAGAGGTAAGCCCAGTGTTGATGTCAGCTTTATGCTAAGCTTCAATTTCCACAAACCTTGCAGTGCACACAGAGCTTGTCAAAGATGGAGAATCTAAAGGAGACCACACCCCCAGTATAAACCTGAAACCCAAAGGCTGCAATTCAGTAAAAGCTCATATTCAAAATATATCTGCACCCTAACTGCCTGTCTTGAACCTGGCATTGAGCAGAAGGGAGTAAAACATCTCTCTTGAGAATTAATAACTACCAGCTAGCTCTTGTGTAGGTTTGCTATCCAAATTCACACTCCCTTTAGTGGTCCAAAAATCCTCAAGCCAAGAATTTACATTTTTGTAACCCTGGGCTGGAGTGCCTTCAGATGCCTGGCAGTAGCAAATACAAAAAATTTCTGGAGGAAAACACCTTTTGATGGAAGCATCAGAGAATTCAGAAACATGAGCTTATAGTAAAAAATCACAAAACACACAAAGGAACAAGTCAACATGGTGACAGCCCACAGGGGAAAAAAACAAATAGCACAGTGGTTCTCAACTAAGGGCAATTTTACCCTCCAGGGGACATTTGTCAATGCTGGAGACATATTTTGTTGTCATATTGCATGTGTGTGTGAGGGGGGTGCTACTGGCATCTAATGCATAGAGGGCAGAGAAGTTGCTAAACATCCTACAAGGCACAAGACAGCCCCCTACAACAAAGATTTATCCTACCAAAAATGTCAGTAGTTCTGATGTTGAAAACCCTGAGATAGCAGAAGCATACCTGTAAAGCTTCAGTATTAGAATTATCAGACAAAAAATATTATAAATATAAGTATAAACTTAAAGAAATAGAGGAAGAAATTGAAAATATAAGGAGCAAAGAGCAAGGGAACATATTATCAAGCAGATTTGAAAAAGAACCAAATAAATTTCTAAATATGAAGCAAAATAATTGCAATTAAAAATTCACTGGTATGGTCATTTTCAAAAATAGCTTGATATTATCTAGTAAAATTGAAGCTACGCATAATCTATTATACTCTTAATCTGATAAAGAATATAAATTTTTGGCAGTGTAATGGAGTCCTTCTGCAAGGGGATCTGGCCTCTCCTTCATTTAAGGGGTTGTGGGTGTGTAAACTTCCTCAAATGGGAAGTGACTGAGGGGCCATGACTCTCTATTCTGGCCATTCCAGTTAGACTGCTATTCACTTAACCTTCTTTTGCTTGTACAGATCAAGTAAATAGTTCCTAGATTTCCCATCTATTTCACTCCTAGGGAATCCATGACTAAGTAGCCAATGCCATAAGTTCATATGAGTCAGACTATTCTAATTACTGCTTTAACTCCACTGTCCATTACGGTAACCATTCCCACCTTGTCTTTGTCGATTCAGTGCCGCCATTTGGCCCCTACCACCACAGGGTCCAATCAGCCCCATTGTAGTTAGGTGTCTTAATTCAGTTAGGGCAGTTCCCGCTGACAAATCTGACTTACATATAGCAATCACAGCAGTCTTCGAGAATGCTAGGGCTCCCTTCACAAATTTGTTCCTCACTGTTGTGGTAAAAGGTGTGTCCTCTGGGCACTCCATATGTGGGTCTGTGGATCTAACCTGATAAATCCACTGTAACATACCAATTTCCCTAAGCCTTCTTCTACAGTATACCAAGGCAGGTCTGGCACTTCGGCTTGGTTTAGTGTGGGTGATCACATAATCCATGCTTCAGCAAGCCAACCAATAACCTATTAACCAAATAACTATAACCTCTGGAGCTAAAACATTGACTGAAGGATCTGTGCTTAGTGGGCCCATATCAATAACTTGGTATCAAAAGAGCTGAACAGAAGATTTCAAAGGTTAGCTCGAGAAGACAAAGTTAAGTATTATAATGAAATGTGCAAAGACTCAGAGTTAGAAAACCAGAAGGGAAGAACACGCTCAGCATCTCTAAAGCTGAAGGAACTGAAGAAAAAATTCAAGCCTCGAGTTGCAATATTGAAGGATTGTATTAGGAAAATACTAAACAATGGAGGAAGCATCAAAAGAAGATGGACGGAATACACAGAGTCACTGTACCAAAAAGAACTTGTTGACATTCAACCATTTCAGGAGGTAGCATATGATCAAGAATCGATGGTACTGAAGGAAGAGTTCCAAGCTGCACTGAAAGCAATGGCAAAAAACAAGGCTTCAGGAATTGACAATACCAATTGAGATGTTTCAACAAATGGATGCAGAGCTGGAAGTGCTCACTCATCTATACCAAGAAATTTGGAAGACAGCTACCTGGTCAACTGACTGGAAGAGATTCATATTTGTGCCCATTCCAAAGAAAGGTGATCCAACAAAATGTGGAAATTATTGAACAATAACATTAATATCACACACAAGTAAAATTTTGCTGAAGATCATTTAAAAGCATTTGCAGCAGTACATTGATGAGGAACTGCCAGAGATTCAAACCAGATTCAGAAGAGGGTGTGGAAGAAGGGATATCTTTGCTGACGTAAGATGGATCTTGGCTGAAAGCAGAGACTACCAGAAAGATGTTTACCTGTGTTCTATTGACTATGTAAAGGCATTCAATTGTGTGGATCATAACAAATTATGGATAACATTGTGAAGACTGGGAATTCCAGAACACTTAATGGTGCTCATGGGAAGCTGTACTTAGACCAAGAGGCAGTCGTTCAAACAGAACAAGGGGACACTGCATGGTTTAAAGTCAGGAAAGGTGTGTGTCAAGGTTGTATCCTTTACTGATATTCAATCTGTTTGCTGAGCAAATAATCTAAGAAACTGGACTATCTGAAGAAGAGCGGGGCATCAGGATTGGAGGAAGACTCATTAACAACCTGCAATATGCAGATGACACAACCTTACTTGCTGAAAGTGAAGAGGACGTGAAGCACTTACTGTGAAGATCAAAGACCACAGCCTTCAGTATGGATTTGATTTAGGAAATAATATTGGAGTTATTATTCCCTCTCCTTGAGCATAGAGAATGTGACCCAGCTAGAGCTGGGTTCACAAGGACTCACAAGGACACATCAACTGGGCCCTGAGGTATAAAGACAATAGCTAAGATAATCTTGGAAAATATCTTTCAGGGAAACTTTCACATAAAGCCAATCAAACAGAACACAAAAGACTTCTACTCTTTTTCGATTAGCATTTAGTGCATAGAAATTTGTTTGACCAATGAAGACCCTCCTGACTCTCATCACTGAAACCTGTACCAATGATTATTAAGAAACACAATTCAAAACGTAGGATCACAGTTTCTAGCCAATCTGAAAAGGCTAAGCTTTCAATGGTTTTGCCCATTTGTAACGTTAATATATACTGATGACTCTGTAATACTTTCTGGACTCCAGCAGACATGGCTGTGGCAGCATGCTTGTCCATTTTCCCACTTTGTCTGTTCTGTGATATTTCCTTGGACTCGGGCAGACATGGCTCTGGCAGCATAGTTGTCTGCTTCCCACTTCTGCCCTTTTGAATATATGCCGAATACAACTTTTTTTTTGCTTTCCTAAACTTCATGATGTTTTTCCCCTACTACAGATTACACCTCAACATAAAGAAAACAAAAATCCTCACATCTGGACCAATAAGCAACATCATGATAAATGGAGAAAAGATTGAAGTTGTCAAGGATTTCATTTTACTTAGATTCACAATCAACGCCCATTGAAGCAGCAGTCAAGAAATCAAATGACGCAGTGCATTGGGCAAATCTGCTGCAGAAGATCTCTTCAAAGTGTTAAAAAGCAAAGATGTCACTTTAAGGACTAAGGTATGCCTGACCCAAGCCATGGTATTTTCAATCGCCTCATGCATGTGAAAGCTGGACAATGAATAAGGAAGATTGAAGAAGAATTGATGACTTGGAATTATGGTGTTGGGGAAGAATACTATGGACTGCCAGAAGAACAAATAAATCTGTCTTGGAAGAAGTACAGCCAGAATGCTCATTAGAAGCAAGGATGGGGAGACTTAGTCTCACATACTTTGGACACATTATCAGGAGGGATCAGTTCCTGGAGAAGGAGATCACACTTGGTAGAGTAGAGGGTCATGGAAAAAGAGGAAGACCCTCAATGAGACAGAATGACACAGTGGCTGCAACAGTGGGCTCAAGCACAGCAACGATCGTGAGGATGGTGCAGGACGGGCAGTGTTTCATTCTGTTGTACATGGGGTCACTATGAGTCGGAAGCAACTGGATGGCACCTAACAACAACATCAATAAACTCAGAGTGATCCAATTTTATGTTCCTTTGCCATCATCCCACACCCTTAATAGCCGTTTCCACACACATTCCCCCGGGTTCTGTTTGTACATATTAGAAAACTCAAGCAGTTCTTTTGGAGTGTAACATACCTCCTCCTTGATCATGCTTTGGACTTCACGTTTTGGAGCTCCCTGGGGCTTAAGCCTAGTTATAGGACTAGAAGCAAAATTGGGTGGTGGGGATGTGTTTTGAGAACATTTAGCAACATCTTGTAAGGAATCTGCCTCAGGCAGTGCCCTAGGGGATGACTCAGAGAAAAACTTTTCAGACACAGCTGGGTTATCTCATCAGATGTGGGTGGAAGGCCTAATGGTTTTACTGCTGAGGGTGGCTTAGCAGACAAACATGGAGTAATCTTTCCAGATGGTTGTGAGAGGGCTGGTTCTGTTGGCAGGAGTGATTCAACAGAACCAGGGGCTCAGTGTCCACAGCTTCCTGATTACTGCCCATATATCCCCATCCCAAGTTTCAGGATCCCATTTCTTCCTAATTAGTGGCCTCACTTTTAACTTCAGACACCATTTGAGGTTGGGAATTCAATTGGCATTGTAATTCAGCCACTCTTACGATAAGACTCTGGGTTTGGTTTTTGGAATATCAACTCTGTTACTACAAGAAATAAGGCTTTCTTTCAAGGCACAAGTGGAAACATTGAGGTTGTTTGTGCAGCACTTGAGCTGTGACTCTGAAGCCCTGAGCTCATGTCTTTCTTTCACCACTCTGTCTAGCGAAAGTAGGACAAACCAACCAGCTTCTTTATACTTATGACAAAATTGTAGAAAGATATCAAACATGTCATCACCTAGAGCCTCACGTCTCACCAATTCCTGGTGATATTTTGCATATTTCTATTGCCACTTCATGCCATGGATTAGCAGTTCCCTCTTTACTACTGGAAACAGAGTTATCAACATCTTAAAGACTAACTAGACTTGAGAACCAGTTTAGAAAACTCATCATTGTAATTTTGTTTCTCTAGAACCACTCTCAGTACCAAATGTCTTAGGCTGGGTTCTCTAGAGAAGCAAAACCAGTGAAGCACATATAAAGAGAGAGAGCAAGGGAGAAAAATCTATATCTAGGAAAAGGCTCAAGTGGTTGTAGAGGCTAGAAGGTCTGAAGTCCATGGATCAGGCTGAAGGCTTCTCCTGACTCACTTGGCTGCAGGGGTTGGAAAACTCAAGATTGGCAAGTCAGACAGCAGGCCTCTGGCTCACAGGCTGTGGAGGCAATGAATCCCAAGATTGGGAGGTAAGCTGCTAGCTCAAGTCCCAAGAACCAGAGGTCAGGTAAACAGGAGCCAGCTGCAGGATCCAGAGAGAGCAAAAGCCACATTTTTTACCAGGAAGTCTACATATATTGGATGTAGGCCACACCCCCAAGGAGACTCCCTTTCAACTGACTGGCTGCTCATAGCAGATCTCATCATGAAAGTGATTACATTATATCAGATCTCATTATGGAGGTGATTACATCATTACATAGCTGCCAAACTACATCATAACTGCCAAACCACTGAGAATCATGGTCCAGTCAAGCAGACACACAACCTTAACCATCACACTTTCAAACATAATTTGAACAAAAGAAGCAAGACCTAAAATATGCATATAGTATTATTATGTTAAAAGAAAAGCAGGAAGATAAAGCTAGACATAGCTGGTAAAAGTATTAAGAAAAGTAAAGTTACAATTACATATAAGTCAGGGTGGTGGTTATTGCTGGTGGGAGGGGGGGTAGTGATCAGAAAGGGACCCACAGGGAGCTTCTGGCCTATTGGCAATGCTGAATTTCTAGGTGGTTACTTAGGAATTTGTTTTATATTTAATTGTTAAGCTGTATGTTTATATTTTTTATCTTTTCTGAATTGTGTTACATTTTTCCAATTTAAAAAATGATTTTAAAGTAAAGTGGATTGTTTAACAGCAAATTAGACAAAGCTGAAGTGAGAATTATTGTACTGGAAGACAGAGATCAAGAAATTATCCAGAAATTGGTTCAGAGATACAAAGATATGGAAAGTATGAAAGAGAAATTAAATTGGAATACCAGAAGACAGGAGAGACAGGTAGCTGATGCAATATTTGAAGAGTTAATACCTGGATATTTCTCAGAGCTGAAGAATTTAACACAGTCCACAAAATTGGAAAGCTCAGATAATCACAAGCAGAATAAATAACACATCACAATGAAACTTTCAGAACATCTAAAAGTAAAAAAAAGAAAAGAAAAGATACAAAACCTTCAAATAAATAACAATTAGACTGACAGCTCTTGTTATCAATAATGAAAGCCAGAGGACAGTGTAATAATATCTTCAATGTGCTAAATAAAACTCTCATTCTAGAAGTGTTACACCTATTGAAAATATCTTTCATGAAAGAGATATGCAAAAATGCTAAATAACTTACTCATTAAAGAAAAAATCATAATAGAAATTGTAAACACTTAGAAAAGCTTAAAAATGAAAACACTACATGTCAAACTGGTAAAATAAAATTAATTTGGTAATTTAGAGAGAAATTATAATCTTAACTGTTTATATTAGAAAATAAAACAGACAAAATTGATCTAAAAATTCAACTTAAGAAATTCAATTCTCTATTTCATTTAATTCTGCTCTAATTCTTATTATTTCCTTCCTTCTGGCACCTGTAGGCTTCTTTTGCTGCTCTCTTTCTACTTGTTACAGTTGTAAGGTTAATGCTTTGATTATGAGCCTTTCTTGTTTTTGGATGTGTGCATTTATTGCTATAAACTGACCTCTGAGCACTGCTTTTGCTGTGTCCCAAAGGTTCTGGTAGGATGTGTTTTCATTCTCGTTTGATTCTATGAATTTCTTTATTCCATCCTTAATTTCTTCTATAACCCAGTGGTTTTTGAGCAAGGTGTTGTTCAGTTTCCATGTGTTTGATTTTTTTTCCTTGCTTTTTGTGTTGTTGATTTCCACTTTTAAGGCTTTATGGTCAGAAAAGTTGCTTTGTAGTATTTCGATGTTTTGGATTTTGTTAAGACTTGCTTTATGGCCTAATATGTGGTCTATTCTGGAGAATGATCCATGTGCGTTGGAAAAGAAAGTATACTTGGCTGCTGTTGGGTGGAGTGTTCGGTATATGTCTATGAGATGAAGTTGGTTGATTGTAGCATTTAGCTCTTTTCGTGTCTTTGTTGAGCTTCTTTCTGGATGTTCTGTCCTTCACCTGAAGTGGCGTGTTAAAGTCTCCTACTACTATTGTGGAGCTGTCTATCTCTCTCTTCAGAGCTGTTAGAGTTTGTTTTACGTATTTTGGAGCCCTGTTGTTGGGTGCGTAAATATTTATTATAGTTATGTCCTCCTGGTGTATTGACCCTTTAATCATTATATACTGCCCTTCTTTATCCTTTGTGGTGGATTTTACTTTAAAGTATATTTTGTCAGAGATTAATATTGCCACTCCTGCTTCAACTTAAGAAATTCAAGAAAGAATAGATTAAACTCAAAGAAAGAAGAAGGAAGAAACCAAATTTAATAAAAATAGAAAATAGAATCTATAAGGTCAAAAGTTAGTTTTTTGAAAAGTCTAATAAAGTGACAAAACTCTGGCAAGAGCGATCTAGTGAAAAGGAAAACACACAACTCAACAATATTAGGAATGAAAAAGAGGGCAAAACCACATATGCTGCAGAGCTTTTAAAAGATAATAAGATGATATTTAAAAAAAGTTTTGTGTCAAAAAATTTGAAAACTTAGATGAAATGGAAAAATTCCTTGAAAAACATAGCTTACAAAAACAAACTCAGGGGAAAAAAAACCCTGAGTAATCTTGAAACCAATAAAGAAATTGAGCCAGTAGTTCTACCAAACATTCAAGAAACAAAAAATGCCAATTATACATAAACTCTTCAAGAAGTATAGAAAAATAAAAATATCCAACTCATTTTATGAGCCTTCCATAATGTCGATACTAAAATCAGATCAAGAAAAGTATGAGAACAGAATTTTCCAGGCCAGTTTACTCATGGATATAGATGCAAAAAAAAAAAAAAAATCCAAACAAAATATTAGCAAGCCAGATACAGCAACATATAAAATATATACTACATCTTGACCAAGATGGATTTATTCAAGGAATGCAAGTTGGTTTATCAATTTTTTAAAAGTCTATGAATGTCATTCACCACATTAAGTAATTAAAGGAAATCATCTCAAATTATGGCTGTAAAAGTATTTCATTAAATATCCATTCATAACAAAAATTCTTAGCAAACTAGAAGTAAAAAGGAATTGATAAAATATATCTTTTATACACTCACAGCAAATATCATACTTCATGGATAATGGACATCCTTAATGGAGAATATGCATTATCACCACATTGACCTGGAAGTTCTAGTTAAGACAGGGAAAAGAGCAAGGGAGGGGAGAGAAAGAGGGAGAGAGGGAAGTCATAAGATTGGTAAAGTGGAACCAAAATTGTCATTTTCCTCAGATAGTAAGATTATTTATGTGGCAAATCCTAAAGAATCCACACATAAATGACTAGAATAAATAGACACCTTTAACCCGCTGCTGTTGAGTCGATTCCAACACATAGCAACCCTACAGGACAGAGGAGAACTGCCCTTATAGGGTTTCCAAGGCTGTAAATCTTTACAGAAGCAGACTGCCATTTCTCCCAAGGAGCAGCTGGTGGATTCAAACTGCCACCTTTTTGGTTAGCAGCTGAGTTTGGTTAACACTGCACCACCAGGGCTCCCTTAGAAGCATTTACTGGGCACAAAATCAATATACAAAAATCTATTTCACAAACCTACATGACACAGCACAAGCAGCGCTCAGAGGTCAATTTATAGCAATAATTGCATACCTCAAAAAAGAAGAAAGCCAAAAATCAACACCCTACAACTCCAACAAATAGAAAAGGGGCAGCAAAAAAAAAAAAAAAAAAAAAAAAGTCACCAGAAGAAATAATAAAGATTAGAGCAGAAACTAATGAACAGAAAACAGAAAAACAATAGAAAGAATCAGCAAGACTACAAGTTGGTTCTTTGACACAATTAATAAAATCGACAAACCACTGGCCAAATTGACAAAGGAAAAGAAGAAGATGAAAAAAACGTAAATAAGAAACAAGATGCGTGAAGTTACAACAGCACCAACTGAAATAAAAAGGATCATAACAGAATATTATGAAGAACTGTACTCTGACAAATTTGAAAACCCAGAAAAAATGGACAAATTTCTAGAAACACACTACCTACTTAAACTAACACAAACTGAGGTAGAAGATTTGAACAGATCCATAACAAAGAAGAAATTGAAGAGATCATTAAAAGAAAAAAACCTCCCAACAAAACAAAGCCTTGGCCCAGACAACTTCACTGGCGGATTCTACCAAATATTCACAGAAGAGATGACATAATTTCTACTCAAACTATTCCAGAACATAAAAAAGGATGAAATACTCCCAAATTCATTCTATGAAGCAAGCATACTCCTTATACCAAAGCCAGGCAAAGACATTACTGAAAAGGAAAATTATAGACCAATATCCCTCATGAATATAGATGCAAAAATTCTCAACAAAATCCTACCCAATAGACTCCAACAATATATCAAAAAAATAATACATCATGACCAAGTGGGCTTCATACCAGGTATGCAAGGATGGTTTAAGATTAGAAAATCAATCAACATAATCCACCACATAAATAAAACAAATAAAGAGTGCCACATGATCATATCCATCGATGCAGAAAAGGCACTTAATAAAATCCAACACTCACTCCTGATAAAAACTCTCGGCAAAATAGGTTCATCAAAATAACTAAGGGCATATATACAAAACCAACAGCCAACAATATCCTCATCAGAGCATTCCCCTTGAGAACAGGAACCTGACAAAGATGCCCTTTATCACAACTCTTATTCAACATTGTACTGGAAGTCCTAGCCAGATCAATAGGGCAAGAAAGGTAAATAAAAGACATCCGAATTGTCTAGGAAGAAGTAAAACTATTCCGATTTGCAAATAACATGATCCTAAACAGAAAATCCCAGAGGTTCCACAAGAAAGGTACTGGAACTAATAGAAGGATTCAGCAAAGTGAAGGGTACGAGATCAACATATAAAAATTGGTCGAATTCCTCTACACTAACAAAGAGAACTCCAAAAAGGAAATCAGGAAAACAATATCATTTATAAGAGCCCCCCAAAAGATAAAATACTTAGGAATAAACCTAACCAGGAATGTAAAAGACTTACACGAAGAAAACTACAAAATGCTACAACAAGAAACCAAAAGAGACCTGCATAAATGGAAAAATATACCATGGTCATGGATAGGAAGACTTAACATTATGAAAATATCAATACAACCCAAAGCAATCTACAGATATAATGCAATCCCGATCCAGATTCCATCGACATTCTTTAACAAGGTGGAAAAACTAATCACCAACTTTATATGCAAAGGAAAGAGGTCCCAAATAAGCAAATCACTGCTCAAGAAGGAGGCCTCACATTTCCTGATCTCAGAACCTACTATACAGCCATGGTAATCAAAACAGACTGGTACTGGTACAATGACAGACACATGGACCACTGGAACATAACTGCGAACCCAGAAGTAAATCCAGCCACCTGTGGACAGCTGATCTTCGACAAAGGGCTGAAATCCATTAAATGGGGAAGAGATAGTCTCTTTAACAAATGGTGCTGGCAAAACTGGATATCCATTTGCAGAAAAACAAAACATGCCTCATGCCATACACAAAAACTAACTCAAGATGGATCAAAGACCTAAATATGAAACCTAAAACTATAAAGATCATGGAAGAAAAAAGAGACACAAACCTAGAGGCCCTAATTTATGGCATAAATAGACTACCAAACATAACTAAAAATGCACAAACAGCAGTAGATAAACTAGACAACTGGGACCTCCTAAAAATTAAACACTTATGCACATCAGAAGACTACTCCAAAAGTGTAAAAAGAGAACGTACAGACTGGGAAAAAAATTTTGGCAATGACATATTTGACAAGGGACTAATCTCCAAAATTTACAGCAAATGTCAACACCTCCACTTTAAAAAATGGGCAAAGGACATGAACAGACACTTCACCAAATAAGACATTCAGGTGGCCAACAAATATATGAAGAGATGATCACGATCATTAGCCATTAGAGAGATGCAAATCAAAACTACAATGAGATATCACCTCCCCCCGGCAATAATGGCAATAATCAAAAAAAAAAAAACAGAAAACAGTAAATGCTGGCTAAAGTGTGGGGAGATTGGAACTCTCATACACTGCTAGTGGGAATATAAAATGGTACAACCACTGTGGAAAACGGTGCGGCACTTCCTTAAGAAGTCAGAAATAGAAATACCATATGATCCAACAGTCCCACTACTAAGTATATATCCTAGAGAAATAAGAGCCATGACACAAATAAATATACGCACACTCATGTTCATTGCAACATTATTCACAATAGCAAAAAGATGGAACAACCTAAGCGCCCATCAACTGGTGAATGGATAAACTATGGTACATACACACAATGTAATACTATGCAACATTAAAGAATAATGATGAATCCATGAAACATCTCACAACATGGATGAACCTGGAGGACATTATGCTGAGTGAAATAAGTCAATCACAAAAGGACAAATATTCTATGAGACCACTATTATAAAAAATCAAGAAAAGGTTTACACACAGAAAGAAACATTCTTCGATGGTTACCAAGGATGGGAGGGGGATGAAGGGAAAATCAGTAACCAGACAGTAGACATATATTAACTTGGGTGAAGGCAAAGGCAATACACAATAAGACGGATGTCAGCACAACATGATCAAGGCAAAAGAAGACACTGAGAGGTACGTAAGAGTAAAAGGCAACAATGGTAAATACTACTACATACTCAATGCTGCAATAACAATAATACCAAAACCTGTTGCCATCTAGCTGTTTCTGACTCATAGTGACCCTACAGGACAGAGTAGAACTGCCCCACAGAGTTCCCCCAGAGTGGCTGGTGGATTTGAACTGCTGACCTTTTTTTGTTGTTGTTCTTTTTTTGTTTGTTTATTGTTGTAGTTTAAGTGAAAGTTTACATTTCAAGTTAGTCTATTAAACAAAAATTTATACATACATGTTATGTAATCATAATTGCTCTCCCTATACTACGACAGCACACTCCTCCTTTCCACCTGATTTCCCATGTCCATTCAACCAGCTCCTAACCCTCTCTGCCTTCTCATCCACCTCCAGAAAGAAGCTGCCCATTTAGTCTCATGTATCTACTTGAGCTAAGAAGCACACTCTTCACGAGTATGATTTTATGTCCCACAGTCCAGTCCAATCTTTGTCTGAAGAGTTGGCCTTGGAAATTGTTTTAGTTCTGGGCTGATAGAGAATCCGGGGGCTGTGCTTTCCAGGGTTCTTCCAGTCTCAGTCAGACCATTAAGTCTGGTCTTCTTTCTAGAATTTGAGTTCTGCACCCCACCTTTCTCCTAATCCATCAGGGACTCTCTGTTGTGTTCCATGTCGGGACGGTCATTGGTGGTAGCCAGGCACCATCTAGTTCTTCTGGTCTCAAACTGATGAAGTCTCTGGTTTATGTGGCCCTTTCTGTTTCCTGGGCTAATGCTTTCCTTGTGTCTTTGGTGTTCTTCATTCTCCTTTACTCCAGGCGGTTGGGACCAATTGGTGCATCTTAGATGGCCACTTGCAAGCAGTTAAGACCCCAGACGCCACTCACCAAAGTAGGATGCAGAACATTTGCTTAATAAACTTTGTTATGCCAATTGACCCAGATGTCCCCTGAAAGCACGGTTCCCAGACCCCCTGCACCTGCTACTCTGTCCCTCGAAGCGTTTGATTGTATTCAGGAAACTTCTTAGCTTTGGTTTATTCCAGTTGTGCTGACTTCCCCTATAGTGTGTGCTGTGCTTCCCTTCACCTAAGATAATGTTTGCCTACTATCTAGTTAATGAATAACCCTCACCCTCCCTCACCACTCTTGTAACCATCAAAGAATGTTTTCTTCTGTGTTTAAACTTTTTCTTGAGTTCTTATAATAGTGGTCTTATACAATATTTGTCCTTCTGTGACTGACTAAATTCACTTAGCATAATGCCCTGCAGATTCCTCCATGTTATGTTTCACGGCTTCATCGTTGTTCTTTATCGTTGTGTAGTATTCCATTTTGTGGATATACCATAGTTTGTTTATCCATTCGTCCGTTGCTGGGCACCTAGGTTGTTTCCATCTTATTGCTGTTGTGAACAGTGCTGCAATGAACATGGGTGTGTATATGTCTATTCGTGTGATGGCTCTTATTTCTGTACGATATATTCCAAGGAGCGGGATAGCTGGATTATATGGTACTTCTATTTCTAGCTCTTTAAGGAAGTGCCAAATCGATTCCAAAGTGGTTGTACCATTTTACCTTCCCACCAACAGTGCATAAGTGTTTCAGTCTCTCCACAACCTCTGCAGCATTTATTATATTGTGTTTTTTGGATTAATGCTAGCCTTGTTGGCGTGAGATGATATCTCACTGTAGTTTTGATCTGCATTTCTCTAACAGCTGATGATCATGAGCATTTCTTCATCTGTCTGTTAGCCACTTGAATATTTTCTTTGGTGAAGTGCCTGTTCATATCCTTTGCCCATTTTTTAATTGGGTTATTTGTCTTTTTGTTGTTGAGGTTTTGCAGTATCTTGTAGATTTTAGAGATTAGATACTGATCGGATTTATTGTAGCCAAAATTTTTTTCCCAGTCTGTAGGTTGTCTTTTGACACTTTTGGTGAAGTCTTTTGATGAGCATAAGTGTTTGATTTTTAGGAGCTCCCAGTTATCTAGTCTCTCTTCTGGTGCTTGTACATTGTTACTTATGGTTCATATTCTGTTTATGCCATGTATTAGGGCTTCTATTGTTGTCCTTATTTTTTCTTCCATGATCTTTATCGTTTTCAATTTTATATTTAGGTCTTTGATCCATTTTGAGTTAGTTTTTGTGTGCGGTGTGAGATATGGGTATTGTTTCAGTTTTTTGCAGACGGATATCCAGTTATGCCAGCATCATTTGTTAAAGAGGCTGTCTTTTCCCCAATTAATGGACTTTGGGCCTTTGTCAAATATCAGCTGCTCATAGGTGGATGAATTTATGTCTGGATTCTCAACTCTGTTCCATTTGTCTATGTATCTGTTGTTGTATCAGGCTGTTTTGACTACCATGGCGGTATAATAGTTTCTAAAATCAGGTAGTGTGAGGCCTCCCACTTTGTTCTTCTTCTTCAGTAATGCTTTACTTATCCAGGGCCTCTTCCCTTTCCACATGAAGTTGGTGATTTGTTTCTCCATCTAATTAAAAAATGCTGTTGGAATTTGGATCGGGATTGCATTGTATCTGTAGATCGCTTTGGGTAGAACTGACATTTTCACAACGTTGAGTCTTCCTATCCATGAGCAAGGTATGTTTTTCCACTTACGCAGGTCTCTTTTGGTTTCTTGCAATAGTGTCTTGTAGTTTTCATTGTATAGGTCGTTTACATCTCTGGTTAGATTTATTCCAAAATATTTTATTTTCTTGGGGGCTATTGTAAATGGTATTGATTTGGTGATTTCCTCTTTGAAGTTCTTTTTGTTGGTGTAAAGGAATCCAACTGATTTTTGTATGTTTATCTTGTTAAGAACTGCTTACCTTTTGGTTAGCAGTGGAGCTCTTAAGCCAAGCTCTTAACCACTGCACCACCAGGGCCCCAATAACAGTAATAACAAACAATAATTTATGAATGGATAAATCGGTAGGTATGTAAGCTGAACAAGTGTGGGATGGCATATGGGAGTACCCACACAAGCATATATAGGTTTGATAGAGGATATTTCTACATACACATTTGTAAGTGCTGCAAATATATCCACATACATAGCAGAGCACACAGGGGGCATAATTATGAAAACTTCTTAGCCATAACCAAACACCTCAAGGGACTGAGTTACTGAGCTTGAGGGCTTAGGACCATAGTCTCAGGGGACATTTAGGTCAATTGGCCTAATACAGTCCATAAAGAAAATGTTCTACATCCTACTTTGGTGAGTAGCAACTGGGATCTTAAAAGCTAGCAAGCAGCCATCTAAGATAATTTTTGGTCTCTTCCCATTTGGAGCAAAGAAGAGTGAAGAAAATCAAAGTCTCAGTGAAACAATTAGTCCAAAGGGCTAATGGACCACATGAACCACAGCCTCTGCTAGCCTGAGACCAGAAGAACTAGATTAGGCCCAGCTACCACTACCGACTGCTCTGAGTGGGATCACAATAGAAGGTCCTGGACAGAGTGGGAGAAAAATATAGAACAAAATTCAAATTCATAAAAAAGGTCAGACTTACTTGTCTGATGGAGACTGTTGGAACCCCTAAGACTAAGGCACCCTTCAAACCTGGAACTGAACTCACTTCTGGAGATCACCTTTCAGCCAAACAATAGACAGGACTATAAAATGAACAATAACACCCATGAGGAACAATCAACTACACAAGACCAAAAGGGCAGCATTTGCCTAGAAACAAAGTTCAGGAGGCAGAAGGGGGCAGGAAAGATGGGAGAATGGAAATGGGGAACTCAGGGAGGAAGTGGGTAGAGTACTGTCACATTGAGGCGATTGCAACTAATGTCACGAAACAAAATGTGTACAAATTATTGAATGGGAAACTAATTTGCTGTGTAAACTTTTACCCAAACCACAATAAAATGTTCAAAAAAATCATTAGATCTTTATATTTACTTAAAAAGTAAGAAACATAAACCACCATTATTAAATGAACCATACAGCTTAATAGAAATGCCAATGTACCCTAGACTATATATGGTTTATAAAAATAAACCTCCATTATAATATGTGTAACCTAAATTAACTTTACTATGTTAGTGGTCATAATAAGCACTCAATAAATATCTGTTAAATTAAAAAAAATCAATTTCACTTAATTTCATTTCCATGAACCAGCAAAAATAGAAAATGTAACATTTAAAACTATGGTCATTCAAAATAACATCAAAATATAAAGTAACTAGGAATAAATCTAACAAAAGACATGCAAGATTTTTATGGAGAAATATTTAAAATTGTATTGTAAAACAATAAAGAAGAGTTACTATTTCATGTAACAAACACTTATGCTAAATCCACTACATCCCAAGTGGTTCTGATTCTTTACAATCATCACTGTATTAAATCCTCATAAACACCCATATGAGAAAGGCACTATTATTATAATCATTCCCATTTTACAGTTGAAGAAACTAGAAACTATCCCAAGGTCACAAATCTACTGAGTGGCAGACCTGGGATTTGAACCCAGGCAATCTGGCATCAGAATCCATGCTCTTAACCTTGTCTTATGTTGCTTCTAATAGTGAAGTAAATAAATGGAGAGAGACATCATATTTATCATTAATATATAGGTTCAATGCAATTCCAATCAAAATCTCAGGAGGTGTCATAATGATTCAGGTGTAGCATCTCTCCAGACTTTGATGTTCACTACCAGTTCAGAGAGGTCACTTTGATGACCAAGGTGCACCTGCCCCAAGCCATGGCATTTTTAATCACCTCATATGCATGTGAAAGCTAGACAATGAAAAAGGAAGCCCAGACAAGAATTGACACATTAGAATTATGGTGTTGGTGAAGAATATTGAATATACCATGGACTCCCAGAAGAATGAACAAACCTGTCTTGGGGGAAGTACAGCCCGAATGCTCCTTAGAAGCAAGGATGGCAAGACTTCATTTAGCTTATTTTTTATCAAGAGGGACCAATACCTGAAGAAGGATGTCATGGATTGAATTGTGTCCCCCCAAAAATGTGTGTAGCAACTTGGCTAGGTCATGATTCCCAGTATTGTATCTGATGTGATTTCCTTAGGTGTTGTAAACTCTACCACTATGATGAGATTATATGTGATCTCCTCATGTGTTGTAAATTCTATCACTGTGATGAGGTTATACTGATGAGGTTGACAAGATTAGTGTCTTAATGCAATCTCTTTTGAGATATAAAAGAGAGAAGCGAGCAGAGACACGTGGAAACCTCATACCACCAACAAAGCAGTGATGGCAGCAGAGCACGCCCTTTGGACCTGAGGTTCCTGCGTAGAGAATCTCCCAAGCCAAGGAAAGACTGATGCATCACAAGGACTTTTCTCCAGAGCCAACAGAGAGAGAAAGCCTTCTCCTGGAGCTGATGCCCTGAGTTTGGACTTGTAGCCTACTGGACTGGGAGAGAATAAGCTTCTCTTTGTAAAGCCATCCACTCGTGATATCTCTGTTAGAGCAGCACTAGATGACTGAGACAAAGGACATCATACTTGGTAGAGGGTCAGCAAAAAAGAGGAAGACCCTCACCAAGATGGATTGACACAGTGGCTGCAACAATGGGTTCAAATGTACCTTACTGTGTGAAGATGGCACATGAGTGGGCAACATTTCATTCTGTTATACATAGGGTCACTCTGAGTCAGAGCTGACTCAATGGCACCTAACAAAATAACATCAGTGCAGAGGGCAAATCAAATCACTGCCGTGGCCCATGTTGAAGCCAATGACTGGCCACCCCACTTATTATGCACCTATAAGTGCCATGCAGTGCTCTAGAAACTGAGATACAGTGATAAGACAAAAAGGTCCCTGTTTCCATAGTTTTAAACCTACAGGGGGACTTTTGTTTCTACCTCTGAAAAAGTAGTTGGTATTATTCCTCAGATTGAGAATAACTTTAAAAGCCAAATAAAACACACATACACACACACACACAACTATCTTGAAGGTACAAGGAGCAACCATGACCCAAATTCAAAGAAAAGGGAAATGCACTGAGGTAAGTTCATCATTCAACAGACAGTTTCCCATAAGGCACTTCCCAAAGCTGTACATGTGTGAAACAGTGCTTCAAGAAACTGAGTAAAAATATTTGGCAATACTCCTACTCCTCACTTCTTGACTATCTCTTTATCTAACATTTCACATTTACAATAGTAAGAAATCTATTACCCAACTATTTTGCACATTAAGGAGGAGCGGTGTGGAGAGGGGGAGGAGGAGGAAGAGGAGGGTGAGGTTCCTAAGAGGGAGCGAGGCCACATGGGCCGCCAACGGTTCAGTTCGTATTATCTTGGTCTGGCGGACAAGCTGGTCCTGGCCTGCTGCGGGGTGGCCAGGTGGCGTGCAGGAGGTGGAGAACGGCATGGTTTCGAGGAGGCGGTGGGAGACAGGGCTATAGGAAGTGGCTGGGGGAGGTTCGGCTTGGAAACCTCCTCTTCCAAAAAGGCCTCTCTGCCACCTCTGCAGCCTCCACCAGGCCCAGGTGGCTGGACCTCACCTGCCTGCAGGCCAAGAGCTGCCCTCTGCTGAGGCCCATCTCTGGGACCAGTGGGGCGGGAAGGTGGAGAGGTGAGGCAAGGGGGTCGTCACGGAGGCCTGGAGCACAACCAGGTGATGGACAGTGGGCCCCTGCTGCTCTGGAGGCAGTGGGCAACCCCTGACTACCACTACCACTAACCCCCACCAGCCCCCTGCTCTCCCCGCACCTGCAGGGTCCCTGGTGGTGAAGAAGGCTTGGGGGGAAAAGGGGACCTTCTGTGCCATGCACATCCCAAGACATACCGGGGGTGCCCAACAAGCAGTAAGCAACAAGTGGTGATGGGGGGGAGGGAGGAACACTAGCATTGACGACAGGGCCTGGCCCTGACTTCTTGCATAACGCTAATTTCACATAAGGACCTGGTCTTTGGAACCTAACCATGTTAGATAAGTGAGGAGTGGGTGTACTTATAGTTTGAGGGAGACAGACTTGGAGTTCAGTGCCTGCTAAGGACTAAGGCTTTCAGTTTAGACCACAGAAAAACTATGTCCTAGAAATAAGAGTAACATGGAAACAGATCAGCCTCAATTGGATCAAATTAAACTGACCATAATCTGTCTGCTTGCCAGAAGAAAATCAAATTCTTGTCTAAATTAACATCTATAGAGCTTCTACAATTTATCAGAAACAATAACCAGCAATCAATCAAAAATTGACAATACACAATAGATTGAAAACCAAGAGGGAAAAAAAAAAAGACACTCTCCATTTCCCACTCTCAACCCCCCTAAAAAGAAACCCAGACTCTTAGGTGATTCAGATTTTGGAGTTATTAGATACAGACTTCAAAATAATTATAATTCATATGTGCAAGTAAATAGATTAAAAGTTAGAAAATTTCACCAGAGAACTAAAATCTTTCCAAATGAATCAAATCCTGGACTGAAAAAATATATTAACATAAATTAATAATTCATTTGATGATCTTAACAGCAGATTAGATGCAGCAGAAGAGAGGATTGGTAAACTGGAAGATAAATCAATAGGAAATACTTAGATTAAAATACATACGCCCCCAAAAAGGTGGAAAATGTGTGAGAGACATGTAGTACATGGTTAAAAATGTCAACATACATGTAAGGGAGTGGAAAAAGGAAAGGAAAAAAGAATAGCATAGAGGCAGTATTTGAAGAGATACTGGCCTAGAATATTCCACAGTGGAGCTACAGATTCAAGAAGAGCTATACACTCCGAGAAAACAACACCTAAGTACTGTGTGAGGCCCAATATAATGTGCTACCTTGACATTTGGTGAAAGTGGGAGGGCCTCAAATGGCCTAACCACAAGTTCCCCTCCCTACTCTGCTCCTGCAGTTAAGATCCCCTAGCCAAACAACCTGCCTTATCAAGAGGATCAGGAACAGTTTCTCCTTATACCTGAATAGTGAGTTTCCCATTCCTGCCAGCCTGTGTAATTATTACATCCTCACACAGGGACCAGGGGTCACCTCACCCTCTTGATACTATAAAGCTTGCCTCCCATAGCTCCTGGTTGTTCACTCTGTTCCTGAGTGCAACTGCTGTGTGGTCCTGCATGGTATACGGTGTCCTCCTCCCCTAGGCTGTGAGTATATATAATTAATAAATTGCTGTTGATCTCATCTGTCCAGTATGAGGAGCTGTGTGTTCAGCCACCCCCATAAACCTACGATAAAACCCCTCCCTCACCAGTGGGGTGAATAAGAGGTGATTAAAACACTAAGTACATCATAGTAAAACTGGAGAAAACAAAAAAAAAAAGGCTTAAAAGCAGCCAGAGAAAAAAGCAAAAGAATACCAATAATACTAACAGCATACTTTTCAACAAAAACAATAAAAACGAGAAGGTGATGAGTAGAATGGCCTCTTTAAATGCTGAAAACAACAGCCAACTATAAACATCAAATAATAATAATAATTATAAAAACATAGACAAAAGAAAGAGTTTTCAAACAAATAAAAGTAGAGAAAATCCATCACCAGCAGACCAACACTAAAGCATATATATAAAAACAGAAGTAAAATGATCCCAGATAAAAGCATGGTAATGCAGCAAGGAACAAAGATCACCAGAAAGGAATAATCTATGAGTAAATCTAGTTAAATACTGACTGTTAAAAAAGGAACAATATCTTATGGGGTTTAAAATACAAATAAAATTAAAATACATGATAGTAGCATAAAAGAGGGTACATAAAGGAAATCAAAGTGTTGTAAGATCTTTAAATTGTGTGCAAAGTACCAAAAGTACTAGTCAAAGATACACTATAGTAAGTAAAAAGTGTATGTTGTAATTAAAAGAATAATAAAATAATAAGCTAACAGAGAGGAGAGGAATTGGATAATCAATTATATGATTAAAAGGAGGCTAGAAATGAAAAAAGGACACAAAGAAAATATTAGGCAAATAGCCAGTAAAATATTAGATTTAAACTCAAATATATCAATAATTGTTTTGAATATTAATGAACTAAATACTCCAAAAAGTAGACAAAGACATAATGAATTTTTTAAAATACCACTTACAAGAGACACATTTTAAATATAAGTTCACAGAAAGATAAAAGTAGAAGGATGCAAAAAGATATTACCCTGATACCAAAGCCAGATAAAGACACTACAATAAAAGAAAACTACAGGCTAATATCCTTGATGAATATAGATGTGAAAAACCTTCACCAAAATACTTGCAAACTGTATTCATTGGCATATTAAAAGGATTACACACCATGACCAAGTGGGATTTATCCCTGGAATGCAAAGGTGGTTCAACATACAAAAACCAATCAAATGTAATAATATACCACATTAATAAAATGAAGGATAAAACCACAAGATCACCTCAATTAATGCAGGAAAATATTTGACAAGAATCCAACACCGTTTCATGATAAAAGCACTCAATACACTAGGAACTGAAGTGAACTTCCTCAATATGATAAAGGCTATATATGAAAGACCCACATCTAACATCATACTTAATAATGAAAGACTTAAAGCTGTTCACCTAGTATCAGGAACAAGACAAAAATGCCCATTTCTACTAAACATAGTTCTAGAAGTTCTAGCCAGAGCAATTAGGTAAGTAAAAAAAAAAAGTCATCCAAGTTGGAAAAGCGGAAGTAATATTCTCTCTATTCACAGAAGACATGATCTTATATATAGAAAACACATACACACAACTGTTAGAGCTAATAAATGAGTTCCTTGATGTTACAGGATACAAAATCAACAGAAATCAGTTGTATTTCCATACAGTAGCAATGAACAATCTGAAAAGAAAATTAAGAAAACAATCCCATTTACAATAGTAGATAAAAGAATAAAATAATTAGGAATAACTTTAACCAAGGAGGCAAAATACTTGTACACTGAAAACTACAAAACATCAAAAGAAATTAAAGAAGACCTAAATAAATGGAAAGACATTCCATATTAATGGATTAGAAGACCTAATATTGTTCAGATGTCAATACTACCCAAAGTGATCTACAGATTCAATGCAATATCTATCACAAGCCCAGTAGCATTTTTTACAGAAATACAAAAACCCATCCTCAAATCCCTATGGAATACCAGGGACCCTGAATAACCAAAACAATCTTGAAAGAGAAGAACAATACGGGAGGACTCACACTTCCCAATTTTAAAACTTAAAACAAAGTTACAGTAATCAAAACAGTATGGTACTGGCATAAGAACAGATGCATAGACCAACGGAATAGAATAGAGTCCAGAAATAAACCGTCACTTCAATTGAGTTTAGACAAGGGTGCCAAAATTATTCAATGGGAGAAAGAACAATCTTTTCAACAAATGGTACTGGGAAAGCTGGTTATTCACATGCAGCAGAATGAATGGACACTTACCTTACACCACATACAAAGAATAACTCTAAACGGATCAAAGACCTAAACTGAGAACTGAAACAAAAAAAATTCTTAGAAGAAAACATACAGGGAAATCTTCATGACCTTGGATTTGGCAATTAAAAAAAAAAAATCATGAGCAACACAAGAAAAATAGACCAACTGTCCTTCGTCAAAATTAAAGAAAAAAAAGAAAGAAAGAAAGAAAAAAACTTTTGTACTTCAAAGGACACTATTAAGAGAGTGAATAGGTAACCCATGGAGTAGAAGAAAGTATTTGGAAATCATATACCTGATAAGGGTACTGGATATACTAGCAACCAAAATATATAAAGAATTCTTACACATCAACAACAACAATAAAAAAAAATTTTTTTAATGGACAGAAGACTTGAATAAACATTTCTCTAAAGAAGACATACAAATGGACAATAAACCAAAAAAACCAAACCCACTGCCATCAAGTCGATTCTGACTCATAGCAACCCTATAGGCCAGAGTAGAACTGCCCCCCATAGGGTTTCCAAGGAGTGTTTGGTGGATTTGAACTGCCAACCTTTTGCTTAGCAGCCATAGCTCTTAACCACTACACCACCAGGGTTTTCAAATGGACAATAAGCACATGAAAAAATGCTCAGCATCATTAGCAAATCAAAACCACAATGAGATACCACTTCACACCCACTATGATGGCTATTATAAGAAAAAAAAGGAAAATAACAAGTGTTGGCAAGGATGTGGAGAAATTGGAACTCTCATGCATTGCTGGTGGGAATATAAAATTGTGCAGCCACTGCGGAAAATGGTTTGGCAGTTCCTCAAAAAGTTAAACATAGAATTATATGACCCAGCAATTCCAATCCTAGGTATATACCCTAAATAATTGAAAACAGGGACTCAAACAGATACTTGAACACCAATGTTCATAGCAGCATTATTCACAAAAAGGTTTTCACCAAAAGGTGAAAACAACCCAAGTGTCCATCAACAGATGAATGGATAAACAATATAAGGTATATGCTACGTGCAATGGAATATTATTCAGCCATAAAAAGGAATGAAGCTCTGATACATGCTACAACATGGATGAATTTTGAAAACATTATGCTAAGTGAAACAAGCCAGACACCAAAGGACAAATATCGCATAGTCCCACTTACATGACATATACTGAATAGGCAAACTTATAGAGGCAGAAAGTAGAATAGAGGTCATCAGGGGCTGGAGGAAGGCAAGAACGGGGCGTTGTTGCTTAATGGGCACAGTTTACATTGAGGGTGATGAGGTGATGAAAAAGTTCTGAAAATTAATAGTGGTAATGTTTACACAACATTGAATTGTACACTTAAAAATGATTAAAATGGTAAATAGTATGTATATTATACCACAATAAAAAAGTTTTTTAAAAAAAATATGGGGGTAATAGACAAGAAATAGTAAGACGTTAGATTTAAAGCCAAATATATCAGTAATTGTTTGAATATTAATGAACTAAATACTCCAAATAAAATACAAAAACAGACCGAATTTTTTAAATGATGCTTACAAAAGATATACTTTAAATATGATTTCACACAAAAAAGAAGTAAAATGATGTAAAAAGATATACCATGCAAATACTAACCATAAGAAAGCCACTATAGCTATACTAATATCAGACAAAGTAGACATTAAGGTAAAATACATTGCCAAAGATAAAGAGGGGAATGATAATTAAAATGGCAAATTCAACAGAAAAGTATAACAGTTCTAAATATGTATCCATCCAATAGCATAGCCTTAAAATACATGAAGCAAAAACTAACAAAACCAAAAGCTAAACCGATAAGTCTACAACTGTAACTTGAAATTTCATCACATCTCTATCAGTAATTGATAGGAAAAATAAAGCTCCCAAATCAGTAAAGATAGAGAAAATTTTAGTAGCACAGTTAGCAACTGGTATTAACTCAGCCCAATTGGCATATTCAGAACACTAAACCCAAAAATTGCATAATGCACATTCTTTTCAAAGATTCATGGGGCAGTTACCAAAATAGACTGTATGGTGACCATAAAACAACTCTCAACAAATATCAAAGGACTAAAATTATACAGCATATGTTCTCTAGCCACAGAGGAATTAAACAAATATCAGTAACAAAAAAATAACTAGAAAGTCACCTAATGTTTGGAAATTCAGCAAAACACTTCTAAATCACCCATAGACCCAAGAAGAATTCACAACGGAAATTAGAAAATACTATGAACTGAATGCAGCCCTCGTGGCACAGTGGTTTAAGCAATTGGCTGCTAACCAAACGCATTAGGCTGCTAATCAAACCCACCAGCCAATTGTTGGAAACCCTATGGAGCAGTTGTACTCTGTCCGAAAGGGTCGCTATGAGTCAAAATCAACTCAACGGCAACAGTTTAACGAGTATGAACTGAATGATTATGAAAATCCAACAGATCAAAACGTGTGAGATGCATTTAGTGCAATGCTCAGAAGGAAATTTATATTCATACATTAGGAACAGTCTTAAATACATACATTAGAAACAAGGAAGCCTGAAAGTCAATACTCTAAGTATCCATCTCAAGAACCAAAGAAGAGCAAGTTAAACCCAAAGAAAGTAAAAAAGAGGATATAATAAAATAAAAGTAGAAATTAATGAAATGGAAAATAAACATGTAGTTAGAAAATCAAGGGAGCCAAAAGCTGATTCTCTGTAAAGACTAATAAAATTGATAAACATCTAGCAGAACTAATTAAAGACAAAACAGAGAAAGCACATATTCCAACATCAGGAATAAAAAGGAGGACATCACTACAAATCAGATCAGATCCTACAAATGTTAAAAATATAATAAGAAGATATTATGAACAACTGCCAATGCATTTGAAAATTTTCATGAAGTGGAAAAATTCCTTGAAATACATGTTACTAAAACTAACACTAAAGGAAATAGAAATTCTGAATTTTCCTATTTCTAATAAAGAAATTAAATCTATAACTAAGAACCTTCCCATAAGGAAAACTCAAGGATTAATGACTTCTTAACTGAACTCTTCTAAGTATTAAGTGAGGAAATGGACATAAATATTGAATTTTTCAAGATAATAGAAAAATAAAAATACTTCCCAAATTTTTTTATAAGGGCATCATATAATCTTGGTACCAAAACCTGACAAAACTTTGTAAGAAAAGTACACGTCGCTCTCTCATAAACATAGTTGAAAAAATCCTACCCATAATATTAGTTAATCAAACCGACTGATATATAAAAATGATACAACAAATCAAAAGGGTGATTTAACATTCAAAAGTCAGTCAATGTAATTCACTATATTAGCAGAATAAAAGATAAAAAACATATCTCAATAGATGCAGGAAAAGCACTGATAAAATTCAATACTCATAATAAAAATCATTTAGAAAACTAAGAATAGAAAAGAACTTATTTAGCTGATTAAAAAAAGTATCTTTAAAAAACCAGTATCAGGGGCGGGGCCAAGATTGCGGAGTAGTCAGACGCTTCCGGTGGACCCTCTTACAACAAAGACCCGAAAAAACAAGTGATTCAACTATATATGGCAATCTGGGAGCCCAGAACATCAAAGGTAGAGTTGAGGAACCTGGCTGAGTGGCAGGGGGAGGGAGAGACGGTTTGGAAGCAGCGAGGAGTTGCCAGACCTGACCCGGCGAGAGCCTGAGCCCTTCAGGCCTGATCAGCTTGGGGGTGAGTGGTGAGGCAGGCAAGCGGCGGTGCTCGGGAGGCGTGTTTTCCGCACGGAGAGAGACCCAGCGCCAGAGAGTCTACACAGCCACCCAGTGAGAAGCAGCCCTCATTGGCAAAAGAAAAGTAATTGTGTATAGCCTACCGTGCGGATCAAAAACACCCCCTTTAGGGAAAAACCTCTCTCCCATTTACCTCCCCACTCCCTACTCTGCATTGGGTCCCGGACTGGCTTCAGCAATTGCCAAGTCCCCTGGGCAGGAAGTACGATCCGTCACACCCCCAGAGCCATTCTCACTGCCTTGGAGAGTGAACAAATTAACAAATGGGGAAAAAAATAATCTGCCAGCTCCCCTAAGCCAGGAAACCAGGGTAGGCACAGCTCCTTTGCCTAGGCACAGGCATAAGGGATCCACGGACTTTGAGTGCCTTTCCTCCTGCATAGACTTGTGTGGGCCGATCTCAACAGCATAGGCCCTCATTACTGCAGTACAACAGGGTATATACTGGAAGTCTAACTTCAACTGTTTCAGCTATGAAGTGGCAGGTTCTTGACATTTGACACTGCTCTGCCAATTAAGCAGGGTCTTCACCTACTCACATCAGGGGCCTGAGGACTGGTGGCTCCACCCATGCCACCTAGCCACCTGAGATAGGGGCCCATGAATAAGAAGTGCCCCCCAGTCCTTACAGCCAACAGCATTAAGCGCTAATAGTCCGGCTGCAAAACCAACCCACCTACATGCAATAGGGAACAGGGACATGCTTTCCCCCTGAACACTCGGGGTGGCTGTCAGCCCTCTGCCTTGATCAGAGTGTGTCCCCCTGCTGCGGCCAGATGCCTGTGCCTACACCAATCACCCATGCCTGTCTAGGACTGTAAATGAGAGCCTACACCACACACTTGGTGGCTATCTACCTGGGCACCTGAGCTGAATCCATACAGGAGGAGTGGGCGGACTCCTGAGTTCACATACCTAGTAACAGATCTAACCAACTGGTGACAGGATATTAGAGCTTCAAAGGGGCCAATAATCAAACTAGCTCAAACGAGCGGCCTATTTGGGCATATTAAAATAAAACAAGAAGCTAGGACACAGTAAGCAAATATAAAATAAATAAATATAATAACTTATTGATGGCTCGGAGACAAGAGTCAACATGAAATCACATAAAGAGGCAATCCATGATGGCTTCACCAAGCTCCCAAAATAAAGAATCTATAAATTTTCCAGAGGAGGAAAATTTCTTGGAATTACCAGAGGCAGAATACAAAAGATTAATATACAGAACTCTTCAAGAAATTAGGAAGGAAATTAAGCAAAATGCAGAACATGCAATAGAGGAAATTAAAAAGATTAGAGAAGAGCATAATGACAAATTTAACAGGCTGCAAGAATCCATAGAGAGACAGCAATCAGAAATCCAGAAGACTAACAATCAAATTCAGAATTAGACAACTCAGTAGGAAGTCATAGGATCAGAACTGAGACAATGGAAGTCAGAATGGAAAAAAATATATCAAGCAAACAACACTCAAAAAAGAGCAGGAGTGGCAATAGTAATCTCTGACAAAATAGACTTTAAAGTAAAATCCACTACAAAGAATAAGGAAGGACACTATATAATGATTAAAGGATCAATACACCACGAGGACATAACTACAATAAATATTTACGCACCCAACGACAGGGCTCCAAAATACATAAAACAAACTCTAACAGCCCTGAAAAGAGATATAGACAGCTCAACAATAGTAGTAGCAGGCACCATTTTCAGTGAAGGACAGAACATCCAGAAAGAAGCTCAACAAAGACACAAAAAGAGCTAAATGCTACAATCAACCAACTTGACCTCATAGACATATACCGAACACTCCACCCAACAGCAGCCAAGTATATTTTCTTTTCCAATGCACATGGAACATTCTTCAGAACAGACAACATACTGGGCCATAAAGCAAGCCTTAACAAAATCCAAAGCATTGAAATATTACAAAGCATCTTTTCTGACCATAAAGTCATAAAAGTAGAAATCAACAACAGAAAAAGCAAAGAAAAAAAAAAAATCAAACACATGGAAACTGAACACCTTGCTCAAAATCTACTGGGTTATAGAATAAATTAAGGATGGAATAAAGAAATTCATAGAATCTTACGAGAATGAAAACACATCCTACCAGAACCTTTGGGACACAGCAAAAG
>NW_004443971.1:12897994-12965004 GCF_000243295.1 Trichechus manatus latirostris
GGGAACCAGACAAGGATGCCCTTTATCACCACTCTTATTCAACATTGTGCTGGAGGTCCTAGCCAGAGCAATTAGGCTAGAAAAAGAAATAAAGGACATCCAGATTGGTAGAGAAGGAGTCAAAGTATCTCTATTTGCAGATGATATGATCTTATACACAGAAAACCCCAAAGAATCCAAAAAACCAACATCAAATCATGCTTTGTGGTAAAATATAGAAAGAGCTCTTCTTTGAAATCAGGAAAAGATAAGGATGTCTACTATTATGACTTCAATTCAACATTACACTGGAGTTGTAGCCAGTGAAATAAGGCAATAAAAATTAAAAAAAAAAAAAGAATTGTAAAGAAAAAAAGTCATTATTAGCCAATAACATGATTGTGAATGTAAAGTTTTCAGAAGAATCTACATGTAAACTATTAAAACTTATAAGTACATTTTCTAGTGTCACTGGATACAAAGTCAATATTAAAAATTCATTTTATCTTTATACACTAACAATAAACAACTAGAAAATCAAAAATTTAAAGACTCTATTTATATCAGCAATTCCCTGGGTGGCACAAACAGACCACTAACGCAAGCTTGACTACTAACGTAAAGGTTGACTGTTCAAACCCATCCAACAGGCACCATGGAAGAAAGGCCTGGTGATCTGCATCTGTAAAGATTACAGCCAAGAAAACCCTATGGAGCAGTTCTACTCTGTGACACATGGAGTAGCCATGAGTTGTAATCAATGGCAACAGGTTTAGTTTTTGATTATTTACATCAGCATCAAAAAAAAAAAAAAATCAGGTACTTGGAATAAATCTAATGAAAGACTTGTAAATTCCTCTTCAAAAAAGAATACTAGAAGTTACTGAAAGAAATTATAGAAGATCTAAATAAATGGGAGGCTATATCATGTTCATGGATTGGAAAACTTAATATCAGTCCTTCCCAAACTCAGTACAATATGAATCAAAATTCTAGCGGATTTTTTGTGTAGGAGTAGGGGAGAAATTAGCAAGCATGTGCTAAATGGAAGAGACCATCCTGAAAAAGGTTACAGTACAAGGATAGAAGAAAAGAAAGTCCAGAAAAGGATGTGTACAGTCACCTGATTGACAACATAGGTGTCATTGCAATGCAGTGTGAGAAAGGATAGTCTTCAATAAATTGTATTGTATCAATTGAATATCTACATGGAAAAAAAATGAACCTTGGCCCCCAACCTCACACCACATACAAAACTCAGTTCCAGACACATAAAGATCTAAATGTGAAAGGTAAAACAATAAAGGTTCTAGAAGAGAGCAGAAAATATCTTCATGACCTTGGAATAGGCAAAGATTTCTTAAATAAGAACAAAAATCTTTAACCCTAAAGGAAAAGATAAATAATCTTTAAAATTCATTAAAATAAATTTCTGTTCATCAAAGACACCCTTAAGAGAGTGAAAAGACTAACCAAAGTGGGAGAAGATCTTTGTGATACATGCATCTAACAAAGGACTACTATCCAGAATATATGAGAAACTCCTATAATTACAAAGAAAAAGACAAACAATCCAATAGAAAATGGGCAAAATACTTGGACACCAATTTCACAAAGAAATCTGAACGGCCAAAAAACATGAGAAAAATGCTCAACAGTGAGATGTCATTTTATTCCCTCCAGAAGGTCAAAATAATTTAAAGTCTGATAATATCACTATTAGTGGTACTGTAAATTGGTTCAGTCACCTTGGAAAACAATTTTTACACGATCTATCAAAGCTGAAGATGCATATACTCTATGACCCAGCAAAGCCACTGTCATGCACATACCTATAACAACTCTTCCATATATGAGCCAAGAGGCATGAAGAAGAATATTCATTGCAGTGTAGTATCCAGTACTCTCAATAGGCGGAGAAAAAATTTCCATCACAATAGAATTGAGAAATAAGTTGTGGTATCTTCACACAGTGGAATTCTGCACAGTAATGAAAAGAAATGAATTGTAGCGACATACACAGCATGGATGAAGGAAATTAGTCACAAAAAAGACATACACTTTGATTCCATTCATAAAATATTCAAAAACATATAAAATCAAACAGTATGTCATTTATGGATATAAATGTAAATAAAATCAAGGGAATTATAAGCACAAAATTAAGGATTAGGTTTACCTCAGCTAGACGAGGGAACGGGATGTGATCAGGGAAGCATTCAAAGGCAATGTTGCCATATTCTTTTATTAAATTGATGGTGGGGAGATGAGCGTGTATTGAATTATTTTTATATAAGTTATAAATATTCCTTTGTATTTACTAAATAATTGATTTTTAAAACAAAGAATTAAAACTTAGTGTTCCACATACTTTTTCCATTAAAAAAAAATGGCGGCCTTTGTACTAGGGCCACTAAGGGAGCCGACCACAAAATCATTGTCAATGACTCCAGGAAGCCCCTGCTGAAATGTACTTCCTGAGAAGAGGCACTGTCCTAGCCATTCTGTTTTTATGTATGGCCACCCAGATTAGCTAATTACTGCTTTGGCAGGTTGAGAGAGGCTGAGGCACACGGGACTTCTGAAGAATATGTTTTTTTAGTGGGTGGGAATGAAAGTGAAGAAAGGTCCCAAGGATTTTCACCTCACCCCTCCAACGACAAGGCTGAGAGCTTGCTTGGCTTTGGAGACGCAGAAAGCCACTGCTTCTGAGCCCCTCTGATGTGGGTGGCACAGGCCTCACAGTCCCCTCAGGCTTTCCATGCACATTGTATCCACCTTACAGCTGCTGGCCCTGCCCATCCAAGGCCTGAGGAGGGAGCACACTGCTCCTGTACAATTTCACTAAATGGGCACTTCCTTCCAAGAGAACTGCTCCCCAGAGATTTCCTCGACATCTGCAATGATGGAGAGTCCACGCACAGGCTTGGGGTTGGGGAAGATAGAACTGATGGGAAAAGCTTTAAATTCTAAAGCAGAGAAAATAAAAATCCTGCCAGGAGCAGAGGAAGATGGGAAAGGATGCAGGCAGGGATCTAGGAAGCGTCTGCTCTCAGTCTCAGTATTGGGGTTTCGTAGAACAGATGGCCGAGGGTTATTTATAACTTGTAACAGGCAGAGTTAAGATCCGTGAAATGTAAGAGGCTTGGCTGACAATGGATGGGGCCAGGGTAGGGACTCAGACCTCCACAAGGATTCTTAGAATGTGAGATTGGCAGCTGGGGGGTTGGAGGGGACCATCATGGAAAGGTTATGGAGCCCGAATCCCTGCCTCCAGGTTAGCTGGAAAGTCCTCCAGAGAACCACTCCTTTCAGGAATAACAATAATAGTAATAATAATAAATAATAGCTAGCACTTATTAAGAAGCCTGGGTGGTACAAGTGGTTCGCTGCAAACCTAAAGGTTGGTGGTTCAAACACACCCAGCTGCTCCATGGAAGAAAGGGCTTGCGAACTACTCCCATAAAGGTTGTTGTTATTAGCTGCCATTGAGTAGATTCTGACTCATGGCAACCCCATGTGTAAAGATTACAGCCAAGAAAACCCTATGGAGCAGTTCTAGTCTGTAACACCTCGGGTTGCCATGAGTCGGGCAGACGCAACGGCAGCTAACAACATTTATTAAGTGCTGACTGTATGCCAGGCACTGAGATAAATGCATTATTATCTCTATTTGCAAAATGAGAAAACTGAGGCTTATTGAGGGTAAGTAACCAGCCTAAAGCCTTCTAGCTAAGTGGTGAAACTCTCCACCTGGCACCCTGGCTTGTGTGGGAAGGAGGAGAGGCCAGGGGTCTAAACATCTCCCATTATGTCTCATTGCCACCTAACCGAGGCAAGATCACAAGAGGTAGAAAACTGGACAAGGAGCTTTGATGGTGGTGGGGAAGAGGACAGGGATATGGAAGGATCTGGAACTTGGTAGTCCCAGGAGAGGTACAGAGGGGGGCTCTGGAATGTGTGTGTGTCTGTCTGTCTGTGTACACCTAGTGATCACTCAGGTAAAGGCAGTGTTGATTATATGTAGATGACATTAAATGCTTATTAAATGAATATTATCTGGCTCTTGAGGACAAGGCAAGTGGGCTGGGAAGTCCAGTATGGCTTATTTTACTCTACCGTCTGTCCCTTTAGGCAAGTCACTTCTTCCTCTCTAGTTCTGTTTCTCCTCTTTAAAATGAGGCAGTTGGTCTAAGATCCCTCCCAGCTCTGATAATCTATGTGTCTATGATTTCATTGCTGTTAGCAAGTGCCAGGAGGGTGGGGGATGTCAAAGATCAGAGGTCAAGCTCTTGGCTCCCAACTTCCAAGGCCAAGAGCCAAACACCAGCAGGGCAGCCAGCAAGAACAAAGCAAAAGGAGAACGAGTCTGGAGGCGCCGTCTGCTCCCCAGCCCGAGCCCAGCAGCAGTGTGTGGCAGGGAAGGAGGCACCCTGAGCACAACTGAGCATGCCAACATCCACTGCCAGGGCTATGGGCACTGGTGCCAGGCATCCCCGCTGGCAGGTGGAAGGAATGTTCAGAAATTCATGACTCCAGGAGCGAGGCTGTCTGTCTCAGAATCAACAAAGCCCCAGGCAACTTGATGCAGCTCACCTGCTCCTCGGGCTGCAGCAACCCTTGAGAAGGTCAAGGCATCCAGCCCCCTGCCTCTGTTAGTCTACAGTTCTATTCCCCGCTGCATGACATATGACATCCTCGTTTTCTCCAAATGGGTACCACCAAGGTCCAAAGGGCCAGGAATTTGCTCCAGGTCACAGAACACATGGGCTATGACATTCTCCCTCTTAGAGAAGGAGAAAGACCCTGAAATCTCACTCTGTACATTAGAGGGGACTTGCTTTTTTTTTCCAAACTTTTTTCCTCCCCATACAAAAATTTATACATACATTGTTATATGACTCTAATTGCACTCCTATACTGTGACAGCACACTCCTCCTTTCCACCCCTGATTCCCCATGTCCATTCAACCAGCTCCTAACCCTCTCTGCCTTCCCATCTCACTCCGGACAGAAGCTGCCCGTTTAGTCTCTTGTATCTACCTGAGCTAAGAGGCACACTCCTCACGAGTATCACTTTATGTCCCACAGTCCAGTCCAATCCCTGTCTGAAGAGTTGACCTTGGAAAATTGTTTTAGTTCTGGGCTGATAGAGAATCCACGGGCCATGCTTTCCAGGATACCTCCAGTCTCAGTCAGACCATTAAGTCTGGTCTTCTTGCTAGAATTTGAGTTCTGCACCCCACATTTCTTCTGCTCCATCCAGGACTCTCTGTTGTGTTCCCTGTCAGGGCAGTCATTGGTGGTAGCCAGGCACCATCTAGTTCTTCTGGTCTCAGGCTGATGAAGTCTCTGGTTTATGTGGCCCTTTTTGTCTCTTAGGCTACTACTTTCCTTGTGTCTTTGGTGTTCTTCATCCTCCTTTACTGCAGGTGGTTGGTTAGAGGGGACTTGCTTTGATGGTGTGGGCTTTACTGTTTAGCTCAGCTAATCATTAAGTATGCAGTGAATATCCACAGTGTTCACTTTCTGATTGCCTACTATACACCCACTCAGAGGAAGTGGTCACCAAGGTTGCCCAAGGCCTGAGCCGTAGGTAGTAGACCTTAATGGACACATCTGTCCACTGACTTTGGAGTCAACCATGCTGGGTTCCAATCCTGCCTCCACCTTTTATTAGTACCATTATCAAATTCCTTAGCCATGACTCCTAGGCTGAAAAGTGGACTACTAATATAATACCTATCTAATGGGATTGTTATAGGGACTAAATAAGTGAATGTGTATAAAGCATTTATCACAGTACTAGGTAAACAAACAGGAAGCTCCTAAATGATGGTGTAGCTGTTGATGATGATATGGTGGTGGTGGTGACATTGTCCTCTCTGAGGCAGTCCTACCCTGGGCCCAGGCTACTTCCAGGGTACATGCAAGCCCTACCAGGTGACACCACGTGGAGAGTGCAGCTGGCTCGGGGGTCAGGAATCCAAGAAAACATTGCTTCTCACCCCTGACCCAGCAAGTGTGAGGGCCTCACTAGCCAACTAAGGGAACAGCCACTTCCAGAAATCAAGTTACAGCCAAGAAGGATGAGGAACAGGCAACTAGTGACTTGGAAAGCTAGACACAGCATTGTGAAAGCAACTGAAAAAGGAGGGTGGTGAGGACCTGGAGCAGGGGTAGCGCGAGCGCCTGAGTTCCTATCCCAGTTGGTCCCCTGAGCCACCTCCCAAGGCCTCCACTTCCCCACAGATAAATGGGGAAAAGCAAACCGTAGGCTGTGATGAGCCACGGCTAGAAGTTTGAAGCCAGGGCTATGTGAGGAGGGAGTGTCTTAGTTTCCCAGTGCTGCTGTAACGGAAATACCACAAGTGGGTAGCGGTAAGAACAGAGATTTATTTTCTCAGTTTAGGAACCTAGAAGTCTGAGTTCAGGGCACTGGTTCTAGGGGAAGTCTTTCTCTCCATCAGCTCTGGCGGAAGGTCCACATCTCTTCCAGCATTCCTCGGTCCCTTGGTGGTCTTCATGTGCCATCTGTCCTCTCTTGTTTGTGCTCACTTGTCTCAGTGTCTATGCTGCTCCTTATACCACTCAGAAGTGGTTAGGTTTAAGACACGCCCTACACTGACATGGCCTCATTAACATAACAAAGAAAAACCTATTTCCAAATAGGATTATATCCACAGGTAAAGGGGTTAGGATTCTAACACGTATTCTGGAGGGACACAATTCAATCCATATCAAGGAGCCAAGACAGGGTGAAGATGTGAAGCATGTGAACGAGTGTCTGGCTGTGTGAACTCCTGTGGTCTGAGGGTGCGACACTTGGTATTTTAGAGATGGAAACAGCCTGGTGAGAAGTCCCTGGGCCTGGGAAGCAAATCCACCCAGCCCCACCCCTACCACCAGGAGGCCAGCTGCTTTCAGAGGTAGGAAAGCAAATGGGCCCTGCAGCAGGCTGGCCCAAGCACCCACAGAAAGGAGAATGCAGGCGGGCAGTGGGGCTCGGGGAAAACACTGCAGGCACCAGAGTCTGGAGGGTGGCACGCAGTGTTCCCACAGCCAGCTATGCAGGGAACGCGGCAGATGGGACTGCCCCGACTCAAGGGAAACATTTGGTTCCTTATCTCACCCGGACTCACTGGAGAGGATCCCTGAGGAGGGCCTGGGGATAGACAAACAAAAGAGAAGGTCGCGGAAGGGCAGGGAAGCCAAGCCAGTAAGCTGAGCAGAAATTTCTGGAGATCCTTCCAGAGGCCTTGACAGGTGGTGACAAAATGCCAGAGCTGGGAAGGACCTTCCAGAACACTGAATCCTATCCCCTTAATTTACAGGTCAGGAAACTGAGGCCTCTAGAGAAGTTAGGATAGCACAGAGGGAAGAGGCAGTGGAGCTGGGCAGACGTGAGCTCACTGCTTGATAGCTGTGTGATTTAGGGACAAGTTCCTTAAGTTCTCTGTGCCTCAGATTTCTCCTTTGTAAAATGAAGGCCCTCCTACCTACCCCACAGATTTGCTGTGAGAAGTTCATGAAGCAATGTATGTAGAACACTTAGCTCAGGGCCCAGCACACAGTTGTTGTGAGGGGCCATCAAGTTGATTCTTGGCTTATAGCGGCTTATGTGACAGAGTACAACTGCCCCATAGGGTTTTCTAGGCTGTAATCTTTACAGAAGCAGATCGTCAGGTCTTTTCTCCCACTGGATGAGTCTGAACCACCCACCCTTTTGATTAGCAGCCAAACGCTTAACCTTTGTGCCACCAGGGCTTCTTCAGCACACAGTAGAAGCTCAATAAACAGTAGTTTCCATCTCTCGAGGTCACATAGGGGTTAATGGAAGAGCTAGGACTAGAACCAGATGTCTTGACTCTCAACCCAGTGAGTTATATACCACATTCCTCATCTCCACTACAGAAAAGACTTACGAGGAAGTAAGAAAGACATGCCTATGATGTGCCATCAGGGGTGGGGCAGGGTGGGGAAGAAGAGATGTTAGAAGGGATTTCCTCATAGCCAAAGCATGGGAATGCATTACCAAGGGAACGCATTACCAATGGCTCCATTTTAGGCGCTTAGTTAAGTGTCTGCCTGGAATGGATTAAAGGCTGGGAAATGAACTAAATGTCATCTTGATGACCTGTTCAGCCCACAGATGCTAGATTTCAACTTACCAGAGGTAGGGCTGGTTAGACCTTCCCCTAAACTTCCCCCAAAAAGGAAATGAATATTCATTCACTCATTCAACAGCATTTATTGAGCACACAATATGCTCAGAGAAACAGGTTTTCTTATTACCATTTTGCCTACGAGGAAACGAAGATTCCAAAATGTTAAATAAACAAAAGGTCACACAGCCAGCAAGTGGCAGAGCCAGGAGTCAATGCCATCTCAGTCTGCTCACTGCTCCATGCCACACTGCATCGCCTCTCTTCTGATACAGAGAAAGGAATAGGATTGTGTCTAGGGCTAAACTTCCTCAGAACGGTGGTGTGCGTGGACAGAAGGGTCTTGGGAGAACTCCCTGGCTTGCTGCTTCCTGGGGATATAAGTAGCCCCTGGAGGTTGCATTGTTCCTACAGCTACCCAGCTTTTTCTGGGGACCATTCTGCCTTAGGTTGGAAACTCTTTCTAGGATCCCATGACTCCCTTGCCAGGGTGGGACCTCCTCACAGAACAGAGCCTCCAGGTCTCCTCCCCATAACATCCTCAATGCCAGGGGCTCCACTGGGCCTGTGGCGTTCATAGCCCTGTCCTGAGCACTGAGGGGCAGGCAAAGAAGGACATTCAGAGCCTGAGCGAGCAGACGCAGTCCCTTCTGATGCAGGAGACACATTCCCTGTTCTCAGGGAGCCCGTACTCTTGAAGGGAGATTCAGTCCCTCTCCCAGAGAGCAGCCAGGATGATAGAGTGATAGAAGAAACACTGTTTCTGCTCTCAGGAAGCTCCCAGTCTGATGGGGGAGACACAGAAAACTGTAGGTCCAATAATAATAATCATGGAACTAATGCTCATTGACTACATACTATGCGCCAGGCACTTTACAAATATTAATTTATTCAGTCTATACAACAAGAACCCTATGAGACAGGTCGTATTTTTTATCCTAATTAAACAGATGAAGAAACAGAGGCACAGAGAGGTCAAGGTACTTTCACAAGATCATAAAGCTAGGAAGTGATGATGCCAGGACTAAAATCCAGCCAGTCTGGCTCAAAGGAGCGCTGGTAGCTCAACAGTTAAGCGTCTAGCTGCTAACCAAAAGGTTGGCAGTTAGAACTCACCCAGTGGCTCAACAGAAGAAAGACCTGGTGATCCTCTTCTGTAAAGATTACAGCCTAGAAAATCCTATGGGGGCAGTTCTAGTTCTACACTGTCACACGGGGTCACTAGGAGTCGAATATCGACTTGATGGCACTTAACAATAACAATAAGGCCAGCTCAAGGGTCTCTCAAGCAAAATATAACAGAAAAGGGGAGCCACTGGGCAGTGCTGGACAGTCTGGGGATACTCGGACTACTTGTGGACTCCAGGTGACCAGTGACATTGGTGTTGGTCTGGGAAGGCTCATTAAGGAGCACAGTATCTCAGACATTGCTTGGAGCTCAGGGCCCAGAATAGGGACGTGGGCCCAGGAAGCGCTGGAGCAGAAAGCAGGCCTGCTGGGATCAGGATGGGGCAGCAAGGAGTGAAGGAAGAGGGGACAGAATCCCTGAGGAGGAAGGCCAGAGGGGCTTGTGAGTAGTTAACACCTGAGAAAGACAAGTGAGCCTGCTAAGGAGAGAGCTGGCTAGGGACAGGAGCCTGAAGACAGGATAACATGGGTGGGAAAGAGCTCAAGGAAGCATCCAGTAGGAGGCTGTCCGTGGCAAAGGCTCTTGAGCACCATCCCTGAGACTGGGACGGCTTGCTGGTGAGGAGGCAAGCAGCATGTCAGCAACACGGCCGCTCTCCCCCACGCCCAACAGGACACGCTCAGCAAAGCTTCCTGTGCGGCACCATCTTGAATGCTCTAACTAGTTGACGGTAGACTAACATACTGATCATGACCTTTGGGGTGCAACAGATCTGAGTTTCTTGCCCTAGCTTCACAACTTACCAGCTCCTCTATCCTTTCTAAGCTCTGGGTCTTCATCTGCAAAATGGTGATAATAGTAATACCCTTATAGGGTTATTGTGAGGCTTAAATGAGACTAAGTTGGTCTGGCACTTAGCACAGGGCCTGGCAGAAAGGGCTCTGTAAATAATGACCCAAAGATTACTTAGAAGTTTAATTTCCAAATATTTGGTGATTTTCTCAAAATTTTTGTTTTCTTTCTCTTTTTAGAAACTGATGTTTATTTTCCATCAGCCTTATTTCCGTTTTCTAAGAGACTGTGCAAGAACCACTGAGCAGTAGGGGCTGCAGCGCAGTCTTCAGCTGCAGGCTGAGCACTCCCGTCTTCAGTAGGGAACTGCTCAGTAGTCACAGAGGGCACTTACATGTCTTCAGCCCAGTTTGTGACCTCTGGTTGAGCAGCAGTAAATTCAGGCGCCAGAGCAGTCCATCTGCCTGAAATTCTTCCTTAGTCACAGCATTATCAGCTGGAGCCTGCTCTTCCTTTGCAATCTCTTCCAGATCTCTCTAGAAGTAGAAATCAGGCATGACCTCCCAAGGGTGCTCCCGGAAAATGGTGCCACATATGCACAGAACTTCCCAGGCCAGCATCCACCACATCACACCCACCAAATGAGTTCCTTAGTTACATGGGATGGCAATGTCCACACAGGGCAGAGGGGAATTTGTGTTACACAGAACAATGGTGGACAGGTTCACATAAGACCCTTCTGTGAGAGGCTGGTGGTCAGCTCTGGGATCAGTAACACCAGAAGACGTGGCTGCCAGAAGGCTGCCTGGATCTGGTTAGTGAAGGTTCCAGGCATGAAGTGCCCAGCAGTAGGAGAGGCTCCAGTGACAGCAGCAAACTACAGCACGGCCCGCTGGCCAGTATTGCTGGAGGATATGACACTGACATCGGCTGGGTTTTCAATGGCAACAATCACCTGAGCTCCCAACAGAAGCTTGTCCCAGGTCCTCTGCAGGTTTACACTGTAGATGCCATCACTTTTCCTTTGTGGATATACTGTTCCGTTTGAAAGTCAAGGTTGGTACCACCTAAGTGGATTCCTACCGCAAGGAATTTGGGGACATCCTCCTCCTCCAACTTCAGGACATCAAGGGCTCCAGACATTGTGACAGTTTTCCCTTTAAGTTATGACGGGAACTGAGGACAACACTGTATGGACACTTTCCTGGGTAGTGTGGAGAAAAAAAGCTGTTATTGCTTTTTAGTTTAATTCCACTGTGGTCAGAGAACATGCTTTTTATTCTCAATATTTTTTAATTTATTGAGATTTGGTTTATGGTCCAGCATGTGTTCCATCTTGGTGAATGTTCCATGCATCTTTGAAAGAATGTGTATTCTGCTATTGTTGAGTGGAATGTTCTACAAATGTCAAATAGGTAAAGGTAAACGATAGTTTTTCAAGTTTTTTATTTCGGTATTGGAGCCCTGGTGGAGCACTAGTTAAGAGCTCGGCTGCTAACCAAAAGGTTGGCAGTTCAAATCCACCAGCAGCTCCTTGGAAACCCTATGGGGCAGTTCTACTCTGTCCTATAAGGTCTATAGAGTCAGAATCGACTCGAAGGCAACAGGTTTGATTTTTCTTTTTTCTTTTTTTGTATTGATGAACTGAAGCCCTGGTGTTGCAACAATTAAGCTGCTAAGTGAAAGGTCAGTGGTTTGAACCCACCAGCAGCTCTGAGGAAGAAAATATCTGGTGATCCGCTCCCATAAAGATTATAGCCTAGGAAACCCTATGGGGCAGTTCTACTCTATCACATAGGGTCCCTGTGAGTCAGAATTGACCGAATGGCACACAACAACATTTATGCATTGACCCTGTTATCATTATGTAATGTCCATCTTTATCCCTAGTAATATTTGTTATTCTGAAATATTTGTCTGATGTTAATATAGCCACTCTAGCTTTATGATTAGTGTTTGCATGATACATATTTTCCATGCTTTTACTCTGAACTTATCTGTTTTTATATGTAAAGTGAGTTTTTTGTAGACAGCTATAGCTGGATCTTACTTTTAAAATCCAGTCTACTTATATTTAATGTAATTATAGATGTGATTTGATTTAAATCTACCATCTTGCTAATTGTTTTTTATTTGTCCCATATGCTCTTTGTTCCTTTTTCCTGCTTTCTCCTAGATAACTCAGGAGCCCTGGTAGCACAGTGGTTAAGCGCTGGGTTGCTAACCGAAAGGTCAGCAGTTTGAACCACCAGCTGCTCTGTGGAAGAAAGATGTGGCAGTCTGCTTCCATAAAGATTACAGCCTTGGAAACCCTATGGGCAGTTCTACTCTGTCCTATAGGATCACTGTGAGTTGGAATTGACTCAACAGTTACAGTGGGTTTTCTAGATAACTGAGAATTTTTTAGTATTCCAATGTTATCTCCAGCTTAATAGTTATACTTCTGTGTTTTATTTTTTAGTGGTTGCTCTAGTGTTGATATGCATCTTTAATTTATCAATCTATGTTCAGATAATATTACACCACTTTGTGTATAATGTAAGACCCTTACGACAGTATGCTTCTGGTTTCCTCCCCCATTCTTTGCACTATTGTTGCCATACATGTTATTTCTATGCTATAAACTTTACAGTACATTGTTGTTATTTTTGATTTAAATAGGCAATTACGTTTTTTGAAAAAATTAAAAGTGAGAGGTGAAAAGTCTTTTAAATTTACCACTTCTGGTGTTCTTCATTCCTTTATGTAGATCTAAGTTCCTATCTGGTATAATTTTTTTTCTGCTGAAGAATTTCCTTTTAAGATTTCGTGCAGTGCAGATCTGCTGGCAATGAGTTTTGTCAGTTTCTATTTGTCTGAAGAAGCATTTATTTCACCTTCATTTTTGAAAGATGTTTTCATTGGGTATAGAATCCTTGATTGACAGGTTTTCTTTTCATTCAGTGGTTTAAAAATGTTGTTTATTGTCTTTTGGCCTTCATAAAATCAGACGAGAACTTGGCAGTAATTCTTATCTTTGTTCCTCCATATATAATGTGCCTCTTTTCTTCTGGCTGCTTTTAAGATTTATCACTGGGTTTCACAAGTCGATTATGATGTGCTTTGGTGTAATTTTGTTGTGTCTGTCCTTTTTCAGGTTTATTAAGTGACTTAGATCTGTGAACTTAGATTTCATCAAATTTGGAAAAAAATTAAGCCACTATTTCTTCTAAACAAACCCTGGTGGTATAGTGGTTAAGAGCTACAGCTGCTAACCCAAAGCTTGGCAGTTCAAATCCACCAGCCGCTCCTTGGAAACCCTATGGGGCAGTTCTACTCTGTCCTATAGGGTTGCTATGAGTCGGAATCAACTCGACAGCAATGGGTTTGGTTTTTGGTTTTGGTTTCTTCTAATATTTTTCTGTCTCTTTGGGACTCCAGTTACATGTCTATTAGTCCACTTGATATTGTCCCACAGGTCACTGAAGCTCTGTTTTGCAGTACTTTTTCTGTGTGTCTCACTTTGGATAGTTTCTATTACTTTATATTCCGGTTCACTGATCCTTTTTCAGTGTTTTGGGGGTCACTGATGGTTCAGTGGTAGAAGTCTCACCTTCCATGTGGGAGACCCAGGAGATCCATGTTCAACTTCCAGCCAATGCACTTTATGCACAGCCACCACCCTTCTGTCACTGGAGGCTTGCATGTTGCTATGATGCTGAGCAGGTTTCAGCAGAGATTCCAGATTAAGACAGACTAGAAAGAAAAGCCTGGCGATATACTTCTGAAAATCAGCCTATGAAAACCCCATGGATCACACTGGTCTGCCATTGTGCATGGGGTCACCATGAGTTAGAGGCCAACTTGACAGCAGTTGACAATAACTGCAACAATCTGCTGTTAATTCTTATTCCTTTTATGTTTTCTATTTCTCTCCTCATTGTGTTCAAAATTTTGCTTTGAATGCTTAAGTATACTGAGCATATTTATAATAGCTTTTTTAATTACCTTGTCTGCTAATTCTATTATCCTCATCATTTCTGGGTCTGTTTCAATTCACTGATTTTTCTCCTTATTATGGGTCACATTTTTCTGCTTCTTCACATGTCTATTAATTTTTTATTGGATGTCTGACATTGTGGATCTTATATAACTGAGGGTTGAATTTTATTCTATTCCTTTAAAGAGTGTTGGACTTTGTTCTGGCAGGCAGTTAAATTGCTTGCATATCAGTATTATCATTTTTAAAGTTTTTAAAGGCATATCTAGAATGGCCTTTACTCTACTACTAAGTGTAACTCTGGTGATATCTGCTAAATGCCCCATGTTTTCAGTGAGGTCTCTCTACTCTGGCTGGCAGGAACTTAAAACAATTAATGGCCCCATGTGAGTTTAGGAATTGTTGAAATGGAGAGGAGGGATTGCGGGACTTGTTGAGTGACTGGATGTGCAAGGATAAGAGATAGAGGAATCCCTGGTATCAGTAACCAATGACTGGATAGTATCAGTCACCAATAAGGGAAATATTGGAATGGGGGAAGAAAGTTGATGGATTCCATATCAGACGTTTTAAATTTTAGGTGCCTGCAAGACATGTGAGTGGAGCTGTCCACCAGAACTTTGGATGTATGGTCCGAAACTCAGGGAAGAAGTTAAAGCTGGAGTATAGACTCTGGAGTCATCAACACATGATAGCAAAGGGCAGCTAACACTTAAGAAGCAATTATATACATGGTAGTTGAAATTATGTACATGGTAGAATGAAATTACCAAGTGAGATTGTAGAGAAGAGGACTGAGAATAGAACATCCATGTTGAGGGGTGGGTTAGGAGGGGGAGCCCATGAAGAGAAAGAAGAGGAGAGAGGAAGGAAAGTAGAGGAGGAGGAATGGGAGAAAAATCAGAGAATAATTCGTAGATAGAGGAGTAATGGAAGCTAAGAGAGCAGAAAGTCTCAAGAAGGAGGGCATAGTCAACATCTTCAAATAGCACAGACCAGTCAAATAAGATTAAGATGAAGAAATATTTGGGGAAGAGGAGTTTTAGTGGCCCAGGGAAGGTGAAAGCCATGAATTGACAACTAGCTGGCAGGTGAGGAAGTAAAGAGAGTAATCATAAACGCCTCATTCTAGAAACTTGAAGAAGAAGGGAAGATTAGTGACAGACCCTGAGAAAATAGGAGAGACTTTAGTGTGTTCATTGGCTGAGAGGAAAGACCAGCAGAGAGGGAGAAGTTAAAGATGCCGGAAATAAAGCGGGACAATGGAATCAAGTCGTCAGAAGAGACAAAAGTAATAGGATCAATAGCACAGAAAAGGTTCCCCAAGTCCTTACAGTTAATAGGTAGAAATACTACTTATGGTTGGCAGGCAATGCATAATTCATCACCCCCATTTTAAAGATAGAGAAATGAAGCCCAGAAGGAGAAGAGACTTGCCTCAAACCACATAGCTAAGAAGTGGCAGAACTAATCTGGCCCACCCAGCCCCCAGCTGACTTCTATCCCAGGAGGCTCCCTCTGGGAGTCTAGAGTCTTGACCACCCTGCAGGAACCTGGGAAACACTGGATGTGTGAGTTCCAGAGAGGGGAATGCAGGGAGGGTCTCGGGGCGCATTCTGGGAAGGGGTGGCTCTCAGGAGAGGGGTTGGGGAGGAGAGGACAGAGCAAGGAGGAAAGCAGAGGCATCTCCACCCAGGCAGCAGCTGCTCCCAAATATGTCACAACTTGTCAAAGAGGCAGAAATAGAAGCTGCCCAGGGAGTGGAAGGGGGGTGGGGTGACATGCTGGGGCTTCTGAACCCACAGGCAGGGCAGAGTGGGGAGGCTGGAAGGGAACGGGGACAGGCAGGGGGGCTGAGTCCAGAGGTGACGATGGCTAGCGTATACCAGGCAGTTCTAGGTAGACTGAAATGGGTCCAGAAAACCATCTGGTTGTCTTTCAGGAAGGTTGAGTATGGGAGCAGAAGTGGAGATGAGAAAGGGACAAAATATCCCAAAGAAAACTGCCCCCTCTGATCCTATTAGTCCCACTCTTTAGGGCTAGGCCTCGTTCAAACAACCCACACAACAGTCCTCCTTCTTCCCCCAACTCCATCAGCGCTTCCTTCAGACCCCCATGCTGAGTCAGAAAAAGAATGTCACCTCTCAAAGGGCCATTTGGATCACTCAGGTCAGCATCTTGATTTACAGGTGGAGAAACTGAGGCCCAGAGAGGAGAAATGACTGGCATCAGGCTCCATGGCAATATGCCTGCCAGACTCCTTATCCAGCATTCCTTCTACCACTTGCCCTTAACTTCCTGTCAGTATTTGCCTTAACCAGCGAGCTGAAGGCTCTGCTCTCATAGGAATGAGGAATGCTTATAGGAAATCCTCATCCATATTTCTAAAGATCCAGACCCCCTAGGCTCACACTGCCACATGCTCTGCTGGGTTCGGTTCTGCTTTTTTTTAAAAATCAACTCTCTGCCTTGTCTCCACCAGTCACCTCCCAGTGACCCCTCTTCGCCTCTGACCCATTCCCTTCCACCTCCAGACCCACACAGTCCCCCACACCAAGGCCAGAGATTCTTGATGAATGAGCCTGGCTCTGAGCCCCAGATTCCAGGCAAGGACGGGATTTCCCAGTGGTCATCTGACTCTCAATCCTCAATGGAAACAATGTGTGGCCTCCGGAGGTCTGGGGCCCTCTCTCCCCTCTTCCTCACCTCTTAGCCCCAGCTCCCATCTGCTCCCAGGTCAACCCTCTCCTCCGTCTCTCCCTGGCCTCTCCAGCCCACAGTGTCTCACCCCTCTCTTGGGTCTTCTTTTCATCTCTCCAGCTGACTCCCTGAACTTTCCATTGTAAACCTAGAGGACCTCCAATCCCCTCACTGCCAGCCTACCTGTGGCCCCAGATCCACCGGGAAAGCAGGCACTCACAGAATCCTGCTTCACCTACCAGCCTCAGGAGGGAGGGGGGCTTCTTCTAGATTCAGCCCAAGGCCAAAGCTCAGAAAGTCCAACAGCAGACATCCTTTATGCTCTGACACCAGCACTCTGCACACCCTTGTGTAAGTCACTTCCCTGATCTGGACCTCAGTTTCCCCATTTGTGGCAGGAAGAAGGCAGATTAGCTGATCCTTAGGCCACCTTCCAGCTCTACCATCCTATGGTTCTGTGATCGGTTCTCACCCAGAGGCAAGGCTACTGTCCCACAAAAATTGATGCTGATTTGCATGTAATACAATATGCATGCATCTACGTCCTACAGAAATGCACAAGCATTCCTTCCACCCAACCCTCACCTAGTCCTCATTAATAATATCCAGAAACTAAGATACAACTATTGGTCTCTACTTGTCTGGAGCAAAAGAGAAAGAAGGAAACCAAAGACTCAAAGAAGAAACTGGTCTACAGGACAAATAGTTCACACAAATTACGACCTCATCTACCCTAAGACCAGAGGAACTAGATGGTGCCTAGCTACAACTACCAACCATCCTAATTAAGGCCACGATAGATGGATCCTGATAGAATGGTAGAAAAATGTGGAACAGAGCCTGAAATTCTTAAAAAAAAAAAAAAAAAAAAACAGACCTACTGGACTGGTTAAGACTAGAGGACTCCCAAGACTGTTGCCCTGAGATACTTATCAGACCTTGAACTAAAATTAATCCCTGAGGTCACCTTGTAGCTAAGTAACAAAGTGGCTCAAAAAGTAATGAATATTGTCTCTAAGTACTGTGCTTTTTTTAAAAAACCACTTACATGAGACCAAATGGTCAACAGTTACTTTAAAACAAAGATGAGAATGTAAGGGGCCAGGGAAACTAGATTAATGGAAACGGAACAACCAGAATGGAAATATTGAGAATGTTCACACATTGTGAAGGCTATAACCAATGTCACTGAACAACTTGTGTAGAAACTGTTGAATGGGAACATAAACTGCTGTGTAAACCTTCACTGAAAACACAATAAATATTATTAAAATAATCATAATAATAATACCCAGAGACCTAGCCTAGGGAAACGAAAGATGGGGCCTGTTTGGAGAAGTTAGAGGCTCCCACCCTTCCAGACCCTTTTTCTTGCTCCTCTTTTTCCCAAGCACATGAGACCCTGGGATGGGAAATTTGCTTTGATTTTAGCCAAGCAACCTGGCAGCCCAGGTCAGCCCACCTGCCAGGTAAGCAGGGGCTGGAAGATGCTAGAGGTCAGAGAGCTGGGACTAGGTGTGTAGCACAGGGGGAAGGAAGCAGCAGGCAGCCAGTGAAGGGTATTTCTGAGCACTTTGAAATCTAACCGCTACCTTGCAAATGAGATCAGCCCAGCATGCAAATAGACAGAATCAAGCTGAGACAGTCCGGGTAGGGGAGAAAACGGCCTGGCCCTGGAGCCCCAGCAGGGGGACAAGGGCTTCCTCTGGAGGGAGCAGGAATGCTGGAAGAGAAGGCTCCAGTTGGGGGCAGGGGCCCTGTGTGCCCAAGCCAGCAGGGGTGGGGATTAGGGCTGGACGCCCCACTGTCAGGTTAGAGCTGATGGATCGCCGCTGATGGCGGAGCACAAAGGCTGCTCTGTGCTTGGCACCAATGTGTTCCCATCCATCAGAGGGCAGCTCGTGTGGGGTGGAGGGGTGTGCGGGGGGAGGAAGGCTGAGTCTCTAGATGCAGCTTCTCCACAGCTCAGCTCTGAGAGAGGAATAAGGTGGGTAAAGGGCCAATCTCCCCAACAGGGTGTTGGGAGGTCAGAAATACCTGAGGAGTCCCTGGGTGGTGCCAATGGTTAATGCACTCAGCCACTAACCAAAAGGTTGGAGGTTTGAGTCCACACAGAGGCACCTCAGAGGAAAAGCCCTGGTGATCGAATTCCAAAAAATCAGCCGTTGAAAACCCAATGGAGCACAATTCTACTCTGACACACACGGGGTCATCATGAGTTGGAGTTGACTCAACGACAACTGGTGGTGGTGGCAGAGATATCCAAGTTGTCTGTAAAGATTAAAGCCTAGGAAACCCTATGGGGCAGCTCGACTCTGTCCTATAGGGGTTGCTATTAGTCAGAATTGACTCAATGGCACACAACAACAACCACTTTCTACCTTGGCTAAATGACTTTGGGTACTTATATTCCTTACTCAACTGTAAGTACTTCGAAGGCCGAAAGACCATGTCTTATTCAGGTTAATAACCCTAGCACCTCACACAAGGGGCTCAATACATGTGTCTTGATTGAAAGAATGAATGAATAAATCTAAACACACAAAGGAGAGTCAGGTTTTCCCTCCCCCATTTCTGCTGCTCTAGTCCCCTGGAGGCAATAAGCAGAGCCGGGGAAACAGCCTGAGGAGGAGAACTGAGTCTAAGGGGGAAGTGGTAATGAGCAGGCGTGAGAAAAGGACAACACAAGGAAAAGGACTAACACTAATTGGGTGTTTCCATGTTCCAGGTGCCATTCCATTTAATACAACAACAATCGCTCCCCTATGAGAAACACACATACACACCATCGTTTTTGCCAACCTGAACCATGGCTCCTCTCTGGGTGGCTGACCCATCCTCATGCCTTTGCGTGGGTTGTTCAGACCTTCATCACCTCGTTCCTGATTATTGTCATGTTCTTCTATATGGTCTCCTCACCTTAGTATTCAAGTTCCTCCATGCCCAGTTGGGCTTCCACCTATCTTTGCAGACTTGTCCCCAGTCACCACCTTACCTGAACCTGAGCTCCATACAGACCAGTCTACCCAATGCCCCCTTTGCCTTCCAGAGATATCTCCTCTTTCCATCCAAATCCTGCCTGTTCATCACCCAGCCTCATGTTCTCTCTTTCTCAGGCCTTCCTCAGAGACCCTAGCCTTCCATGGTTTCGCCTTTCTATAAACTCCTGAAACACTCTTTTGTGAATCCACTCATTTGCAGTTGATCATGGCACCCATGTTTACCCTTGAGTTAAAGTAGCTCTCTCTTGCATTGTCATTTAGCATTCACATTTCAGTGTCCATGCTCACCAGAACTGGATAGTAAGATCCTGGAATCCATCAGAGAACAAACCTGTTTCTCTTCCAATCTTTGAGGAAGTGGACACATTGTTTAAGAGTAAGTCAGATTCGATCTCAAAAGAATAAAAATATGCAATTTCTGGGTTTCCATAGTAGCTCTGACATCACTTCTTTTCTCAGGGTTCATAGGATTAGTGTGTAAACTGAGACAAAGAGTTTTTTTTTTTTCTTTGCTGGGGAGTGTTTTGTTGGGGGAGTGTGTCTCGGGAGTAGACATTCTTTCTTTTTCAGCCCAATTGGTTGGGGCCAAAGAAGGTTTAGAACTCCCAGCCCCCATGCTGCCACTTTCCATAGTGCTGGTGAGGCCAAGAACCACATTAGGAGCTCATTGCCCCCTAAGATGCTCGGGGCTCCTTTGTTGTCCATCTATGTCCTCTCCTCATCTCTGTGTCCTACCCCAAAAGGACAGCAGGATGTTCCTGGCTCCTTGTCATGCATAACAGAAGGGAAGGCAGACGTCCTCAAGCGCTGTTCAGACATCACTTCCCCTGCAAAGTCTTCCCTGAGTCCCCAGCATGGTTCCTTCTTCCCCTTACTGTCCTTGCCACTGGCTTGAATTATAAGATCAGTCTCATCTGTCATATGTTGGGGGGATCAGACTTAATCTGTATGGTCCTAGAGAGAAGAACTGGGACCAAAGGGTAAAGGATACAGGAGGCAGATTGCAGCTCAAAATCCAGAAGGACTCCCTGTGGCCACAGCTGCACATCAGTGGAATGGGCTGCCTTGTGAGATCAGCACAAGCTGGACAATGGCCATCTAGAGAGGGGATTCAGGCATTAGGGGTGGGGTAAACTAGGTGACCATGTGGTCTACTAGATGGTAAGGTCCTCGAGGGTAGAGACCCTGCCTTTGGCTTCCCCATAATCCTCAGTGCTAAAACTAAGCCTTGTCCACTGTTGGTATCTGAGGACTGCCCAGGGCACTGGAAGGAATGGGTACTCTCAGACCCCAAGGCCTCTACTGAGAGGCGGCTGTGGACTGAGAAGCCGGAAAGTTAAATAGTCCCTCCTCCACCTGACACTTGAGCCCTGTAGGATATGTGTAAATTGATGGCAGAGACAAGAAGAGCAGACCAACCAAGCCAGGGAGTCAAGAAGAGCAGAGACTTAAACTGAGTCTGAAGGGTCCTACTTTCTCTCCTTCTCACTTCATCCACCATAAGGAATCAGGAGAATTCTGGTGTCCTAATGGGGCTAGAAACAGAGTTAAGGAGGACACAGAAGGGCAGATAAATGATCCAGAGTGAAAGAGGGAGAAGACGGGGGCAGAGGAGAGGCAAGGAAGAGGTGGGTTTAGGCTGGGACCTTAAGAAGCCAATTTATCCATCCCCCTGCTTCCTAACAGTGGGCAACAGTGTGGGGAGGGGGCAAGGTGTAGCTGCAAGTTCTAATACTCACTCTGATTCTGGCCAGCTGTATTAACTGAAAAACTTTCCCTGACCCTTCCAAAAACAAAACCAAAACCAAAAATCCTCTTGCTTCAATTTACCGCTAATCACATGAGACCTAAGAGAATACATGATGTCAAAGATACCTTGGAAACCTGAAGTTGAATCCATTTGTCCTCTGAGTTTCAATCCTTCTTATTCCTGGCCAGTAGACACCCAACACATCCCCAAAATTTTGAAGCAGTTTCATTCTTTGGGGAGGAGGTTCTTTAAAAGTCTTACTGACTGACATAGTCTGGGTAAGGTGCTGGTCAGAAAGCAGGGGGATGGATAAATTGGCTTCTTAAGGTCCCTTCCAGCCTAAACACACCTCTTCCTTGGCCCTCCTCTGCCCCTTCAGCTTCTTTGGGACTAGCAAGAAGAAAGAAGGCAGGCAGCCCAGCTAGGCGTAATTGAAAGGAGCAGATGAGAGGAGAATGCCTGTCCTCCCCCACCTCCCCTGTCCCACGGGAGAGATGAAAACTAATCAAATTACACCCGACGGCCTCCCTACCCGTGCACAGGAGCCGGTCCGGGCCCGGGGCAGGCTGGCTGGGTGGGGTGGGGGCCGGGGGAGAGAGAAGGGGAATCACATCTAATCCACTGGAAACGTCTTGATGTGCAGCAACAGCTTAGAGGGGGGCTCAGGTTTCTGTGGCGTTGGCTATATTTATCTCTGGTTCCATGCCAGCAGGGAGGGTTTAAATGGCACCCAGCAGTTGGCGTGAGGGGCTGCAGGAGCTTGGGGGCTGGTGGCAGGAACAAGTCTTTTCCGACCCCATGGAGCTGTATGAGACATCCCCCTACTTCTACCAGGAACCCCGCTTCTATGATGGAGAAAACTACCTGCCCGTCCACCTCCAGGGCTTCGAGCCTCCGGGCTATGAGCGGACTGAGCTCGGCCTCAGCCCCGAGGCCCGAGGGCCCCTAGAAGACAAGGGGCTGGGGACCCCAGAGCACTGCCCAGGCCAGTGCCTGCCATGGGCGTGTAAGGTGTGTAAGAGGAAGTCGGTGTCTGTGGACCGGCGGCGGGCGGCCACTTTGAGGGAGAAACGCAGGCTCAAGAAGGTGAACGAGGCCTTCGAGGCTCTGAAGAGGAGCACCCTGCTCAACCCCAACCAGCGGCTGCCCAAGGTGGAGATCCTGCGCAGCGCCATCCAGTACATCGAGCGCCTGCAGGCCCTGCTCAGCACCCTCAACCAGGAGGAGCGCGACCTCCGCTACCGAGGCGGGGGCGGGCCCCAGCCAGGGGTAAGTGGCCATCCCATCCACTGGGCCTGCGGGAGTGGGCCAGAGGAGGCCCTTGGACAGCCTCAGGACAGCACAGTGGGGCTTAGTCAGAGGGGCCTTGGGGGGCTGCAGGACCCCTTCCTTTGTCAGAGCTGGGCTGTCCAGCTGACCGCGTATGTCTCTGTGTCCTTTCCAGACAAGATAAAGGTGGTGGGGAGGAGGTGCAGACGGGGGTATGTGTGCTCTGAACTGAAGGAGGGACCCAGGAACATGTCCACGTCAGCCCACTGGGGGTGAGGATTAATCCTGGTGTTGGGATATAGGGTCTAAAGGGCTAGGCCAAGCACATGGGAGAAGACTGCTTTGCCCCCGGCCCACCCTCACCCTGTGTGTAGCTGAGCAGAGGAAATCAAACCCGCTCAGCCCCATTGGAACCCCACAGGCCTGAGCAGAAGTGGTCCTGCTTGGGCTGGACCCTCTGCCTCTTTCATCTTTAACCAGAGGCAGGAAAACCAGAGGCCCCTTTAAGCTGTGTGTCCTGTGAGAGCAGAATCACCTCCCAGGGTCAAGGCCACGGAAGGCCTGGAGGCAGAGGCTCTGGGTCACAGAAAGGAGCTGGTTGTGAAGATTCTTGAGGTGGGGGGTGGCCTGGGCTGAAGGGCTGCCGCCCATGACCCACCCTCCAACCCCATCACACGTGCTTCTACCCTCTAGGATTGGGCGGGAAGAGACATCTAAGAATGCCTGTGCCCTGACCTTGGGCCTTCCCGCTATCTTGCAGGTGCCCAGTGAATGCAGCTCCCACAGCGCCTCCTGCAGTCCAGAGTGGGGCAGCGCACTGGAGTTCGGGCCCAACCCTGGGGGTAAGTGAGGCCTGGATCCTGGTGACCTTGGCTCAAATCCCTCAGTCCTCACCCCCACTCCTACCCCCTAGACCTGGTTCTCCCCTCTTACCTTATTTCCTGCTCCAGCCCTCTTTCCTTGGCCTCTCCTTGGAACTGCTGAACCCAGGTTCCCAAGCATGCCTCCCTGAGTGGTCTAGGGCTCCTGCAGTGCCCCAGCTGGTGCCCGGCAGCAGCTGACCTTCTCCACGGAGAGGAGAATGTTTCTGCCCCAGGGGTCCCTGGCAATTGCTGAGTAGGTGCTGCAAAACTGGGCCTAGCAAAGTGCAGTTCCAGTCTCCAAGGATACACTGCCCTGGCTCCATCTTGGAATAGCTGCTTCCAAATCCTAACCCCACTAGGGGAGGTCGGGGGGAGGCAAGTGTGTGCATGCGCACACACACACGTACACGCGTGCACACACACACACACCCGGCATCAGGAAAGGCACAGGCTGGGGAGTAGGATTCCTGAGTTTTGCTCGCCCATGTGTCCTGAAAAACCTATGACACCCCAAGGGGTTCAAGACCCCCTTCACCCCCCAGGTCACACCCTCCCCACCTTCTCCTTGCAGATCACCTGCTCACAGCTGACCCTGCGGATGCCCACAACCTGCACTCCCTCACCTCCATCGTGGACAGCATCACAGTGGAGGATGTCACTGTGGCCTTCCCAGACGACACCATGCCCAATTGAGATAGTCTGCCAGGCCAGGCATCCGTGCGAGCCCCCCGAGCTGACCAGAGCCACCACCACTTCTGCAGCAGGGACCTCCTAAACCATGCTGCCCTGATGCCAGGAAGGCAGCTCCAGGGCTACCAAATGCCAAACCATCCTCTCCTTATCTACATAAGGTTAACCCACCACCCAGCAGGGGAACGGACTCCCTCATTCAGCTGACTCCTTAGAGCAGAAGGCATCCCGTTTCCTGGGAGATAAAGCAGGGGACCAGAGCGCCCCCCATGTATGCCCCCTGGGTCAGGGGGCAAACTCAGGAGCTTCCCTTTTATCATAATACAGCCTCCAACTCCCACTTCCCAAAAGAAACATTTCAGGAGACAAAGACAGTGTCCCGACCTGGACAAGCTGCACACATCTCCTGCTCTTGTCTCTTCCAAAGCCAGGGGCTGGGCTGGGCCTGCCCTGAATTGAGGGAGAAGAAGGCAGCGGGGGGAATAATCCTGTTCCTAAGTCCCTGGGGGGCCAAGCTTTTGCAGTGAATATTGGGAACCTTCCAGTGGTTTTATGTATTGTTTTGTTTTGTGTGTTGTTTGTAAAACTGCCATCTGACCAAGGTCTCCTGTGCTGAAGTTGCCAGGGACAGGCAGGGAAGGGGGAGGGGGGACTCCTGGGGTGATTTCTTTTGTTAACTAAGCATTGTGTGGTTTTGCCATTGTTTTGTAATTTTTCGCTAACTTATTTGGATTTCCTTTTTTAAGAAATGAATAAAGAATAGTTGCTAGAAGAGTGTCAGTGATGATGTAGATGGGGGAGGGGGAGACCAGACACCCCGGCCCTTCCACTCAGCCATCCAGACACACTCCTGGGGCAGGGCTTCCAAGGATGGGAGCGGGTGGAGCTTTGGGGAAGAACCAATACTCCAAAAGCACTGGAGGCACCATCTTGTGGGTGGTCACTAGGGGCTAGGGATCCCTGCTCTTTTACCATTACAACAGAAGCCAAGTCTGGTCCACAGGCTGGGTGAAGACTAGATCACAGAAATCCTGGTGGGACACGGAGGAAAATCTGCTGAGCATTCCGTTGCACTCCAATTCATAGACACTGTTCACAGTTTACTGCCCGCCATCTTAGATCCCAATAGGTCCATTCGATTCCAGTTAATTGAGCAAGCTCATATGCCTAGTGCTCAGCCCACAGCCAGGAGGACTCATAAAGGGTGCAGAGCTGGGATCCTTGCCTCTCCTCTGGTGCTACATCACCAGGAGCCCTATAGGAAAGTAGGAGGTGATTAAATTAGGAGCACTGAGCTCAGACACTAGATCACGTCCTTGGCGGCCAAATAGCATGTCTCCCTCCAGACTGAAAGTGACTCTGGCCCCTGCATTGGGCAGGACAGAGAATGAAGGTAATTCTGCAGGGGTAGGGGGGCTGACAAAGAACAGTCAAGGGAAGAAAAGCTGAGGTTCTCTTCATGTGGATGCGCTTCCTGAGGGAAGAAGGTGGGTAGGGAATAGCAAAGATTTTGGATAGAGATTATATGAGGATTAACTGTGGAGTGAACAGGAGCTAGAATTTCAATGGCCCATGAATATCTACTAAAAGTTTTATTAATTCCAGCCGCTTTGGGCTAAGTTTGTCTGATTTATTGCAAATTACAAGTTCAGAATTATTACAGAAGTCGGGATTCAGAGCGTGGAACACCCCAGCCCCCATTCAGTTCCTTGGAGTCTTTGACAACTGACATGACCCAGTTTTATCCTGGTGACTTTTATCTGGTGACTTTGCACTGGGCTCTGCTGGGCCATCTCCCCCACACCTGACCTCCTGACCTTGCTCCTGAACAACAGGGTCAACACCCTGCTCCCAGAGCTTCTCCAGAAACTCTGCCTAAGGAAAAGAAGAAGAACCTGGGTAAGGGTGCAGAAGGGAGGGTCTCCCCCGGGGCCCATTTGTCCCAACCAGCCAGTCAGGGCTGGGCCTATTGGGAGCTCCTTCCTATCACTAACCACAAATCGGCCTAGTCTGCCCTTGTTTGTGGGATTTCCTTCTACTTGAGTTTGTGTATCTGTTTGCAGTCTTGCCCCATCGGGGGCTGCAGAGAAGTCCTTGGTCATTTCCATGACTCACTGCCCCTAGGGATAGGGAGGGCAACAGGCCTAGTCTCAATCCTTGGCTCTCGAATCCGCATTCACTCCCCTATTACCCACCAAAAATACACATTCAAGACAGATCTCTCCCCTCAGGCTCATTTCCTCTGTCCCTGGCAACTCCAAGCTCCAAGGCTGGATACAGTCCTGTTGTCTTCAGTTGTGACCTGCCTATCCTATCCTTTACCTCCCCTTTTACTGGGAGATGGGCTGGTCAAGAACAGCATTCAGCTCTACTAAGGAGCCTCTGGGGTCCTTAAAAATTTAAATTTTTTAAAAGTTTATTCCTCTTAAGTTATCATGTCAATTGGAAACTTGAGGTTCATATCCTGGAAGGAATGAATAGGCCTCAGCAATGGCTATTAGTCAAGAGTTCCCTACCATTGTCAGGGTAGGCATTGTCTACTTACTTTTTCACAGTCTTTAAGTTCTTAAGGGAGAAACCATTTGTTGGAATTTCACAGGTGTGAATGGCCAAGCAGGAGCCCAGCCTCACTCATTATTTTCACAGAATAATCAATGGTCATCAAAGCACTGAGAGTGCTTAAATTAACAAATGCTCAGCCTTCACAATGGAATACCAGATAGACTCCAATTAAGGAATAACGAGTTGGAGTTCTTTAGGGAAATCAGCTTACATTCAGTCTTCAGTGAAGAAAACACCTACAATAAATCAAATTGGGTTAATCAAATGCTGCCTAAAAATGGCCCTTAGGGAATCCACGTGAATGAGAAGATAAGAATTACTTGAAACTTGCATATCAATTGTTGGTATGTAAACGGGAATTTCCTAGATGTCTAGATAATTAATGTGAATTGCAGAATGTTTTTGTTGCACCCCAGTAAACATTCCTAGATATCTAACTTCTCAAAGTAATTTATTCGGCAGACTGGAAAACCTTTTGAGGTGCTGCAGGTGTAGTAGGTGGCTGGATCAGTTAGAGAGGGAAGAAGAGAGGGGACAGAGAAGGGGGTGAGAGATGTCCCTCAGCTCAGGTATTTGCTTCACAGCATGTCACATGCCTTGGACTTCTCTGGTTTCTGGGCTCCAGAGTGGGGAAGAGCAGCCTGGAGGCAAGCTAGAGTTCAGGGAGAAGACCACAAGGCTCCGGGCTGAGCTGGGGTCTCGGCTCAGGAAGCATAGGCCAGCCCAGGCTGGGGTGAGAACCCCAAATCACCACCCTGCTGCTATTCTGACTGTGCCTCATTCATCCCTGTCCTCCTTCAGCCGCAGGCAGCCACCCCAGAGCCCACGTTCCCTGCTTCTCATTCTGCTTGGACCATTCCTAAAGGAGGCAAAGGAGAGGGCTCTAAGAAAGAAACCTAGATTCTTCTTTTCTACCAATGCTCACAGAAACAGGCCTTTAGGGTCTTATGGATTGAATGTGTCCCCCAAATATGTGTTGTTAAATCCTAAACTCTATGAATATACCAGATATCCTGGTGGCATAGTGGTTAAGTGCTACAGCTGCTAACCAAAAGGTCAGCAGTTCAAATCCACCAGGCGTTCCTTGGAAACTCTATGGGGCAGTTCTACTCTGTCCTATATGGTCGCTATGAGTCAGAATCGACTCGATGGCAATGGGTTTGGTTTTTTTGGGTATGAATATACCAGGAGCCCTGGTGGTGCAGTGGTTAAGAGCTACAGCTGCTAACCAAAAGCTTGGCTGTTTGAATTCACCAGTCGCTCCTTGGAAACTCTATAGGGCAGTTCGACTCTGTCCTATAGGGTCACTGAGTCAGAATCGACTTGACGGCAATGGTTATGAATATACCACGGATGCCAGAAGAACAAACAAATCTGTCTTGGAAGAAGTACAGCCAGAACGCTCCTTAGAAGCAAGGATGGTGAGACTTCATCTAAGGTACTTTGGACATGTTATCAGGAGGGACCAGTTCCTAGAGAAGGACATCATGCTTGGTAAAGAAGAGCGTCATTGAAAAAGAGAAAGACCCTCAACAAGATGGACTGACACAGTGGCTGCAGCAATGGGCTCAAGCGTAACAACGGTGTAGGACCAGGCAGCATTTCCTTCTGTTGTACATAGGGTCGCTATGAGTCGGAACTGACTTGACAGCACCTAACAACAACCATAACATGCCTGTAGCGCAGTGGTTAAAGCACTTGGCTGCTAACCAAAAGGTCGGTGCTTGGAACCCACCAGCCGCTCCTTGGGAGAAAAATGCAGCAGTCTACTTTCATAAAGATTACAGCCTTGGAAACCCTATGGGGGACTTCTACTCTGCCCAATAGGGTCACTATGAGTCAGAATTGACTCAATGGCAGTGGGTCTGTTTTGTTTTTAATGCCTGTGGTTATAAACCCATTTGAGCATGAGTTTTCTGTTTTGTTAATGAGGCAGGATTAGTGTAAAGTGTATCTTGAGTTAACCTCTTACAAGAGATAAAAGGAGCAGATTAGGCAAGCAGAGATGAGGAAAGAGAGATGCCAAGCCACATGAAGATCGTCCAGGAGCAGAAGCTCAGAAGAGACGATGACCTTCCTCTGGAGCCGGCGGAGAGAGAAGGCCTTCCCCTAGGGCCGGCATCCTGAATTAGGACTCCTAGCCTCCTCAACTTTGAGAAAATAAAGTTTGGTTTGTGGAAGACACCCACTTGCAGTATTTGTTACGGCAGCACTACGTAAGACAGGGTCTCATGTCAAGTTCAGCGTGTCCAAAACCAAACTTCCATTTCCACGTAAGCCTGCTCCTTCTGTTCCCTGTTCCAGAGGATGGCCAAACCAAACCCACTGCTACTGAGTTGATTCTGACCCGTAGCGACCCTAGAGGATGGCAGCACTGGGAAATCTTTGTTTTCCTGGATTCCTTCAGATTTCATTCCTGGAGCCAGCTGGTCACCATGGCTTTTCAATTCCACCTTTGGTCATCGGAGTTGGGGGTGGGGGTGGAGAAGGATATAGGCACTTGATCACCACATTCCCTCACCTCTGTTTGCTCCCCCTTGGCTATGTCCATGTTGCCTCGTCCAGCCTCCATCCTGTCATCTGTGCCTGTGGACTGTGCCATCAGTGTTTGGAGCACTGACAGGCCTTGGAGAGGGTACAAGGGTGGATGACACATTGTGCTGCCCTCAGAGAGTTCATCATTTAGGTAAGTAGAAGGAACATGGCCCCATGAAGAGTCACAGGAACCAAGTAGCACATGAGTGGTACAGATATAAAAGTTTGGGAAGGGGAGCTGGGGTGGCTGGGGAAAGCTTAGCTGAGTGGTAGGGGCTTGAACTCACTTAAAAGAGAAGTAACATTTGTGGAGCACTCTGTGCCAGGCACTAGGCCAAGAATTTTAATATACATATAGTAATTAAGGACACCTGGGTTCCTGGGTCGCCCAAATGGTTAAGTGCTCGGCTGCTAACTGAAAAGTTGGCAGTTCAAGTTTACCCAGGGGTGTCTCAGAAAAAAGTCCTGGCAATCTACTTCCAAAAAATCAGCCACTGAAAACTCTATGGAGCAGAGTTCTACTCTGACACACATGAGGTTGCCATGAGTCGAGAATCGACTTGATGGCAACTGGTATGGTAGTTAAGGACATGGCAGTAGAGTCAAGAAGACCTAGGTTGGAGACCCACCTGTATCTTACTGGAGCCCTGGAGGCACCGTGGTTAAGAACTCAGGCGCTCCTTGGAAACTCTATGAGGCAGTTCTACTCTGTCCTACAGGGTCGCTATGAGTCGGAATCGACTCCACATCAACGGGTTTGGTTTTTGGATTTTGTGTCTTACCACCTGCGAGCTTGTAGCTTTATAACTTCCTGTCCTGTAAAATCGTTATTATAATACTTACATCACAGGGTTGTGAGGATTAAATGAATATACTGTATTTTGCATGTATACAGTAGTACTCACCAATTTGTAGCTTTTACAAACAGTAATCCTTATAACAACCTTCTGAGATAAGTTGGTTCGTTTATTCATTTGAGTACATACATCTATGGACATAGAGGTCAACGAGACTGACCTAAAGGAGCTTCCTCACAGCCCAGTGTGGGAAACAGACCATGAGACAATTACCACACAGTATTCGCAGTGTGCACAGAGTGCTAGGGGAGCAAAAGGCTATTGTTCTCTAATTCTGCCAGGGAGGGGCAGGGAATGACTCCCAGGTGATGCTGGAGTGGGTCTCAAAGGTTCACAACTGCAAAGGCAAGGAAAGAAGTAATCACACTGCCTCCTGGTGATGGGTCTGTCTAGACATAATGTTTCTGAGTTAGACTTGAGAGTGGTAGGAGGCAGAAGCAGCCCCAGGAGTCAAGTCATGAACGGTTTCGTATACCACACTGAGGAGTTGGACCTCTGATCTAGAGGTGGTGGGAGCTGCTGAAAGAGTGTGAACTTGATGGTTGCACATCATGAGAAATGCAATCAATATCAAAAAAAGAAAGAGTTTGAACAGTGCAGTGATATGCCCCAGAGTGGTAACTCTGAGAACAGTGTGAAAGGATAAGAGGAAAGCAAGCATGACCAGGTAAGTAGAGATGAAGAAGAGGAAATATATTAAGCCCAGCAGTCAGGACTCCTCACTCCTTCATCTCTTCCTCTACTTCCTCAGCACTAGCAACCCAAACATGAACCTCTCTATCAATCCCACGGTTATTTAAGTAAACAGAAAGTTATTAACTATACGTTTTTTAAAGCTCTGATATTTACTTCCCAGCATACAACAGCTCTCAGGACTACGAAAAAAGCTAAACATGTCAGATGAGCTCAAAACAACAACAAAAGACAGGAGGCCATTTGTATGTTGTCTTAAAACCAGGTTGTTTATTGGTACATACACACCCACACTCACACCCACACCCACACACACACCCATTCTTGATGCACTGAGCCAGTACAGTACTGAGAAGGGACCTGACGAGGTACAGGAGGCTGGCGAGGAGGGCTCGGGTCACTGGTGACTCTCCAAACAAAAAATATATTGACTATGAGGCAAGGAATATACCAAGACAACGGCCTTCCATCACTGTGTGCACAGATTCCTCTTCTCCATCACCTCCCGGCAATACTTCCCAAGATGCCTTGAGTGGACCCGGTTCCCCCCAGCGGCTGCCTTATGCCATGACCAACCATGACAGGGGTAAGTTGCAGAGGAGAGGTTGGGGCTGAATCTCCCGCACAACTAGCCCACCTAGAGTCCTCGGAAGGATTCAGATGGCTTTCTGGTCCCCAAGTCCACCAATCTTAAGAATTTAGGGTTTCTCGATAATCTTAACATCCATTATCCACAGGAGTCTTTCTTTCCATCCAACTCATTTTCTGCTAACTCCTCCAGCTCCACTCCCAGAGGCCTGATGGCCAGGGAGGGTACGGTAAAATGAGGGAGACCAAGACCAGGTGGCTGCCTTGCCCAAGCCTAAGGGCGGGCCCATCCAGCCACTTCCCTCTACTGGAAGCATCAGAAGGCCTATGCCCCAGGCTGCAGCACTCCTTCCAGACAGGGTGCTCTGACCCATTATCCCACCTGCTAGCCTAGCTCGACCCCCCTCCCCCCAAACTCATAACTCAAGTTGATCAGGTTGCAAACCAGCTGCTCCAGCCACCTGTAGGATGGCACTGCCCTGGCCCCTCTCCAAGAAACACGCCCAGAAGCTTGTCTTCTCCTCTCACTTGGATGAAGCCTTGGGTTCCATCAACCTACTCTGAACTTGGGTCCCAAATACCTCCAACCACCTTGACAGGGTGAGGGAGTGGTAAGGAAGAGGGATTTCTTGGGAATGATCATTCTTACCAAACCAGGACTTGTATACCTCAGTCCTGGCTCCCACCATGCTGCTGGGGATAGCAATTAGAATGACGAAAGCTGGAAGGGTCTCAAAAATTTCTGGAAGAGGCAGTCCCTGAACACCAAGAGAGTCCTGAACAAGGGGTGAGGGATTTGGGGGACAAGCAGGAGAGTGATTGCCCTCACCAATATTGGTTTTACTGGACTGGGACTGACTCACTGAAGGGGAAGTTTTATTTTCTTCCTGGGAGGTCAGGAGAAGGAAGCCTTGGACTACCTTTTCCCTAGATCTGAGTTTTGGGTGATTGTGTATTTGAAACACCCATCAGGTTTATTCTTAAGGGGCTGGGACTACTAAAGAAGTGGGGCAGAGGAGGACTGCAAGGAAAACGATGCCGGGAGCACAGTTGGCAGTACACGGTTAGACCTGGTCTCCCTCTCCCCTCAGCCCAGCAGCAACTCTGCCCTATGGTTAGGCAGAAGGCATTCCCACTACCCATAGGGCTTAATGCTACCTGAGGCCATTCGCTCTCCCTCTGGCTGGCCTGTGTACACATCTCACTGGGTGGGGATGGGGAGGACTAAGAACTTCTCCATCCTCACCCATGGCCCAAAGCTCAGGGGTCCATTTCTCTCAGATTCTTCCCAAACTCACACCTGGGATTCAGCTTAAGGAAGGGCCTGGAACCTCTACTTCAGTCTCCCTCTTCCCCAGCCACACCATCCTTTTGCCTCCCAGCTCCTAAGAGAGTACTGGAGGCCAGAGCTGCAGTTGTGGAGATGGGCTGCAGAAGGGATAGTACTGGGGGTGCCAAAACCAGATGTCAGCCCATCTGGCACATCCAGGACATGGACAGGGACCCAGAAGGCAGAACAGCCCAAGAGGGGCAGAGTCTGAATTGCTCTTTTCTTGGAAAGGCAATCCCCAGCCCCTGGCACCGGGTCCTGGTCCCTGACAGAGGTCGAAGTCCAGACCAGGCTAGGTCCAGAAGAGACAGGGTGGAGTCACACTGACCCTGGGCTGCCGTCCTCTCCCTCCCCTACAGTCCCAAGCATGGACAACCTGGGTGCCTCCACAACACTAAACACCCCCCAGCCAGGTCCACCAGAGACTTACAGAGGACACAGGGTGGGCCTGGGGGTAGTGGGATGTCGAGGGGCTGGACGAGAATACTCTGAGATCCCGGGCAACTGGAAAGTCACAGACGAGACTAGGAGCCGTGGGAGGAAGGGGAACAAGCAGGAGGGGTCAGGGCCGGCAGAGCCCTGAAGCGCAGAAGGAGGGAGCCGGCCCTGGGGGCCGTGGCTAGTCCCGGAAGGCGGAGAGCATGTGTCCGTAGAGATAGTGGGAGTGAGCTAGGAAAGAGAGAAACAGGCAGAGCGCAGTGAGTTGGCAGTTAGTCCCTGGGAGACAAAAGGGCAAACGGTGGCGTGCTTCAAAGCGCGAAGTGCCCAAGGCCAGAGGAAGCAGGAAAGGGCAAGCAGGGCCCTGCGCGCGAGCAGCCAGGCCGGCAGCCAGAGGCGGGCGCGGGGAAGCCGCTGGCGGGCCGGCGGGCCCACGGAAGCGGAGGCCGTGTGCGGGCAGAGGGCCGGCAGCAGGAGCGCCCCGCGTCCCCGGGCCGGGCCCACTTACCCCGAGCCACGGGCACACCCCGTCAGACCCGGGGCGGGAGGGTGGGGGTTCAGCAGGAGTAGGTCCGAACCGTGGAGGTCTCCAGTCTCTGCGCCCCCGCCATCCCGGCTGGGAGCAGTCGGCAGCGCGGGAGAACACAGAGCGGCGGGTTAGTGCGCGCACACGCTCGCGGGAAGCCCGGCCCAGCGGCCCCACCGCACCGCCCAGGCCGCCGTTAGTGGAGCGTCAGCCCGGCGGGGTGCAACCAGCCTCTGGCCTCGCCTCAGCGCCAGCGCCAGCCCGGCCCCGCCCTCTCCAGCTGGGTCCCGGGATGCCAGGGCAGCACCCCGAGCCCTGGTAGCCTCGGCAGTGCCCAGCCAGCTTGTCACTCACCTTCAGGCATGATCTTCTTTGGCGGGGCCTGTGGCGGCTGCAGGGACCCCAGAGTGGACACGCGGAAGCCGGCGGGGAGCGTCTCGGCCGAGGCGCCGATCATGCCGCCGTGGTGGTCCCGCGGCCGGAAGCGTTTTCTCCAGGAGGGCGCGCGGCGGAACACCTTGTCGTCCCCCTGCACCAAGGAGACACGCAGAGGCCCAAGGGGCATGATAAGACTTGTCACCCTCACTCCTTGTCTAGGGGGATGGTAGTCATGGCTGATTCTAGAGACATTGCTCCCATCCCTTTGGAAAGAGGAGCAAGGTCACGTCCGTTCCCTTTCCGGCCCTCAGTTTTTCCATCTGTAGAATGAAGGGGCAGCAGTGGATGATTCTCAAGGGCTCTTGAGGCTCTGAAATTCCCTGTCTGTAGGTGGAGTGGGGGTCCCCTCTAGGCGGATCTGTCACCTCACAGTTGAACTCTGTCCACCACAGCCTTCACAAACCTGGCTTGGGATACCCGTTGACCTCTCTCCTCAACCTAGGGTATTCCTCCTCTCAGCCTCACCCCATGGGAAGTGGTCCCCAGCCAGGTCCCCATACACCCTCTCCTGCCTTTCTGGGACCTCAGTATGGCTGCAGTCCCTGTATGCTGGAAGAGTGGTCAGGAGTCAGAAGACTTGGGTTCCAACCCAGGCTTTGCCATTTCACTATCTGACCTTGGGCAAGTTAAGAGACCTCTCTGAGCTTCAGTGTCCTTATCTGTCAAATAGTAAATCCTGCTCTACCTATTTCTCCAGCTGCCTATCCCTAATGGGATCAAGTGAGAGAACCCTATGACAGTGATGGGTCAGGCAGATGACCAATCAGAGGCAGGCTCCTCCCAGGGACATTGCCAGCAGCCCTCTGCCATCTGCTCCCTCACCAATGTAGGCCAGTTCTCCAAAATAACCATCTCTGCCAAAGGACACCCAGAGCCACAGCCCTACAGGGCCCCACCCTTTGGAGTTCACACATCCACCCTGCTTTGTAGCCCTCCAGCCGGTGTCTCATCTCCTTCCACCCCTGTGTTCTTGGAACTGGTGCAGGCAGAGTGGTACCAGCAAGAACAAGGGGCACTGACCCACCTGTTCCAGCCTCACTTCCCTCTTCCAGGCCTAACCTCTTCAAGGTTTGTTGCTAGTGCCCTGAGTAGGCCAAATGCTTCGATCAGTTCTTAGCACCACATACTTCTTTGTCATAGTACTTGTCCTAGTAGGATTTTACATGTACATATGTGATTGTTTCATAATCCCTCTCCCTCTCTCAAATTCTGTGCTCCATGGGGCAGATCCTTCTTGTTCCATTCAGTGTATCCCCAGGACCTAAGTAGCACCTGGGCACATCTGCAGGCCCTCAACAAGTATGTGTGAAATAAATGGATGGCAGTTGGCTCCCTATACAGGTGTCCCATCCTGAGTTTATTAGGCACTTTCCTCATCATTTCTGTCCTCCCCATGATCCCACATTTCACCTAGCCCGGAACAAAGACCTGCCCCCCCTTTCCCTTTCTCTCTCCATTTCTACCTTCAGCCAACCCTAAGGATGTGTTTTTTGTATTCCTCTCCTGCCCCCTAATAGTCAAATGTTCTTCTTGCTCCGCTCATCATCATCATCTCCCCTGAGTCCTGCCCTCCACACAGGGGGAGAAATGGATGCAGCCCTTCAGAGCCTTGAAGTGTGAGAGGGAAAACTAAGAACCAGAACTGGCAGAGGGAGTAGTTATAAGAGAGAGCTCAAGGTTGCTGATGATGTGCTAGACGGCTGGGCAGAAAGCAGTTCCCTTGGCTCTCAGACACCCCTTCCCCTCTAATCACACCTTATTCCCAGGACCTGGCCTTCTACTTCTTAAAACTTCCTGCAAGACCAGTCCTCTCCAGCCGCACACCTAGCTGCATCCCAGAAACCCATCATGCTGCCAGATGACATCACCTACTCAATAACTCCACCCCAACGCCAGAAGCCTGATAGGCCAGCTAGCGCCCCTTGCTCCCAAGAGTAGCAAGATACAGGGGAAGGAGACAGGAACCGCACACATGTTGCTCTGGTCCTGCTGTGCCATGCATCAGCTCTGTGACAGCCGGTAAGTTACTCTACCTCTTTGTGCTTCAGTTTCCTCACCTGTCTTGCGCGATGATCGTTAGCATAAAGTGAGATGTCTGTTGCCACTGTGCCACCAAGCCTGATGCAGTGCCTGGCACAGAGTAGGCATTCAAAGATTTTTTTTTTTTTAATGACTGAAAGAATACATAGCTTTCTAAATTAGATATATATGGGAGTCACTTTTTTAGACAGCAACCAAGAAAGCTAAAATTCTAGGAGTGTGGGGAGTAAGTGGGAAGGGTCAACATCACAGAGGGCATTGGGAAAATTAAAATCAGGTCTCTGAGAGTGGGGACAGCTAGGACTGGCAGTTTATCTCCTTGGTTGGAATAGCAGACTCTGATACATAACATACTCCAAACTTCAGGGTACCTGTGTAGAAAACACCCCTCCACAAATTCTGTGTATTCCTGAGTGTGCCCTGTCTCCTGAGGCAGGGCAATCGTTCTACAAAGGTGGGTAAAACCAATTAAGGAAAAGTAGGTAACACGAATGCTGCCACAAAGGAAGGCCCAGAAGTCTACACAGAGGTGATGGTGGGGGGCAGGGGTTTGGAGAAAGGGAAGCTGCACAGAAAATGGGGGTCAGAAACAGTGATCTGATTTAAGATGGAGAAGCTAAAAATAGTCTTTTTAAACTTGCTTGGAGCCAAGTCAGCAAAGGTAGGCCTGACAACCAAGGGCAGACGGTGTTGGTGATAGGAAAGCGAGCAGGGAGAGGGAAGGGAGGAGGAGGAGGCAGGGGTGAAGAGGGGGATCATCTACAGGAAACAGCAGTGAGTTCAGGCAGACATCTGTAAGGGGAGTACGATGGCCCAGACATAGTCCAGCCTAAACTCCAAGGTAAGGCCTAAAAGAATCAAATGGCAGGGCCTTTCTTTCGTCAGTGACTGAAGGGCTGAGAGAGAAAAAGCTTTAACTTGATATGAAGGTAGAAGCAAGAGTGAAACTAGAGAAGAATCTGTATGATCCTACAGTCTTGACCTGTGTGTTTTGCTGTGGCTAACTGCATTGAGGAGCAATGTAATTTAACTACTACAACACAGCTTCAACCTCAAACAACCGCACACTGTGGGATGGGGTGGAGTCCTAAGTGCAGGCTGGAGATAGCTGATAGCTGATAGCACTGAAGAGATGGGGCCTCAGAGAGAAATAAAAGGGCATGGTCCCACAGATATGGCCTTTGGAGGAAACTTCTGATGCTATGTGGTCAGGAGGGTGGGCCACAGAGGTGGGAGATACTAGAAGTATAACATATAGGAGCTGTTATGGATTGAACTGTATCCCCCCAAAATATGTGTTGTAAATCCTAACCCCTATACCTGTGGTTATAACCCCATTTGGGATGTTTTTTCTTTGTTATGTTAAGGAGGCAGTATTAGTGTAGGGTATGTCTTGAGTCAATCTCTTTTGAGATATAAAAGGAGCAGATTAAGCATGCAGAGACAGGAGGAAGACAGATGCCATGCCACATGAAGACCACCAAGGAGCCAAGGAATAGAAGCTAAAAAGAGACAAGGACCTTCCCCTAGATCTGACAGAGACAGAGAGCCTTCCTCTTGAGATGGCACCCTGAATTCAGACTTCTAGCCTCCTAAACTGTGAGAAAATAAATTTCTGTTCATTAACACCACCCACTTACGGTATTTCTGTTATAGCAGCACTAGATAACCAAGACAGGAGCCTTCAGATTTTGTACAAGGAAAGAGTTTCATAGAGACTTCTCCACAGCCTATTGCTGCCCAAAGACCTGCTAGGCCTGGCCCTGACTTCCCAACTCCCTAACGTCATCTCCATTCCCTCTGGCTCTCCTCCCTTAGGCCACCCTATGAGTTACCAGCCCAGGGAAAACAGAACTCATGAACTTCAATCCTACCATGGCCATATCCCCAAGGCCCCTAACTCAGGGCAAGGTACTCACGTCATCCAGCTTCCGGTCTGTGCCCAAGGCCAACAGGTTGTTGAACTCTCTCTCCATCACCTGGCGTGCCTGTGGCCATAGGGCAAGAGGGGGAAAGGTGGGAGGGGCTATAGTTTATGACCTCTATGCCATCTTTCACCTGTTCCTCGGGCTCTGAGGGCAGAGATGGGGGGTTTCAGTGCATTTAGCTCATTAGGGAGAAGTATCTGGAAACTTTATACACCTTTCTGACACTGCTCTTTCAAACCTCAATGTCTTAGAAGTGAAAACTGTAAATCTTAGGATTCTTTCATATGGTGCAAACAAGCAAAACATAATTTTTTTTAAAAAAAAAGGACCACAGAACATAAGTGAGAAGGCTTTGCCTACAGGGAAAAAAAACACATTTTGTCTCTAAGGGAAAATCATGCCTTACCACCTTTCTGAAAGGGGTAAATAAGCACGTAGACCCCGGAAAACCAGAACTTACCTTACTTGGATCAAATAAATAGATTTGATAAGGTTCTACATCAAAAGCTTAAATTTGGAAGACTGTATCGTCAGGGATACTCTCCTGGGCTGGGTGGTGCATTGAGACCTCTAAGCCTCCCATGTGTTTAACTCACTCGGAGTTTTGGGAAATGCTAGAAACAAGAAAGTTTTCAAAACTGCCAACAGATATTTTTAACCATCTTTAATAAAGGGTTCCATATTGGGTTAGATACTGCTTCCCACAATAGTGAAGTAAATGAATAAACCAAAACCAAAAACCAAATCCATTACTGTCAAGTTGATTCCAGCTCATAGGGACCCTAGAGGACAGAGCAGAGCTGCCTCATAGGGTTTCCAAGGCTGTAATCTTTACAGAAGCAGACTGCCACGTTTCTCCCACAGAGCGGCTGGTGGATTCGAACCGCTGACGTTTCAGTTAGCAGCTGAACGCTTTAACCACTGTGCCACCAGGGCTTCTCAAATAAACGAATGGGTCAGGAAAATAAGAAAGTGTACAAAGCAACAGAGAGGTGTCCCTTCTAGTGCTGACAGATCTACCGTTATCTACAAAACTGCATGCACTTAGATAGGAAACAAAAGAGAACAAGCCCAAGGTCATTTCTGGGTGGAAGAGATGAACCACAGAGCTCCATAAGGGCAGTCTTTGTCAGTAGTAGAAACATGTTACCACATTTTTAGAAACGCTCTGAGAAGGGGAGTGCAGTAAGTTTTCCAGTATTCAGATGACACTGCCCCTCTGGGTAGTGGAAAGGGAAGATGACAGGTATGAACTTCTGAAACATCTCACAAAGCCGTGAGTGGGCAGGAAGGTGGCAGACCAGCTTCCACACAGGCAAGTGAAGAGAAACTGCATTGGGGGAAAAATCTAACTTCTTAGAGAACCAGGGGATCTGTGCTATCTGGCAGGGGAGGTTCTGGGGACACATGGTCCTGTGTGCTGCCATCACCCCCCAAAAGGCTGACACGGTGCCCAGCATTACAGACAATACACAAGCCAAAACCCATCTGCTCCCAGAATAGCCCACGCAGTTCTGGTGGCTGAATTTCAAAAGACCTGACAGCTGCAAACAGTCCAGACAAGGGCAGCTAAAATGATCAGGGGACGGAGGCGAATCTATATGAGGAAAGGCTAAAGGAATTAAGACCACTGTGTCTGGAGAGACCACGGCTGGGGCGCAGGGGCAACACAATGAGTTTATGGAATCACAAAAGGTGAGAACTGGTCAAGTACAAACACCCCTACTGAACCTAGAATATTAGGATTAGGCAGTTCCCCAGGGGGAGCCAGACAAATAAAATCAGGAAGCACTTTATACAACAGGTAGTACACTTCTGGAATCCATTACCCACAGGAAGTTACAAAGGCCAAAAATATAAATAGGTTCAAGACAATTTAGATATATTCTCAGATGACAGCTCCATAATAATTAGGAACGTAATTTAAGGAGATGCCTAATCTTCCGAGCTGCTGACAGTGAGACAAAGCCCTGACGAGGAGAGGCCCTGGGCTGTTGTTTGGTATATTTAGCTTTCTTAAGCCTGAGGGCCCAGGAGCACATCCCCAGGATGGGAGACAAAGGGATATGGGCTCTCTGATCCCCTCGGGCCCCAGGGCTAGTTCTCCTTCCAGAAAAGTCAGGTCAGAAAAGCAGGCTGAGGTAAAGGTAGGCACGGAGCTGCCAAGATGGGATGGGGAGGAGACGGGGTAACCACAGCAGTGTGGGGATTGACACTGTACGGTGTCCTATGTCCAGGCCTGCGCTAAAAGTGCTCTTATGTTAGGGCCCATGCTCCTTAGGGGACTTGGCTATTCACAGGGACCACTTGGAGGTTTGAGGGCATTGTGATCCCCTCTGGCACAGGCCCCAGAAAGCCCCCACAAATCCCTAAGCCTCCGTGGTGGTGGGGGGTGGGAAAGGAAGAGGGAAAGAGAGATTGACTGATTACAAGGTGGCCCACCTGGGTGTTCTGCGTGGGGATCTGGAGGACCAGGGCCAGCGTGTTGTGGTCAAAGTTCTCATCCAGGGCCAGCAGGGCACCATGCACACCGCTCTCATGCAGGTTTCCTGCGTAGTCCCGAAGCCCAATAGACTGGACCCAATGAACCACCTGGTCGTTGGTCCAGACCAACACATCTGAAGGGTGGGGGAAGAAAAAAGGCAAAACAAGACAACAGACTGGCCAAGGCCCCTCTAGGGACAGAGAAATAGTGCTACTTAGACCCAGAGCCCCAGTCCACCCTGCTCTCTGGTTCCCACACCTTCCTTCTGTCCTCCATGGCCCCTGGGCTCCTGGAGAACCATCACCCCCTCACACCATCCCTGCCAGCCTGTGGCCTCCGTGCATGGGGCATCCCACTGCCCTCAGGGTGGAATGGCCCTCTTCTTAGTCTCTCGGCCTTCCCAGTCTCTTACTAAGACTTGCCTCTCTTTCCTGTCCAACCCATGTTTCACTGTCCCAGGGGGATTCACTGCATTTGTCTAGTTGGTGGCCATTGCAGAGGAGCGGAGGGGTGTTACAGCCAACTGGGCAGGGACTGTTTCTTCTCCATCAAATGGCAGCATCCTCTGGGCATGAACAATGCTTCCCTCACTAGACTGGAGCTCCCTAAGGCTGGGGCTGGATCTTCCCTCTCAGGTTTGGAGCTTTCCAGAGGCACAGAATGCCTTCTCTCTGCTCAGCCCAAGGCAGGGGTCAGTGGGCAGGCCCTGCTCCCCAAGGCTGCTCCCACGCCCTTTCCAAGGGGTCCCCCTAAGCCTGAGCAGCTTACCCTTGATCTCATGCTGGCTCTCTTCCCGCCTCTTCTCCAGCTCCTTGCGGTCATAGTTCAGCCTCTTCAGACACATGATACCATACTGAAGACTGGTTCTGCAGGCACACAGCACGCCTGAGCCCAAGCCTCGGCAGGCCATGTTCCCACCTCACCTACCCCACGCCCAGCGCTGGCCACAGCACATCCAGACTCTTCTTCCAGTACAAAGAGCACCCGCAGGCATTCAGGTGCCTCCCTCCCCAGGGCTTCTGCTGGATCCATCCCAAGGCTACTTCCTGCTCTCCCTCTTAGCCAGGAAGTGGGCCTGAGTGATGGAGGAAATGTTCTTTGAATGAAATCAACATGGCCCTCCCTCTCCAGGCACTGTGCCAGGCACTACAACAAAGACCCCAACTCCTGCAAGTCAAGGGAAAAGCAAAACAAGATACTCCTTTGTATTCTTATTTTACTCAGAGCCCTCACAATGGCCCACAAGGTGCTCCATGATCTGCCTCTTTACCTGTCTGACCTCCCTGCCGACTACCCTCCCTCTCTCTGCTGCAGCCACATGAAACCCCTGCTGTTCCTCCTACACAGCAAGCTAGGCATGAGAGCTTGAGGCCTTTGCACTGGCTGTTCTCTCTGCCTGGAACACCCTTCCCCCGGTTTGCTACATGGCTCACGCCCTCGGCCCCTTTAAATCTTTGCTCAAATATTACCTTCTCAATCCATTCAAATGTCACCTTGTCCATCTGATTTAAAACTGCAATATCACCGTCACCACCCCCAGCCCCACATTCCCAATCCCCCTTACCCTGGCCTAACTGTCCCCCTAGCACTGTGTGTGTGTGTGTGTGTGTGTGTGTGTGTGTGTGTGTGTGTGTGTGTACACATATATGAACCAGTTGCCATCAAGTCAGCTTGGACTCATGGCGACCCCATGTGTGTCAGAGTAGAACTGTGCTCCATAGGGTTTTCAATGACTGATTTTACCAAAGTAGATCACCTTGCTTTTCTTCCAGGGTGCCTCTAGGTAGACTCGAACCTCCAACTTTTAGGTTAGCAGCCAAGCACATTAACCATTTGCACCACCCAGGGACTACATATATGCATGTACATACATGTATATATACATATTATGTATTTATTGATCTGTGTCTGTCTCTTACAGATAGAATGTAAGCTCCTTGAAGGCAGGGAATTTTTTTTCTGTACTGATGTATCTCAAGCCCCTAGAACAGTGCCTGGCCTATAGTAGGCACTCCATAAATGCTTAATGAATTAAATGAAATAATCTATGTAAAGAACTAAAAGTACTTAAACAGGACCAGGCACATAGTATTAAAAAAAAAAAAAAAAAAAAAACCATTGCCATGGAGTCGATTCTGACTCATAGAGACCCTATAGGACAGAGTAGAACTGCCCCATAGGGTTTCCAAGGAGTAGCTGGTGGATTTGAACTGCCAACCTTTTGGTTAGCAGCCAAACGCTTAACCAGTGCACCACCAGGGCTCCAGGCACATACTAAGTACTCAATAAATAGTAACTAAGCCAGGCTGAGAACCACAGACTCTGTGGGCTTGAAGCGATCTCACTGGTCATCCAGTCCAAGCTCCCACCTAATGCAGGAGCCACCTCTGTAGCATCCTTCCGAGCAGTCGCTGAGCTATGCTTGAGCGCCTCCAGGGACAGGGAACTCACTACTCCTCGAGGCAGCTCATTCCATCTTGGGACAGCTTTCACTGTAGTGCTCTTCCTTAAATTGAAACTACCCTGTCATTCAGCCTCTCTGGGTTTTATCATCTATAAAGTGGAGAAACAGAATAGATGGTCTCCCAACTCCAACTGTTTTTGACTCTAGTATTGAAGCCATTGCTTTCTGAGATTAAATTAAGCAGACTACAGGCCTTCTCTCACCTCAGCTCTACACAGCCAGCCCTCCTGCCTAAAACCATCTCTCCCTTGTAGCTCAGAGCCACTGCTTCTAGGGACCCTTTTCTGGCTCAAGCCACCTACTCATTGCTCAAGCCACTAGTTTAAGCGTTGGTCCGCTTTGAGGGGGCAGGAATACACATGTACTCATGCCTAGAAATGCCTTCTGTCTAATTTCTACCTCACTGTAATTTCCAGTCCAGTTCCCAGGACCTTTAAAGTTGTTGCAGTATTAAGGATGGAACTGCATTCTCCCTACCCCAAAATATGTGTGGGAATCCTAACCTCTAAACCTGTGGAGGAGCCCTGGTGGCACAGCGGTTAAGAGCTCAGCTGCTAATCAAAATGCTGGCAGTTCGAATCCACCAGCCACTCCTTGGAAACCCTATGGGCAGTTCTACTCTGTCCTATATGGTCGCTATGAGTCAGAATATACTCAACGGCAACAGGTTCGGTTTTTGGTTTACACCTGTGGTATAATCCTGTTTGGAATAGGGTTTCTTTGTTATGTTAATGAGGTCATACCAGTGTAGGGTATGTCCTAAACCTAATCATTTCTGAGTTATAAAGAGAGCAGCACAGACACAGAAGTGAGCAAAACCAGGGAAGATCAATACCATGTGAAGATCGCCAAGGAACCAAGGAACACCAGGGCTACAGAGGCTGAAAGAGACAAGGATCTTCCCCTAAAGCCAAGACAGAAAGCTTTCCCCTATAGCCAGCGCCCTGAATTTTGACTTCTAGCATCTTGAACTGTGAGAAAATAAATTTCTGTTCTTTAAAGCCACCCACTTGTGGTATCTCTGTTACAGCAGCACTAAGAAGCTAAGACACATAGCACAGTAAAAATATAAAGGCCTTGAAGTCAGATGAGCCTGGATTTGAATGCCAACCCTGCCTCTGACTAGCTGTGTGGCACTTGGCCTCTCTCAGCCTCAGTTTCCCCACAGGCTTGCGGGGTTATTGGGAGGATTCAATTCTATAACGAATGGAAGGGCTCAGCCCTGTCCCTGGAATATCATAGGCACCACTACTAGGATGATGTTTCTGATTATTGTGTGTGTTTGCTCTCTCTTATCAAAACAGAAGCTCCCCAAGGAAACCTGCTCAACAGCACATCACTCTAAGGAAAAGAGCTCTCAACTGCGTGTCAAGAGATAAGTATTTTAGCCTCATTCTACAACCACCTGGCTGACTGGCTCGGGGAACTCGATTAACCTCTGTTGGACTTGTTTTCCCCATCTGTAAAAAGAGAATTAAAAAATATTCCTTTCCTCTTCAAAAAAAAAAAACGGTTTTAAAAGAATTTCTAAAGCTGTAAGATGCCTATAATATGTTAAGCAGAATAAAAAGCAGGTGCATACATAGTTGAGGTAAGGAATGTGAAAATGCTTTCGATAACTCTAAAGTACTCAAGATGTAGAGCTGATGATGATCTCAGAATCTGGAACCCGGAATTCTCTCCTGGGGACTAGCCTCAAGGAGGATTTCCATAATGCTGGGTGGGGCCGGGCTGACAGACCTCTAGGAGCCCAGGCGCATCCCTGCTCTGAAGGGGGAACTGTCCTTGTCTCCCGGTCCTGTCAATCACTGGGGAGGGACAGGTGCAGCTGGCCTGGCAGGCTGCTGGGCAGAGACAAAAGATTCCCTTTGTGGTAACCGGGGGGATGGTGTGGAGGGGAGAACGCAGGCTTCCCTCACAAAGCCAGCCCTCGTGCCTGGGGCCAGGCAGGCTGAGAGTTCCAGGACAGGAGGCTCTGCAGTGTGGTAGGAGGAACCCTGGACTTGGAGTCAGAAGGCTTGGGTCCCACCCCCATCCCTGTGTGACCTTGGGCTGTAATTCCTTCCTATGCCTCAGTTTCCTTATCCATAAAACGGAGAGACTAACTAGATCCTATGCGGGGCCTTGGTGGTTCAGTGGTAGAATTCGTGCTTTCCATGTGGGAGACTCAGGTTTGATTCTCAGCCAATGCACTTCATGCACAGCCACCACGCATCTGTCAGTGGAGGTCTGCAAGTTGCTATGATGCTGAACAGGTTTCAGTGGAGCTTCTAGACTAAAATAGACTAGGAAGAAAGGCCTGGTGATCTACTTTGAAAAATCAGCCAATGAAAATCCTATGGATGACAACTGTCCAACCTACAACCAATCATCGGGATGGTGCAGACCGGGCAGCGTTTCATTCCATTGTGCACTGGATTGCCGTGAGACAGGGCTGACTTGGTGAGAGCTAACAACGGTAACAACAGCTAGACTCCATCCTGATTCAACTTTCTGCAGTTTGAGCTGGAGACACCAAGGGCATCCACACAGTCCCTTGTCCCACTTTTCACACAAAGCAAAAGATTTGGTTCAAATAGCAACCTATGGATTTGAAACTGGATGTTAAGAAGGACTTCCTAAAATGTGTCAGCTCCTGGAACCATTACCATCCCAGCTTGCTCTCCAGCTCAAATGCCAACTAGGCAAGCAGGTAACATAAATGAGTGAAGTAGGCTGGGTGGGGCTGGGAGGACATGGGGATGTCTACCCCGTTAAGAGGGTGCGCTACCCAGCTCCAGCTGGTTGCTTCCATGCTACAATGTATGGAGAGAACTTTCCACTTTTCAAGAGAAGCCAGAAATCCAGAATTTTGTGTAAAATCTCCTAGTGTTTAAATACTGGTAACTAACTTCATAATTCTTAAAATTACTGTGCAGGCCACACAAAACACATTCTGCGGGCCAAATTCTGCCCAGGGTGCCAGTTTGGGACCTCTGCCACAGACTCTTAAACAGAAGATCTTTCAGCAAAGAAGAGGAGGACAGGATTGGATGACACGCTGTACAAATGGATGTGGGTTCACAAAGACACAAGGAAAATATCAGTCCAAAGGACTAACGGACTACATGAACCACAGTCTCCACCAGCCTGAGTCCAGAAGAACCAGATGTTGCCTGACTATCACCATTGACTGCTCTGACAGGGATCACAATAGAGGGTCCCAGACAGAGCAGAAGAAAAATGTAGAACAAAAATTCAAATTCACAAAAAAAGACCAGACTTACTGGTCTGACAGAGACTGGTAGAACCCCCAAGACTATGACCCCTGGACACCCTGCTAACTCAGAACTGAAGTCACTCCCGAAGTCCACCCTTCATCCAAAGATTAGACAGGCCTATAAAACAAACAATAACACGTGATGAATGTGCTTCTTAGTTCAATCATGTATATGAGACCAAATGGGCAACATCTGCTGAGAAGGCAGGAAGGGACAAGAAAACTGGATGAATGGAAATGGGAAACCGAGGTGGAGAAGGGGAGAGTGTTGACACATTGCTGGGACTGCAACCAATGTCACAAAACAATTTGTGTATAAATTGTTGAATGAGAAACTAATTTGCTCTCTAAACTTTCACCTAAAGCACAATTTAAAAAAAAAAAAAAAGCATATGGGTTCAAAACAGACAGGCTCAGATCTGGGATGCTAGTAGGACAAGAACCAGAAAGAACTTTCAACTTAGAGGGAATTACCGCCACTGATTGCCATAGGGAGTCTTGGTGGTGCAGTCGTTAAGTGTTTGGCTGCTAACCAAAAGGCTGGCAGTTTGAATCCACCAGTTGCTCCTTGGAAACCCTATGGGGAAGTTCTGATCTGTCCATAGTGTTGCTATGAGTCAGAATTGACTCGACAGCAATGGATTTGATTTGGTTTTAGTTGCCATAGAGTCGATGCTGACTCATGGTGACCACATGTATGTCAGAGTAGAACTGCTCCATAGGGTTTTCAATGGGCGATTTTTCAGAAGTAGATTGCCTGGCCTTTCTTCCAAGGTGCCTCTGTGTGGACTCAAACCTCCAACCTTTTGGTTATAATCCACATACCACCCAGGGACTCCAAAGGGAATTAGACACCTAAATTAGATGTTGGGGTCAGCTTGAGTCTTCTTAGGGTAAATGCAGATAAGCCCAAATGCTGAGCCACCAAGCCCAAAGACAAGTAATGAAGTTCAGACTTAGGGGGAAAATCTCAAAGCACATGAAGCTAAAGAGAAATGACTTTTTGTATCTTAAGGGTTAGAGATGAGCAGATCAAATCCTCAAATTGCAGGATGAGACAAGGATTCAACAAAGGAGACTTTCCCAACAGGAAGAGCTGTTACCACTCACAACAGGCCATGGAAAGAGTGGAGGCACTTCTATCTCTGGAGACAGATCCCCAGGCCTGGGAGTCAGAGCTGGAGGAGACCCGTGTGGGGGAGGTGACCCTGGGCTCCTGCCGCGCTCACCGATGGAAGCTGTCTACCATCTTCAGGTGGACCCGAAGGTCCTTCTTGGTGAGGTGGTCAAGCATGCGGGCGTCTACCAGGCACTCCATGAAGTAGCTGCGGTACTGGGGCAGCCCCAGGCTGGGCAGCCATTCGTTCCCAATCCATTCGTGGTTCATGTCCCCATAGGCCAGGGTCTGGGGGAACAAGAAGGGGAAGGTGATGGGGGAGAATGGCAGTACCAGCAGCCTGCAGGGGGCATATCTGCTCACGAGAAACATTAATCCATCCTCCATGCATGAGGGAAGAAGGGCAGTTCAATAACATTTCAGCTTATTTCCACTAATAGCCTGGTAGTGGTGGGAGATGGGGAGTTTAAATGGAACTTTTGAAGATCTTAAAATGATAAAATCCCACGCACATATCAATTATCTAATGAACAGAAGCAATTACGGCCCAGAAAGACCTTTACTCTCAGCTTGAAGGGAATTCGACACCTAAATTAGATGTTGAGTTCGGTCTGCGTCCTCTGAGAGAGCAGGCATAGAGAATTCAGGAAACCCAAAGACAAGTAATGAAATTCTTTCCGGGCTGCTAATACGGAATCTTTCTGCCGACTCTGGAATGCATTTGTGGTGTGCTACAGCAGACTTTTTTCCTGGTTCTAGGGGTCCCGCTGAGCCCAAGGGAGAGGCTGTGTTACAGGGGACACGCAGAGAGACAGAGGAAAGCCACTGTGGTTCTGGGCAACGGCTGGCCCCACACAGTCCACAAGGACCTAAATGTTGGCTGAAGACATAAAAATAGCGGCCTGCACCCAAGCAGCCAGCACTCAGTTCTCTATTCCTCATCACCTACTCCAAGAATTCTCCAGGTCTTCTGTTACTTTTCCCACCTACAGTCCCTCTCCCTGGCTCTCAGAGGCCTGCTCTGCTCAGGTGTCACCTCCTCAGCAGGGTCTTCCCTGACCACCCCATCTTTAGAAAGCTTTAGTTTTAACAGCAACCCTCCATTACTCTCTTTCCTTACCCTACTTACTTTAGACTGAAAATTTTTCTTTTATTATCTTTTAAAATGAAGTTGTTGGTACATAGAAAAATTATGTAACTTATGTTAGTTATTAAGACTAAAAATGAGGGGAGAAATGCAGAACAGAATTTCAAATTCTCCTAGACGTCAGACTTCCTGGAACCATGGAGGCTAGAAGAACCCCTGAAACTACTGTCCTGAGATAATCTTTAAAACTTAAACCAAAAATATCCCCCGAAGTCTTCTTAAAACCAAACAATAGTTTAGACTAACTAGTAAAAAATGTCTGCCTTGAGCATTATGCTCTTTTAAGAACTATCTATACAGGATCAAATTGACAACAGCAACTTAACAGATTAGATAGGAACCGTAGGGGGCAGTGAGTTTATGTTAATGGGGGAGGAACAACTCAGAAAAGGAGGGGAGAATGGTTGCACAACTCAAAGAATATCGTCAATGTCACTGAACTGTACATGTAGAAACTGTAGAATTGGTGTGTTTTGCTATGTATATTCTCAACAACAACAAAATAAATAAAATATAAAAAATGAAATGAGCATGCTTGGATCCACCATGCAGGTTAAGAATTGGAACATAATCCACACTGTCCCAACCACCTTTCTGCTCTTCCCCCGCCCCCAGCCCATTCCCTACTGCCTCTCTAATCACTATCCTGAGTTTCCTGTTTATTATTCCCTTGATTTAAAAAAAAAAATTATAGTTTTTTTAATAACCACTGGTGTATATTTTGCTAAACAATTTGTTATTAATTTTACTTGTCTTTTGAGTTTTAGTATCAATTTCTATGAATCTTTTGGGACTTGCATTTTTCACTTAACATTATGTTTCTGAGATTCATCCATTTCCTCTGCTGAATAGTTTTTTACTGTGTGAATACACAGCCATTGATTTGGCCAGTCTCCTGGAGATGGGGTTTTTGCTATGATTATAAACAGTATTGGTCCATGGTTATTTCTCTTCACAGCACTTATCATTAGCTGACATATTGTTAAACTACTTGTGTATTTATTTACTGTCTGCCTCCCCACTAGAATACAAGCTCCCCGTGGGCTCTGTTTGTTCACTTCTGTATCCAGAGAGCCTAGAAAGGCCTAATCCCCAGTAGATGCTCCATAAATATTTGCTCACTAAATGAATGAATGAATGAAGGCCTTTGCTCAGTTCACCAGGAGTGGCCCCTGAGAGGGCAGGGAGACAAAGGGGATTCAGACCAATCTAAGTCTCATTGTTCCTGGGAGGAGAGTTAAACTGAGAGGAGAAGCCAGACATGCTGGGGGCTCAGCCCTCCAGGGTTCCTCACCTGCCATTCTGAGAAAACAGAATAAGCAGCTAAAGGGTAGTGAGGAGAAGGAGGCTTTGCGGGAGGAGAGAACCTGTATCCAGGGCTCTCAGTGTGAAGAGGCACATAAATACACTGGGACTCAGAGTGGTGCTGGGGAGAGGACCTATTGGGAATACTGTCCTGAACTTCTGAGAGTTGGTTCTGGAGAAGGGAAGGGGTCTTACCTGAGCCCAGCTGCCCTCCTCACTGTCCTAGCAGGAACGAGTGCAGCGTGTCAGGGGAAACAGGCAAAGTCAAGAAACCTAGCAGCCTCCACCCCAGACCCCACCAAGAAGAGGCAGAAGCCCAGTAGCTGGGTGGGTGACCAGGGAAAGCTTGTTGGGACAGTTAAGAGAGACCAGAAATTTAAAGGAATTACAGTTGGTATGCCAACAAGGAAAAATATTCAAATTAACTTGTTACCCCAAGAAGATGCAAATTTAAATAATAAAGTGGTAACTGTTTTCTACTTAATAATTTTTTTTTTATTCTGGAAAGTGTAAAATAAAACGGACACTCTCATACCCTGCTAGAGAAACTATAAATTGTCATATTTAATAATATGTATCACAATCCTTAAAAATGTTCATACCCATTGACACAGCATTTCCATTCTGGAGAATATTCCAATAAATTATTTCTAATAATGTCAAAAAAAACAGAGAGACCAGAAGGCTGGTGCATATGCCCATTTATGGTGAGAGGGGAGCAAACGGGTATGTGGCAAAGACACTTACACACTTCTAAGGCTTGGGTGGGAACCCAGCAGGATGCCAGGCTCTCTAAACTCTCACTGTTCCTCCACCAAGGATCAAGCACAAGGGCAAGGACTCTGTGGCTTTGGGTGCATTGCAGCCAGGGCAAAGCCCTCCCAAGCCCAGCTCTTCTCCACTGCAGGGCACCTGTAGCCTAGGATGAGCCCCCTCCACACACAAACTATTTCCAATCTCACCACTTCCCCCTACCAACACTCCACCCTGAGAACAGAACCCAGTCATACGTCAGGGATATCGATATCATACAAGATCACCTGCAACCCCCTCGACTTCCCACAACTTTCTCCTGGTTCTCAGGAGTCATCAGTCCGGGCCAGACTCACTGTTCTTGTAGACGTTGCCAGAGTTTCCATCTCTTCATGGGTGACCCAGACGTTCCCAGAAGACTGTAAGCAAAGAGGAAACCTAGCCAGTCCTGGGATCCCCATCAGGGTGGAAGCCCCAAGAACAAGGACAAAGCTCCCTTCCTCTGAATCCTCCCATGGGCCCAGCCCAGGGCTCTGCACCCTTGATAGCAGGGGACACATTTCTTTTATCATAATATCCACACTGCTTAGCACAGTGCCTGGCACATAGAAGGTGCTCAGTAAGTGTTCCCTGAATGGATATAAATGAATGGTGCTAATCTGGAGATGGACCACAATGAAAGATTTTGGCCCGGGGACCCATGGGGCATCTGCATTCTCATGGAGAGTTGGAAGACCAGGGCAGAATTCCCCTGTCCTACTCCCTCTGCTTCCCTCAACCTGGCAACACCACAGACAGAACCTCAGAAGTTCCATTCTGGAAACTCTGCCCAGAGACCTGGAATTGCTGGCAGTGTAGGGAAGGGGAAATGCAGTCCATTGGAGGCACATGGGAGGCAGGGAACCAGGCCTGCTGGGATCCTCCTAGAGACCAGATGGAGCCCTTTGTAGGTTTGGGAAGTGGCAGGGCTGGGGGGAGACTCAATGCTACCACCTTCCCAAACACCAACGGAAGGCTTTGCAAATACTATTCCAGGGCCTCTGAAAATGTCCTGGGGGAGAGAGAGGCCACTCACAGTCCTGGAGGTAGGTGGGGCTGAAGGGCTGGTCAGCGACACCATCTCCTGGATGGCCAGGCGGAGCTTGAGCCGGTGCAGGGCATTGCTGATGCCAATCTCCCGCTGGATCTCCGTGTCCGACAGGGCGGACATGATGGCACCACTCTTGACATTGGCCCGGCAGGCTGCTACGTACCAGGCAGGCATCCCCACCCAGAGCTGCAGACACAGGACGCAGAGGGGTAGTTCAGGACCTTCCCCAAGATCTGGGCCCCATTACCAAGAACTTGGCAGTACCAAGGGGCAAGGGCCAGGCCTCATCCATGGTCTCAGGATAGCAAATGTAGAGTATAGGAACTTAGAAATGTGGAGATGACCATCATCAAGTCCCCCTCTCCCATTTTACAGATGAAAACTCTGAGGCCTGGGAAGGTAAAGGGATTTTTCCAACATCACATGGGTGATTAGCTCCTGGGGGACAGCCTATGTAAAAATTCAAACTACCTGTGAAAGTCTAATGCCTCGGTGATAATGACATCCCCTAATCCAAGCTTGGAGTCCCTGGGTAGTGCAAACAGTTAATGCACTCAGCTGTTCAAATCCACCCACAGGCACTAGGAAGAAAAGCCTGGTGATCTACTTTTGATCATTCAGGCATTAAATACTCTATGGCATACAGTTCTACTCTGACTGATTTGCCAGGAGTCAAAATCGACTTGATGGCAACTGGTTTTATCCAAACTTAGCTACTCATGAGGCATCAGTTGAGTAGCATCAACTGTGTCTTCCAAAGTAACTTAGGGGAGGTGGGCTAAATACTAGATATGGTACATGTGCACCTGGCCAGGGAGAAGCATGCCGGAAAGGTTCTAGGGATCAACCCTCGGCCTGAGGGGCCCCTACTCCCTCCCTCACATCCCTCTTACTGTTCCCCTAAGGGAACTCCCTTTGGCCAGGCTTACCTCCAGCCAGGAGACCACAGTAGGGCCATCCCACTGGGCAAAGGGCATCCCTTTTCTACGGGCATCTTCAAGCAGCTGGTGTCTTGCAAGAGAAGGAAAAACAGAGTCACTAGTCCTTCCTTCTCTCCCAGCCATGCTCATTCCTGGGGACCACTGGGTATGCCAAGAGCTGGACTCCTGTTACCCCTGCCTTCTCACCCTGGGGCTGCCACCTCTGCTCTATGCCAGAAGCAGTGACACCAAGAAATGGTGCAGTAAGACTCTCCATCCCCCAGAGGGCGAGGGGCTCTCTGTTTGCATATGACCTGACACATAACTGCCTTGGCCATTTCAGTTGGCTCCGCCAGACACTCACAGGTCCTGCCAACTCTCCCACAGCCCCCTTGCCTCCTTCTTCCAAGCGTCACCCTGAGAACCACCACCCAGCCCCTGTGGTCCCACAGGGACCAGGCCAATTCAGTTCAGAAAGGGGCTCTGGCTCCGGCTCCCTGAGCTCAGACCCCTCAGAAGGTGGATAGGGGGCTGGGCCCCACCCTGACAGACCCTGGCCTGCAGTTCTTACTTCTTCTTCAATCGCCGGTCCTTCTCTGCCTGGGTCCCCAGCTTGGCAGGCACCATGGGCTCCTGCAGACTGAGCTCGGAGTCTGTTAGAAGAACTAAAATAGAAGAGATGGGCATGTCAGCCAGGTCCTCTGCTTCTCCACCCTTGGCCTGGGACAGGGCCTGGGAGCAGCAGCAGCAGGAGGGCACCTCGGCATGTGGCCATCGTTCCTAGACCCTCCACTCAACATCCGTGTGTCCAGTTAGTCCCAGAGTGGCATCCAGTGGGCCATCCCCAGCCCAGGCCCCCCCACTGTAAGCTTCAGCCCTGGAAGTGTTTTCTAGTTGGATGGACCAAAGGTGTCCCACTCTGATGGCAGCAGAATCCTAAACAGAACTTGTCCCTCCTCCCAGGCAAGGTGCAAAGGAAACCCAGAGATCCAGATACATGGGATATGAGGCTCCAAGAGAAGAATTATCTTAACTTGGGCCAAAAACAAAAAAACAAACCCATTGCTGTTGAGTCAATTCCGACTCATAGCAACCCTATAGGACAGCGCAGAACTGCCTCATCGGGTTTCAAGGAGTTGCTGGTGGATTTGAACTGCCAACTTTTTGTTAGCAGCTGAGCTCTTAACACTGCACCACCAGGGCTCCTAATCTGGGCCACGGGTAGGGAAAAAGAGTATGCTGAGAGATGCGTCTCTCAGCCTTTTTAGGTGTGCTTGCTGGCACAAAACTGCAAAGGGGATCACAGCCCTGTCTTCTATTAAGGATCTTGAATTGATGCTAGAACCCTATAGAATCCACGGCAGAGGGCAGCATCTTGGAATTCATTTCTCTCTAAGAAGTCCTGGTCCCTCTCCACAGTGCACAAGGGGTAGTGGGTGTGGGTATCCAGACACCAATCCGAGATGCTGCCTTATGTTTAGATGGCAAAGTGGTATGGGTAACACAAGAAGTCATAAGACTGCATACAAAATGCCTCTTCCCCTCGTAAGACCTTTCAGCTTCCCTCATCTGTGATCAGCTCCACAGCTTCCACGCCCCCTGCAGGCTCGGGGGTGTGTACCACCTCATCCTCAGGCTGAGGCTCACATATCCCATCCCGAGCAAAGGTGTCCACCTTTCTGCTGTGCTCAGCTACCTATGTTTGCTTCACACCTTCCTGAGGTATACTATTGCTGTGTGTCATCCGGTCGATTCCGACTCACAGCGACTCTATGTAACAGAGTAGAATTGCCCCACAGGGTTTTCTAGGCTGTAATCTTTACAGGAGCAGATAGCTACGTCTTTTCACCCATGGAGCCACTGGTGGGTTTGAACTCCAAGCTTTCGGTTAGCAGCTGAGCGCTTAACCATTGTGCCACGGGGGCTCTCTCTCTTGAGGTATGAGAAGGTATAATTAAGCATTTGGGTTCAAAGGTTCTTGTCTTCTAGCTGATCACATCCCTCCACTATGAAATGCACCAATGCTCCCACTGACAAAGGGTCACTTCCAAACCTCTTCAACAGACTTGACAAGGCCTTTATGAGCTAGCCCTAGCCTACCTGTCCAACCACATCCCTTTCTTCTTGCTTTAAAAAAAACAAAACTCCTGCTTCTCCAGCACTGAAATCTTTCTTCTCCACTCTGAAAATATTCAGCTGCTCACAGAACTCTCCCACCCACCAGCCTTTCCCTTTCTCAACCCTCCCCACCCCACACACACCTCTCGTCTTGGCTTGGCTAACTCCTATTTACCCTTCAAGTTTCAGCTCGGGTGTTGCCCAGCAGAGGAAGCCATTCCTGCTGCCCTCACCACTCCATGGCTGAGTTAAATGCCCCTCCCGTCTGAGTTTCAGAAGCACCCTGGGCATATCTCTATCATCACATAGCTTTAGAGTCATCTCTTCATTTTCCTTTTCATTAGACACAGAGCTCCTTCAGGGAACAGACTATCACACCAACACCTAATACTATGCCTGTATACAGTAATTACTCAATCTTTGCTGAACAAATAACTGAACAGATGAGGGAAAGAAAAGGAGGGAGGGAAGGAGGGGAAGGAAGAAAGGAAAGAAGGAACAGGGAGAGGGAAGGAAGAGAGCTGACATTTATCATGTACTACCGTGTGTCAAACAAGTGCTAGAACTGTGTATCATCACAGAGGTGTACTAATGCTACCCCTGCCCAGACACTCACTGGAATGAATGCCTACAAAGTCATAGTAGGTGTTATAATATTGTTGAGTCCTGGAGGCCAGATGTACTAGAAATAAGTTCCAATCAAGAGCTGACTCTTCTAAAGAAAGAACCAAGAAATTTCTCTAGCTTCATTTTGCTGGTGTACTTCCTGGAAGTCCTGAGCACAATAACACCAGGAAACCTCTGAACTGGAAGAAACCTCAGGGGTCCAATACAGGAACCTCTTCTGCAGAGGCAAAGCCAGTCGCCATCCAGTGCTGCTTGGCACTTCTCGGGGCAGAGGCTTCCCTCCTACCCCCATAAAGCAGCCCATCCTGCCATGAAATAGCTCCAAGAGAAAACTCCTGTTTCTCTTTCAGTGGTTTTGCCCATTTGTAACGTTAATATATACTGATGACTCTGTAACGTTCCTTGGACTGGGGCAGACATGGCCCTGGCAGCATGCTTGTCTGTTTTCCTACTCTTGTCTATTCTGTAGTATTTCCTTGGTCTTGGGCAGACATGGCTCTGGCAGCATGCTTGTCCGCTTCCCACTTTTGCCTTTTTGAATATATGCCCAATAAAACTTTCTTCTTGCTTAAAAAAAAAGAAAACTCCTGTTTCTCCAGCGCTGAAATCTGCCTGTAGCTTCTACCCACCGGTCCCTGGCAGGCGGCAGAGAAGGCCTGACCCAAGCATACCCTCTGCTTCTGACCCCTCTACCCCCGCCCCTTGGCTAGGAAGGGGACAGAGACCATGGCCCGTGGCTCCATCCCGACTCAGCTGGATCAGCCTGCCCTTCTCCTTCTTCCCGAACAGGCGGCCGATGGATGACTTGATGCCCTTGCGCTTGGCACCCTTGTGTAAGGAGTCCTGGCTGCTGTTGCTGCTGCTGGGGTTGCTGCCCTGATCCTCCAAGGAACTAAAGGATGACAGCCAGGAGGGGTGGAATGAGAAGAAATACACTTAAATTACAACAGGAAAGACAGAAGTTAGCCCTCAGGAAGAACTCAGGGTGGGGCTGAAGGGGGATGATCAAAGCCCATGACCAGGCGAGACATGGAAATATCCTTCCCTGATGGTGTGTCAAAGAGAAGTGAGCCATTCAGGTGCCTGGAGTGGGTGAGACGCAGTGCGTTCAGAGGCCAGGGGAGGGATAAGATGACCCTGGGGATGAAGAGACTAGAGGTGGGGGCCTGCTCCGCCTACCTCTTGCCTTCCTCCTGGCTCAGGGCTGGGTGGCCAAGCTTCTCTAGCCGCAGCGTCCTGGGTGAGGAAGGAGGAGAAGTCTCACATTTTATGGTGGCTTTATCCTCTCGGTTCTCTTCCCGAGACACTGGCGACTAAACAGACAGTGGAGCCGTCAGGGGATAGAGGGAGAGATCCGGGGCCTGCCTACCCCACTGGGACCAGGCAGAGGGGCAGGGAGAAGCGCAGTGGGGAGCCCCAGGGGCCTCTCTGAGTTCAAATTCAGACTGGGGGAAGAGGCCAAAAGGGAAGGGGCTGGGGGCAATTAACCCGTTAGTACCTGGTGTCAGGCAGCACTCACCAGCAGCTTCCTTCTATGCTTTCTTAAGTCACTGGGCTGGAAGAGAGAGTGAAGGGTGAGCACTGACTCACTTTCTAAGTGCCCTAAACGAACCCCAAGGGGAGCCCAGTGGCCTTAGGATGGGGAGACAGGGTTGAGTGCCCTGCCCAGGCTCTCCCTGGCACTGCCAAGGCCCTCGGAGCCTCACATAGGCCCAGACGGAACACAGCAGAAACACGCTGGCCTGGAAGGGTAAGTCGGGGCTACCTCTAGAAGAGAGGAAAAGAGGTGGGCAGTGGACGAGTTTCTCAAATGCTCTATGCCTATCTAAGGCGAGGGAAGGAAGATACTACACAGGCCCCTTCCACGCCCAGAAGTTCATGTTAAGGGCCTGACAGCCCGGGACCTGCACCAATCATGGGAAGAAGGTGCCAGGCCCAATTAAGAGAACATGAGCCGTATTATCCGATAAACTCCTCTTGGCCAGTCCTCAAGGCAGAGCCCAATGATGTCTCACCAGGGTCATGACCCCCATTCGGTCCAGGTCCTGGGCGGCACTGCGGGAGGTAAGCTTCGGTGTAGAGCGGCCGCTGAGTGGTGGGGACGCGCTGGCCAGGGACAGGGCTGTCAGAGAGGTAGGGATGGAAGCGCGTTTCCGTAGCTGTGTCAGGTTCAGGGCCTCCATGCTGCCACTGGTCACTCGTGTCTCAATCTCCTCAGCGCGGAGCTCGGTGGACTCCTTCTCTTCCTGGATCATCCTGGGAGCGGGCAAATCAGATCTTGCCGTTAGCCCAGGCAATGCCTGGGTGGACCCCACTGCGTCTGGCACTGCAGGGATACACAAGGCCTGGTGGGCAGTTGGTTCTATCCTGCTGTAGCTTGGAAACTTACTTCTTTCTCTCTCAGTAGCTGGCCTATCACATGGTTCAACAAAAGCACTGGCTGGGAAAGAGGCATTTTAGCTAGTGGAACACAAGCATTCTGGAAGTCAGAACTCCTGATCTGCAAGGGTGACTTTGAAGTTGGGCACTTTGCTCTCTGGGCCTCAGTTTCCCAATATATACAATGTCAAAAAAAACCACTTGCCATTGAGTCAGTTTTGACTCACGGCAACCCCATGTGCGTCAGAGTACCACTGGGCTCCATTGGGTTTTCAACGGCTCATTTTTCCAAAGTAGATTGCCAGGCCTTTCTTCTGAGGCACCTCTGGGTGGACTCGAACCTCCAACCTTTTGGTTAGCAGCCAAGTGTGTTAACTGTTTGCACCATCCAGGGGCTGCACACAATGCCAAGAGTGGTTTAAATCAATAGTTCCCAAACACAGGAGCTTTAACTGGTGCTGACCCCGTATGCAGTGTTCCCTGTTCCATGAGAAAAATAATGATATGGGTATATGGGTGTGTACGTATGTACGTATACTCAGAGAGAAGGAGTGTGTGTGGCATTTATACGCACTCACACATACACATGTGCGCACATACACAGATGTTGATGGAAAGATGTCAACTGTCCTTTATGGAGAAGGACTCGTCTTCATTCTGAGAGTACGTCTTTCCTACTTTGTTGTGTGCCGTCAAGTCAATTTCGAGTCACAGCAACCCTACAGGACAGAGCAGATCTGCCCCACAGGGTTTCCTAGGCTGTAATCTTTACGGGAGCAGATCACCAGGCCTTTTCTCCTGAGAAGCCACTGGTGGATTCAAACCATCGACCTTTTGGTTAGCAGCTGAGTGCTTAACCACTGCACCACCAGGGCCTTTCTTTTACAGAACAGTTGTGACAGTAAATGGTAGTTATCTTTAATGTTGCACTTCGCAAAATAAGAGTTGGCAGGCCAATGTTAGTGCTCTTCTTTTTTTTCCTACTGCTCTATGAATCCAAAAGTTCAGAGAAATCATTGAACCGGATGACCTCTACCACCTTGTAAAGCTCTGACATACTCTGGCTCTGATTTCCCCTCACTGTTAGCCATCACCGTGAATAAACTCTCTACAAAGGCAGGATAAGGTGGAAGTTTTGACAACTTTCCCTGGCACTGGCTTCTGTCTGACACCCTATTAGCGACAGGAAACATGGCACAGTGGACTGAGTTTGAATCTCGACTCTGCCACTTTCTAGGCGTGTGGGCTTGGGCAAGTCACTTAACCTCTCTGAGATTCTGTTCCTTTTCCTGTAGAACGGAGATAATGCTGCCTACCCCAGGGACCACGGTAAGACTGACAGTGACATTTATGAAGCTTTCCCCCCGAATGGCCTCAGTGAGTGGGACCCACACTTGTAGTGATTATGATTCACTGCAGGAGCTGCAGAACACAGCCTCCAGTCTCCCCTGCCCAGCCACATCAGCAGCCATAGGGGAGGCAATAAAGCCTGAGAAGCCAGTCCAAGGTCCCAGCCCCTCTCGGTCCAGCACTGGGCCAGCACCTTGCCTGACGCCCCACACAGGACCCTAGACTGTAGAAACAAGCAAATGCAAGCAGCAGGTTCCTTCTCTCATGCAACTCAGGCCTAGTTCCCAGCTAGGTTTGTCCAAACATGACGGGGGGCCCCCCACCCCTTCCCTCACCTAATCTCCTCGTTGATGGCATCCAGCTGCTCTTGCAGCATCATTGCCAGAGTCTGGGCATCAGAGTGGCCGCTTGGAGAGACAACATCCACGGAGCCCAACAGCCCCCCTGGCTCTTCCTCATCCATGTCGGAGATCTCGGTGTCACTGTCGATGGCAGGGGTGGCTGTTGGGGCCAGCACCCCAGGCAGTGGAGATGGCTCCCAGTCCTTAGCAAAAACGGAGGGCAAAGAGGAAGTAATAAGACACCCAGATAGCTGTGGAGCAGGGCCATCCCCACCTCCCCCATCTCCCTCTAAAAGAACCCTTAACTCTGTGCTATCAACGTGTGGTCCTAGGGCCTGGCACACTCACATCTCCTGCGAGCTTGTTAGAAATTCAGAATGTCAGGCTGCACCCCCAGAACTCCCAATTCAGAATGTGCACTTTAACCAGATCCTCAGGTGATCTGCTTGCACCTTAAAGTCTGAGAAATAGTACTCTCACTCAAGAAGCTAGATAGCATAGTAGTTGTGAACACAGATTCTGGAGAAAGACTGCCTTGATTTGAATCTTGGCTCCACCAAATACTAGTTGTGCAATCATGGGAAAGTTGCTGAATCTCTCTGTGCCTCAGTTTCTTCATTTGTAAAACGGGGATAATCACAGTACCTGCCTCAGAGGTGGTTGTGAGGATTAAATGAGGAAATGCATGTAAAGCACTCAACACGGTATCTGATACAAAGTAAGCACTATATAAAGGCTGTCAATTTCACTAATATAAACGCAAAAAGGGTGACTAGATCCAGGGAACAAGAACAGGCCAAGCAGGCTGGACTGTCTCATGTCTCCCAGAGGTTCAGCATATCACATCAACCCTGACAGACGGTGGCTTCTCAGAAATCATCCTACCACCCTCTTCAATGGACAAAGGAAAAGGCACGTAACTGGGCTTGGAGAGCCAGCAGAGCAGGGGAAGGAAAAGCAAGGGGGCCAGGGACAGAGCGGTGCTCTAACCCCCATCCCTCTGTGGCCCTAATCCCCATGTCTCCCTGAGGGCTCTTTTCCAGCTCCTCCAGCCTTTAGTTGCAGCTCTTCAGCAGCTGCTGCCTTCTTACAAACAGAAAGAGCAAAGGGTGAGGGGAGAGAGAAACAGCGTGCCTTCAGTCTGTGGCTCCTCCATCAGACTAGGCGTTTCCTAAGGAGAGATGAATCTTCCCCCATCAGACTAGGTGTTCCCTCCTTCTCTATTATCTTCTAGTGCCCTAGAGCATGGAGAGGGCCGGGGCTCAGGTCAGAACATGATGAACAGTTCTGGGGCCAGGCAAGAATCAGACTGCCCTGAAAGACCGCGGCCAGCCCTTCTCTGCCCCTTATCTTTCCTGATTCCCCAGAACCTCCCAAGGCAGATTCAGAAAACATGAGCACTCAGCTGCTTCCCAGAAAACTCCAGGTGCCATCCCAACAGCCCAGTTAACCTGTCATCCCTCCCTCATCTCCCCCATAAACCACAGCTTTTGTTCCAGAAAGCCTGCCAATTCCATCTTGCCCCTGCCCACCCCATACCCCCCTGCCCCCGACTACCAGAAACACACGCCTGCACACTCAGGCACACGCACACACACTTCTGTGGGGCCTCAGGGACAGGCTGGCCGCCCGCCAGCCCCTACCTCTTGCCCACCAGGAGGCTGGGGTGAGGGGGGCACAGCTGTTACAGCTGACAATGGCCCCAACCCCAGGGCTGCAGCTGTTGTCAACATGGGGAAGGACAGGGGGGAGGATTTGCACCACACGCCAGCCGTCTATGTAAGTGGAGCCAGGCATGCAGCCGAACTGACCCCAAACTCCCTGGGGAAAACCCCCCACACTCATACCTCCACCCCCTCACCTTGGCAGGCTCTTCCCGAAGTGCTGAGAAGCGGCGATGCAGCCCAGGGGGTGCGTGGGTGGTTGTGGTCAGGGAGAAGCGCACGTCCGCTGCACTGCCCATGTGTGACCTTGAGTGGTAGGTGCAAGAGAAAAGACAGCCCCTGAGGACTGAGAACCCCAGCTCACATCCACCAGGCCTGAACAGCTAAGGGAGCTTCAGCTTGGAGAAAAGAAGGCTTAGCAGGACAGAGCTATCATACATGTTTGAAGGGCTGCCACTTAAGCAATAGAGAAGGCTTATTCTCTGTTGCTCCAGGGATGAGAATGACACAGGGGAGGAAGTTCTAAGGAAGCAGCTTTCTATTTAACATAAGAGGACCTTCTAATAGCAAGAGTCGACTTATGATGCAACTGGCTGTTTTGAAGAAATTGAGCTCCCCAATCCGAGGTATTCAAGTGGAGGCTCTTTGGCCATCTGACTAGAACAGTGCAGGAGGGCTCCAGCACTGAGAGAGGTTGGAAGGGATGATCTCTAAAGGTCGTTTTAGCTCACAGAGGCCCTGTTTCTTGGCCTTCTCTTCAGCCACTTTCCTTGGGTCTCCCTACTATCTGGACCGAGTCCCTGGCTGAAATCCATCCCCAGGAAGCTTCCAGAGGCTCTGACACTGTATCAGAGACATGGTCTGGAGAGAAACCATTTTGACTTCCCCAAGAGTCTATTCCAATCCTGAGATTTTAGGATCCCAGGAATTATCCTCCGGAATATCTGGAAGCTTTCCTTCCTTGGTGACAATTTTCTCTATCCCTTCCCAGCTTGAAACCCTTGAGGGAAGAGCGAAGGGACAAGGTGCCTACAACAGGTAGCTGGAGAGAGGGGAGTTCCTGCCTCTCCCTTCTTCTCCTCTGCAACTCAGTCCCAATTCCAAGATGGGTCCAAGTGGTCAAAGACAGGAATTCCCAACCATTAAAGAAAGCAAGTAGAAGCCCCAGTGGCACAGTGGTTAAGAGCTTGGCTGCTAACCAAAAGGTCGGCAGTTCGAATCCACCAGCCGCTCCCTGGAAGCCCTATGGGGTAGTTCTACTCAGTTCTCCAGGGTCACTATGAGTTGGAATCGACTCGACGGCAAGGGGCTTTAAAGAAAGCGAGTAGTAGACAAATGGCTTGGGGCACTCTGAGCCATGTCTTATTAAATTGTGGGCTTGGTCCCTTCTGAGCAACCTACGGGAAGGGAGAAGTAGGAGAAATCCCAACTACCATTTTCTGTCTCAACTGCCTGCTTCTCTCCATACCCTTGTACAATAACTTCTGATAAACTTGAAGATGGTATTTAAGTCTAGGGCACCACCCTAGACACTCATGAGCTTCTCTTCTTCAAGTTCAATGTTCCTTTCCCTAATTCAAGCACTACACCTCCCCAGACCCACATATAAACACAGAAATATCCTTTAACCTCTCTTTACAGAAGCTAATCCCTATTACCTGATGTAATAAGCACATGACTAAGAGGAACCACAAGGGTTCTAATCTAAGAGACTAAGGAGCCATTGACCTTGAGTGACATCATCTACTTCAGTCTCCTTGACCCGAAGGCAGGCTTGAAGTTTGAATTCAATGCCAACAGCTTCACAAAATGGGGAAAGAAATCCAGAATTTTCCTAAAACATGAGCCTAATGCAAGTTATGTAGAAGCTCCACTCACCATCTCTTAAAATAGTTTTAGGAAAAGGGATGCTGTGACCTTATTAGTGATCAGGCGTCTCAACTCCCAGCACTAAGGAAGTTCTTGATACCTTATTTCAATCTCTCTTGCTGCCTTTCTACCACTACCTGATACGTGAATTTAGGTGGTCCTCAATTCTCAAACAGCAATTCTCTAGAGCCCTAAAGACAGTACCTCAAAAGAACTAGAATGAGTGGCACTCTCCCTCAGGGGGCCCTGGGGACATGGGTGAGCATGTAATTCAGCAGGCCCTCTCCAACAGCAGGCCCTTCTGTCAAAGAAGCAGGAAGCATGGCCTGTGTCTCATGGCACTAGGAAGAAGCATCTTCTGCTTTACTTGCCTCTCAGCATCCCTCTGAGGACAGGTGCTTCCTTCTAAGCTGCCTATGTGAGCTAAGAACTTTGAACAAGCTCTCTGAGCTTCAGTGTCCCACCCTGAATAGGAGGAGGACCCTGAGGTCCTGGGCGGTCTTTTGGTGGAGGGAAGTCTCCCTCCTCAGGGTCCATCCAGGACCCTGTCCCAGCACGCCCAGCCTCCCGCGCTCCAGTACCTGGAGTGGATGCCATCCACAAATGGCCCCCCTCGACCCTTCAGCTGGTCCACCTCTTGGCGCAGCTTCTCAATCTCTTCAGACAGGCGGCCCTGTGCCAGGCAGACCCGGGGTGAGGGTGGGGACCAGGGAGGGGCAGAGAGGGGAGAGTGGGCATCAGAGAGGGACAAAGAGGACAGCAGAATTGGGGAGAAGCAGAAGAATGCACTGTGAAGTCCAGATCCAGGGACCCCAGGCCAGGCCCATAGATGACACCAAAGAGAAGAGGTCCAACTGGAGAGTGAGCAGAGGGTTGGCAGAGGGGCAGGCAGAGTGTCAGAGTCAGGAGGGGGTCTGCCTGGGGAGGATGCTACTATAATAGGCCTGCTGACCTCTCACCACGACACACGGGCATAGCAAACGAGGCTCGGCAGCAGAGGGGCCCCAGTGCCCTCCCAGAGCTCACAGACATCGCTGAGGAAGGGACAGTGGCTAATCCTCCAGGAATCACGGGACTCTTGCCTCACCAGGGGCTGAAGCCCACCAAATCCTTTTGCTGAGCCCTCCGTTGGGTCCTACCTGTCTGCTGCCACCATCACCACCCTATGGCCTGAGCCTATGGCCTTGGTTTCTTCTTTACATGTGGGGAGGGGTGTATCTACTGTGAAGGGCTGTAGTGCTAACCGGTGAAATCACATATGCACGCGGGCTACCATATCGGCTAACACAGTGCCGGGTATCACAGCAGCCGCATAAAAACAGGCGTTTTCTTCGCTCACGACCACCCGACCCTCCCAGCCAGGGCAGGGCTGGCCAGCAGCTGACTACCTTGTGGTGGTGCTGCTCCTCAATCTGCCGCTGGGAGCTCTCCAACTCCTGGATCAGCGTGTTCTGGGGGGAACAGCTGTGAGCCAGGGACCCCGACCCCTCTACTGCTCAGGCCCAAGCCTCCCGGTCCCCTCTCCCATCTCCCCCCCCAACTCTGCCCCGCCCCCTCCCCTGCCCAGTCTCCATCCCCCTCTGCAGCTTTCCAGGGCCGACTCCACACTAATCCACAGCCCCAACCTCACCCTGACCGCGCCTCCGATCCCAGCCCCGCCCCCTGACTAACCTCTTCCATACCCCGAGGCCGGCCGACCCCACCCACACTCCTCTCGCCACGCCCCTCAGCCGGCCCCACCCCTCCCGGAAGCCCCGGCCCCGCCCAGCTCAACCAGGCCCTTGGCGCTCAGCACCTTTTCCTCAAGGGCCGCCATGCGCTCCTTGAGGTGGAGCTGCAGGCGCTCGTTTGACTCGCTAAGCAACCGGTCCACGGTGTCTGACAGTCGCTTGTTGTGGTCCTCATTCATCTTCTCCCGCTGGCGCACCTGCACAGCCAGACTGCCTTGCACCAGGCCACCCCAGGGCCTTCTCCCAGCCCTCACCCACAGTCAGCCACCCAGTCCTCAGGGTCCTGCCTGTTCACCAGCGGGAGTACCTCTCTCCAGCGCTCCTGACCACCTCCTCCTTCCCCACCTGCAGGCCTCCTCTCGGGCTCTGTGGCTCTGTACCTGGCCAGGCCCCTCCCCATCACTGCTACAGTCCTTCCCTATCCCCCACCCTTCCTCTGCGCTCCTTCCATAGGCCATCGTGGGAGTCTGGGAGAATTGGGGCTGAGGGCCTAGGCTGTTGCCCTCACCCTTGCCAGCTCCTGGTTCTTCTCCTCCAGCTGCCCCTCCAGCTGCCTCAAGTGCTCCTCAATGTTGCCATGGCGCTCTTCAGCCTAAGGGCAGGGATGGGCCAGGGAAGCCCATTGATCTATCTGCTCCTCCTGCTCAGGTCCCGCATCCCCCACACCCTGGTGCCAGGTGGTCTTGGAGATCAGAGCCTCAGGTACCAAAGAAGCCCAGCCCTCCACCTGTCATCCTGGAGCAGAACTGCCATCACCGCAGCTTTTCTTCCCAAGCACCCTCCACTCCTAACGGGTTCTCCCACCTCTTTCCTGGTCAGGGTTAGTCTTAAAATATCCTGGAGCTGGCAGCTCAAGAGACCATAAATCCTCCCCGTGCCTCCAGAAAAAAACTCCCCTTAAAAGAATGAACCACCATAAATCTCCTCTATGTTTCCGGATAATGGAATTGCACTTAAGAGCATGGACCCAAGCCAGACTGCCTAGGTTCAAATCCTAGCTCCTTCTCTTAGTATGTGACCTTGGGCAAGTTACTTTTCTCAACTGTATATGTGGACAATAAAACCGTCCATGACCACTGGATGGATATCACCTTGAAGACTAAGATGTGCCTGACCCAAGCCATGGTGTTTTCAATCACCTCATACGCATGTGAAAGCTGGACAATGAATAAGGAAGACCGGAGAAGAACGGACACCTTTGAATTGTGGTGTTAGCAAAGAATATTGAATATACCATCGACTAACAAAAGAATGAACAAATTTGTCTTGGAAGAAGTTCAACCAGAATGCTCCTTAGAAGCAAGGATGGTGAGACTACGTCTCACATGCTTTGGACATGTTGTCAGAAGGGATCAGTCCCTGGAGAAGGACATCATGCTTGGTAAAGTACAGGGTCAGCAAAAAAGAGGAAGACCCTCAATGAAGTGGATTGACACAGTGGCTGCAGCAATGGGATCAAGCATAACGATTGTGAGCATGGCACAGGACTGGGCAGTGTTTGCTTCTGTGGTACACAGGGTCGCTATGAGTCAGAACCGACTCGACGGCACCTAACAACAACAACATACCCACTGTTTCATTGAGAGGACTAAATGAGCTAGTCCATTGGAAGCACTTAGAACACAGCAAGCATACAACCCATGTTTGTTGTTGTTGTGGGCTGTCAAGACAATTCTGACTCACAGCAACCCTATATGACAGAGCAGAACTGCCCTATAGAGTTTCCAAGGCTGTAAATCTTTACGGGAGCAGATCACCAGGTTTTTTCTCTCATGGAGCCACTGGTGGGCTCGAACTGCTGACCTTTCAGTTAGCAGCCCAGCACTTAATGATTGTGCCACCAGGGCTCCTCCCAATCCATGTTAGCCATGGTTACACTGCTGTTGTAAAACCAGTCCAGGTAGAGTGGTCTCCTTTTTCTTTTATGTGTCCCTGAGACGGAGACCCTACTGTCTCCACTGACAAGGTATTCCAAAATATCACACCTATTACAGTTAGAAAATCCTTCCTTAAAAACGCACCTGCTGCTGTGGGGACCATGGTCTCGGGGAACATCTAGCTCAACTGGCATAACACAGTTTATAAAGACAATGTTCTACATTCTACCTTGGTGAGTAGTGTCTGGGGTCTTAAAAGCCT
>NW_004443971.1:12965580-13030028 GCF_000243295.1 Trichechus manatus latirostris
TTCTGTAAGCCTTCACCTGAAGTACAATTAAAAAAAAAAATCTAAAAAAAAAAAAAACCCCCCTGCTATGACTCACTTGAACGTATTAATCACTTCAGCCCACCCCTTCTTGTCAGTTTTTTGGAGACACCAAGGCTGACTGCTCAGCATCCCACACATAACATCCTCTGCTGTAATTTAAACCTAGCCTTTCACTCCTAGGGACTGGAAAGACTTCGTTGTTGTTGTTGTATGCCGTTAAGTCGATTCCAACTCATAAAGACCCTATAGGACAGAGGAGAACTGCTCGATAGGGTTTCCGAGGCTGAAATCTTTACAGAAGCAGATCGCCAGGTCTTTTCTCCTGTGGAGCCACTGGTGGGTTTGAACCACTGAGTGCTTAACTATTGTGCCACCAGGGCTCTTTGGAAAGACCTTAGAGACCACCAAGTCCAACCCCATCATGATAGAGATAAGGACACTGAAGCCAGGTGAGGGAGGGGTGGCTTTTCCAAGGTCACAGAGCCAGTCAGTGGCAGAATCAGACTTGGTCATGGGTCTACTGAGGGACAACCAGGCATGGGTTCCATCCCTAGAGAACCCAAGCTGGCACACTGGCCAGCTTCTCTCCTCCAGAGGCCCAGGGGCCTGGTGCTTACTAAATCTTAGTTCCTTCTATCCATGTGCTGAGGGTAACTATAGCGATCCCATATGAGACCCTCCTGAAAGCCTCCAACCCACTGCAAACACTCCTCGATTTTCCTGATTAACCCACTGCATATCTATGTCCATGTATTTACCTAACTCTTCCAGAACCTATTGTTTTTCAGCCTGCACACCCCTTAGAAATTATTACTCCATAAAGTTTACTATCCATTAGGATAAAATGATGCTCTTTTATTTATTCCATGGTACAAATGATTAATGTGCTTAGCTGCTAACAGAAAGACTGAAGGTTCAATTCCTCCCAGAGGTACCCTGGAAGAAAGGCCTGGTGATCCACTTCTGAAAAATCAGTCATTGAAAACCCTATGGAGCACAGTTCTACTCCAACACACATAGGGTCACCACGAGTCAGAATCCACTCAACAGCAGCTGGTACTTTATTTATCCTAAAGCTGCACTGTTCAAGGAACCAGGGGTGTTCGCTAGATCTAGAATGCTTCCATTTGATAAGGAAGGATGTGCTCAGCCTCAACTCCCACCCCACTGCCTTCAGGGATGTACTGACCTTGATCATATCTCCTCAGAGCTCATCTTTCCAGAGATGAAAGTCCTAATCTTTCCACTCCAGCCCCAAACAAAAGATAGTATTAACTACAATGGTGTAAATGATAATAAAAATACTTTGCTTCTGCAGTAGTGTTTTCTACTCTTTAAGGTACTTTCGTATACCTTCTTCTGTGATCACCACAGCTCTGTGGGGTGATGAGGGCAGGGATCCCTCTTCCTAACTGATGGACACAAGGCAACGTGTGTCCTGGAGTCATGCTGTGAGAAGGGGTTTTCTGGCTCTCAGCCCAATGTGCCTTCTACCCTCTCCACTCACTGCCTGGCCCTAGAAGAGCTCAGCAGAGAGGACAGAGCAGACCCAAGCCCCCGGCCCACTTGCCTTGGTGAGGGCTGCGATTCTCTGGGCCAGCTCAGCCTCTACCTCCGGCAGTGTCTCTGCCTTGCGCATTGTCTGCTGCAGCTTCTGCTCAGCCACCTCCAGCAGCTCCTGTAGGTGTCGGGCCTTCTCCTCACACTAGGAGAGTGAGGGCGGGGAAGTAGTTCTGGAAGGAGTACTAAAACTCCTCCCTCCTCCCCCATCTTGCCTCAACCTCAGCCTGCAGAGGACAGGTGACAGGTAAGGAGCAGCACGGGACAACCTTGGTTCTGGGCTGCCCAAGATCCCTGACTCACCCTAGACGATGCTTCTCCTTTCCCAAGGTGACCTTCAGGACCCCAGGGACTCCTGGGCCACCAAGGAAGGTTCCAGCACAGTTGTCAGGATCTCCAGGGTTAAGCACAATACCCCCCCTCCCCACCTGGAAGAGTTACCTGACGGTGTAGGGACTCCTTGTTGGCCAGCTCGTTCTCCAGCTTGTCGTTGAGGTCATGGATGGACGTGGCCTCGCGCTGAGCAGCCAGGTAGCGCTTCTCCAGTGTGGTGATCCGCTCCTCCATGTCCTCCTTCTGGGCCAGAGCCTGGGTTGGAGGGGAGGGGACAGGAGGGAAAGTCCCAAGCTCATCTGCCCCCATCCTGTCTGTACCTCCCACCAACACCTGTGCCTTCTCCACGCTCTCCTGTCAGCTTCTGACCTCATCCCACCCTCCGAGTTCCTTCCTACATTATTGTCATTGTTGTTGTTAGCTGCCACTGAGGTGATTCTGACTCGTGGCAACCCCGCATGTGCAGACTAGAACTGCTCCATAAGGTTTTCAAGGTTGTGACTTTTCGGAAGCAGACTGCCAGGTCTGTCTTTTAAAGAGGCTCTGGGTGGGTTCGAACTGCCAACCTTTGACTAGTAGTTGACCGCTAAACTGTCTGAGCACGCAGGGACTCTCCTCTCTACACTGGACCCCACCTAGTGTTCACTCTTACACTCCCGGCCCCGGCCTGGCCCTCCCTCCAAGCCCAAGCCACTGCCCTCCTGAATGCCAAATGCCTTGCACCCAGCGAGGCCACCCAGAGCAGGCCGCGCCCTCACTCACCTCACGGAGGTCCCGCTGATGCTTGCTGCTCAGCTCCTCAGACTTGATGAGGTCCCTGCGGGCCGTGCCCAGGTCCTCCTCCAGTTCAGTCACAGTTGCTGTCAGGGTTACCAGTCGCTCCCGGGCCTGGCTCAACTCAAAGTTCTGCTTCTCCAGGAGCTCCTGCAGCTCTTCGAGCCGGCCCGCTTCGTCCTCCAGGGACAGTGAGCCACCAGTCAGACATTGGACCCAGGGTGTCCACTCCCCTGCCCTGCCCCAGGGAGATGGGAGGAGGGACAGCACTCCCAGAGCAGGTCACAACCCTGCCCCCATGTCAGAGCACACCTCCGTGTACGCCTTCTGCCCTCTGGGCCAGGGGCTCACTCCAGACAATGGGCAAACACTCTCACTTTCCTATCTATATCTCTTGAAAAACACTCATTTCTAGCTTTACCTGCTATCTCAGCTTGCACAGTCCAGAAAGAGGCACGATTAAGGGGAGCAAAGGCTCAAAGAGAGAAGGAATCTTGCCTGAAGTTGATACACAAGGTAGATGGCACCTAACAATTCAAGCTGGACAAGCAAGTTATGCGCCTAGCAGTGTACTGGGCACTAAAACAAAAATCTATAGATTTCTTTGCAGATAGGATGAGGGAAAGAAGAAGAGAGAAGTGGGAATACTGGAGAAGGCTCCATATTTAACTCAATCAGTTACTCTACTGAACCAGTGCAAGCAGGACCCCCACCTCCTATCTTGGGGAATATGTGCCCCCTGCTATTCAGCTGCCCCATTACCCACCTTCCATAGGCGTTTCGGTGCCAGCTCCACGGTCCCCTCCTCTTCTGGCACTCCGTCCCGAACCCCTGCTCCCTGCTGCAGGGCAGACACCTGTAGGGCACACCCCAGGACAATGAACCAAAGAAAAGAGAACCTCGTAAACATTCCAGACCTTTCTGAGCCCCCCGCCTCCCAGACAGAGGTGGCGAGCCTAGCCTTGGCTACCAGTCTCCACCCAAGACCGTGGGGATAAAATGGTTGAGGAAGAGAGTGGGGCAAAGAAGTAAACCAGCCTGGGCCTCCAGGAGCTGCTGTCTGCAGACAGAGGGTGGGCAGCCAGCTCACCTGCTGGTGGGCACCTGCCAGCTGCTCCTCCAAGGTGGTAACTCGCTCCAGTGCTGCCCGGAGCCGCTCTCGCACCTGTCCGAGGTAGGGGGAGATGGAGGAAGAAAGGGGACCCACTGGGCTCAGGCTGGAGGGGCCTGGGCTTGGTCTACCACATTTGGGCACGAGGCAAAGAGAAGGGCATTCCAAGAGGGAGGGAACCTGGAAGGAGGACCACAAAATGAGGCCAACGGTAGGCGGGAGCCAGTTCCAAAGCTAGAGGGCAGTCTTCCCTAAAGACAGGATGTTGGAAGCTCAGAGCAGGGACACACAGAGGCCCAGGAAAGCCTGGCTGTATGGGGACCAAGCTGCAGCCCGGTACCTTCTCATCCAAGGCCTTATGGTGCTCAAACAGTGACTTGAGGGCCTTCAGCACCTCCACCTCACTGGAGACCCCTGAAGGTGACTGGGCCTGGCGCTTCACCACTGTCATCCGCAGTGACCGCTCATGGCGGGACACCAGGCATTCCAGGTGTTCCAGAAGCAGCTGGCAGGGAACAGGGGAGGGAGGACGGGTTGTAAGCAGGTGCCCCAGGATATAAGCAGGGCCACATGGTCACCTAGTAGGTACTAGCACAGCCACACCGTTGTTCAAATGTTGAAATGCCTCCACGCTATTGTTGTTAGCCTCTGACTCATGGCGACCCCGTGCACAACAGGATCGGACCATTGCCTATAGGAGTTGGTAAATTACTGCCCCAAATGAATGCCCACCTCAAACTGGCTGCCCTGGCCTCTGCCCAAGACCCCAACCTTCCCACAATCCAGCAACTGGGTGAAAAGTCTAGCACTGGTGGTTAAACGATTTAAATATAGACAAGAAAGGGTAACAATGGGGCTGGACATGCCTGCCCTCAGCCATACCTGCTCCCTCGATCAAGTTGTCCCCACCTCACTCACACACACACACACACACACACACACACACACACACACACACACACACACACACACACCCCAGGTGTTCTCCACTTACCCTCGTGTTATTCCGTTCTGCTTTCAGCTCTGAGATCTCTTCCTCCCGCTCTAGAAGCTGCTCCCGACACATGCTCAGCTCCCGGGTTAAGGTGGCAAATTCCTGAAAAATCCCAAGGCCCCTCAGTGCTGGAGGATTCACCCCCTAAGGAGTGTCCTGTACCCGGAAGTCAGGGGAGGGATCCTCTTACCCATCCCATAAAAATCCCTATCCATCCATATTGCATGGATGTGTTAGGAATACAAGGACCAGGGTTGGATATAAGAGTGAGAAGTCAGTGAGTCCGCTCTGCAGCCCCTCCGCTCCAGCCACCCTGTGTCTGATCATTTCCTTCCTCCCACTTTGCATTTTGGTTTCCCTGGCAATTCAATGAAATTTCCCTTTGGAAGCTGAGGGAGGGGAGTCCCGCTTCTGGTGTGGGGTAGTAAGGTCCAAACAGAAACAATGGAGAGTCAAGGGGAAAGAGAAGGGGGCTTTGAAGGTAAACTCTGAGTGAGTGCCCTAGGGAGCTCTCTTCTACCCCCTACCAGAGCTTTGCACGCTGCAAGTGGCCAGAGACATCAGAGCTAGTTGGTGGACTGACAGGTCCACCTCCTTGGGAGCAAGAGCACGTGTAGACCTGCCCCAGCCAGCCAGTGGGTCAACCCTGGCTTCCTGGGAGCCCCGCTCATCAGGCCAGAGCTACACCCCAGCACCTGAGGTCATGGCACTTGCCCTGGCTTTACCAAATACCCTTTTGGAGGGGGCCCTGTCCCACACTTCCAGGCCCAACACCCTCAGAGACCTTTCCAGCTCATCCTCCGTCAGGACAAACAGACAGAGGTGAGAGGCTGACGCCCACAGACCCATGCCCAGCACATCCGACTTATCTAATTAGACATTGCCTCATTCCAGAAAGGTCTTCAGATGAGTGGTTCATTCTCTGTGGACAGCCAAGGTCTGTAATCGCAGCCTAAACTGGAGCCTCCCTCACAGACCAATGACTTGTAACCAAGGAAGAATTCCCAAAGCAATCCTCTCCTATCATTCAGATCAGGCTAAGGGCTGTCAGGACGGTTGTGGGAAGGGGACAAGGAATCCAGAGATGCCACAGCCTGGGAAGTGGCTGACCTCTGACCCCGTTCCTTGATTACTGCCTTTCTGTCAAGGCCATGGCCAAAGGTTGTCAAGCATCTCACCCTTGGAAGCTTAGGCCTGGGCTCAATGCTGCTTCACCTTCAGCTTACACACATGTGTGCGCACACACGCACATATGCACACACACGCATACATGTACACACACATGTGCATATACACACCCACATGCACACACACTTGTACCCACAGTCAGGACTTGAAGGCACACCCCCAGCCCCATGCCATGACACCACCAACAAAGGACTGGTGCTCTCTCCTCCCCGGCCCTCAACTTCAGCGGCCTGCCTGGCCTTCCCACCCCAGGACACCTCCCCACTGCCCAACTCTAACCCATATGACACACTGCTGCCAGAATCCTCTCTCAAAGCACAACACTGTCCTCCAAGTTAAATACAAACCTCTTATCCTGGGTTTCAAGGCCCCAGACCCATCTTTCCAAACCCCTCTCATGGTTCCTCTCCATGCACCTAAGGCCCAGTCAGTCTAGGTCACTTGCTGATTCCAAACACTAGCAAGTTCCTAACACCACATCTCTGTTCAATGGGCTCCCTCCTTGGGAGAGCCCCAACCCTGCGCCACCTCCTGATAAAATCACACCCATCTCTCAAAGCCCATCTCAAAGGATACAGCCTTGTGTGGCTTTCCCAGATACCCCAGCTGGAGGGCTCTCTCCCTCCTCTGAAAGCTGCTTTGTACGGTGGCAAAGAGCACTAGATCGGGAGTCCATCATTCAACCCCCAAAATCTGTGAGCGTCTACCATGTGCCAGGTTCTGTGCTAGCTAAGCACTGGGATACAGCAGCAAGAAGACATAACCCCTGCCCTCTCGAAGCTTCTAGCGTGAGCAGACAGGCAGGCATGGGATCAAAGTTTAGTTCTGCCATCCCCCTAAGTTGTGTGACCTTGGACATGCTACCGAACCTCTTTGAACCTCAATTCTCTAATCTGTAAAACAGAGAAATGGTCCTACCTCAAGTGTCCCTGTGAGGTGTAAATGAGTCGAGATACAGAAAGCACTTACCACAAGCCCATCAAAGGCAGCTATTTTTATGACTGACACTGGGTTTAACAACCCTTTTGGGCCTCTCATCTTCCTCTGTATTCTCTTCATCTGGATTCTTGTTTATCCCCTGCTAGTCTGTGAGCTCCTTGGGAAAAGGGAATGGCCCATTCACTCTCGGGCTTGTTCAGAGCCTCGTGCACCCCAATTCCTCACCAGGGCCCCCCATGCTTATCCATGAAGCGTCACAAGACTCTGCTCCCATCACTTCTGAGCTCTGGGAAAGAAACTCAGCCACCCAGGCCTAACCCTGACTCTTTTCCCCCACACAGGGAAAGGAGCTGAGTCGAGCTGTTTGGCTCCTCAGGGCTGCCTCCCCAGCACCAGCAGCCCACCAACTCAGGGTGGGCTCTGCAGTCTGTGCAATGCCCGGTAAGAAAGCCGGAAAGGGTAGGACCGTTCCTGCCGTCACCATGCACACTGTGGTCCCAGACAGACAGACGCTGCTCCTCCGTAGGCCTGGCTACCAGGCTGAGTACACACCTTCTTTGACAACCAACAGGCAGAGGGGCCAGGGACGGATAACCCAGGTTCCTGCTTCCTTCTAGCATGCATTTTGCCCTGGGGTGTCTACCAAAAGGGTGATAAGTAGGAAGCAACAGAGCTCCCAATCAACAAGGTGAAGCAGAAAGTATGGTGGGGAGGTAAGACTTATAGCCTCTGGAGGCCTGGGTTCAATTCCTTCCTCTACCATCTGCTAACTGGGTAGGCATGTGCATTTACTAATCTCTGCAAGTTTTCATTTTATCGCTTTTAAAACGCACATGGTGGTTCATAGGTATTGTGAGAATTTAGTGAGATGATCCACGCAAAGTGCTTAGTACAGTGCCTGTCGCATAGCAAGTTCCAATAAATGATAGCTATATGTGGCACAGTGGTTAAGAGTTTGGCTGCTAACCAAAAGGTCAGCAGTTCGAGTCCACCAGGCGCTCCCTGGAAACCCTATGGGGCAGTTCTACTCTGTCCTATAGGGTTGTTATGAGTCAGAATCGACTCGACGACAACAGGTTTCATTTTGGTTATATGACTGCTAAGGAGCCCTGGTGGTGTAGTGGGTAAGAGATTGACTGCTAACCATAAGGTCTGTGGCTCGAACCCACCAACACAGGAAGTATCAATAAATGGTAGCTATATGATTGCTAAGGAGCCCTGATGGCACAGTGGTTAAAAGACTGGTTGCTAACTGTAAGGTCTGCAGTTCGAACCCACCAGCTGCTCTGTGGGAGAAAGATGTGGCAGTCTGTTTCCATAAAGATTAAAAACCCAAGCCACTGCCATTGAGTCGATTCCAACTCATAGTGAACCTATAGGACAGAGTAGAACTGCCCCATAGTGTTTCCAAGGCTGTAATCTTTACGGAAGCAGATTGCCACATCTTTCGCCCAAGGAGCAGCTGGTGGGTTCCGACCGCCGACTTTTCGGTTAGCAGCCAAGCACTTCAACCACTACGCCACCAGGGCTGCTTCCATAAAGATTACAGTCTTGGAAACCCTATGGGGCAATTCTGCTCTGTCCTACAGGGTTGCTATGAGTCGGAATTGACTCGAGGGCAATGGATATACCACAGCCGGTAACAGTGTTGCTGAAGAGCTTGAGATGTGGTGTCAAGATACCCAGTTTCTAGATTCAGCTCTGCCTATAATTTGCTATGTGACATCTCTTGGTTTTTCAACTATGCAATAAGGAAGCCAGACTAGATGATCTCTAAGGCTTCTCCTATCTCCATTTCCTATGATTTCTCACTCACTCCCACCTCGAAGAATAGGAGCAGCCGGGCTGAGCTTTCTTTCCAGTCTAGGGTGCCACCTTCTGGTCACCTGGGCTCACTGCAGTTGACCACTATGCCTGCATTTTCTTCCTGCATCAAAAGGCCATCCGTTTCTCCTGGTGAAACCAATTCCAGGCTGAGGCGCTTGGGGGTGACAGGGGATGGATTTATGTTGGGAGATGAAAGACAGCAAATGCTCTGTGAATGCCAACTGTTGATATGCAAATTGATGCAAGTGAGCTGAGGGCCCAGAAGAAGCAGCTCTCCGTCAGGGCTCGGGGAGGGAAGGGGGATGCAGAGATCTGCACTGTCAGGCCTTACCTGGGGGAGGGCGGAGTTAAGGTGGCGCTGGAGCTGGTCCCGCTCATGCAGGGCGTCCTGGAGCCGGCTCTGCGTGGCTGCCAAGGTCTCCTGACTCTCCCGGAGGGACTCCAGTAACTTCTCTCGCTCATCCAGCATGTTCACCATCAGCTGTTCAAAGTTGGCGTCGGCATCGGTGCCATGGGGAGGCCCCAGGGGGTCACCCTCGTTGATTGTGGGCATCACCTCACACATGGTTGGGGGTGGACAGGGCCTTCTCAGTGTCGGGGGACAGGGAGGGGTTCACAGGGTTGGCACCTCCAGTGGGACCCAGCCCGTGGGTCTCAGAGCGGGCAGTGCCAGGTGGGTGGATGGGTGGACAGGGGCTTCTCCCATGGCATCAGTTGCTCTTGCTCTGGAAGGGGCCTGGTGCCCGCAAGGCCCCCGCGGAATGCAGCCAAAAGGCCTCGTTTAACCTCTCAGGGCTGGGGCTGGGTGCCCTGTGTCCCCAGACAAGCAGGCAGCAGCCAAGCGTGGCCATGACAGGCACCGATGCCAGGGCTGAAAAAGTGCCCTTCTCTTAAACTGAGCGCTGGAGCCTGGCAGAGTTCCAGCTGGGTCTAGCGACACCCATCGTTTCTTGAAGGCAGTGAGTCCAGCCTGACCAGGTCTGTGGGAGAAAAGACTGCCGTGAGGAGCTGCCGAAAAAGGGCATCAGGGGAGGGGCAGGGGGAGGGAGAGGCAGGGACCTGGACCCGTGCGGGGAGAGGGAGGTGCTGGTGCAGGCCCCTACTCTAGGCTTACTCACTCAGAGGGCACCTTCCTTAGTTCTGTAGCCTCTGCTGCCTGCAGCCCCTGCTCCCCACCCCTCCCCTCAGCTGTCAGAAATGCAGCCGCAGTGGTTCCCCCACCCACGTGGCTTGCTGGCCAAATATAGAAATGATTCAGTCAGCGGTAGGGGAGCAGCCAGCAGGCTGCCCAGAGTCCTCCAGAGACCTGGGGGTGGGAAGGTGCGAGAGGACAAAATGGGGTCTCTAGCCCCTCCCCCACACTCAGGCCAAGGCAAGTGCAGAAGGGGTTAACAGGCTCCTAGGGGTTAAAGGGCTCTCAGGAATCCACACAGGTTGGACTCCCGCAATCACAGGAAACAGAGTAGCCTCTGCCCTGAACGTTGGCACAACACAGCTCCTTAGAGAGGCCCTGGCTAGGCACAGGGACAGGCCACAATGCCCATCACTAAGGGAAGAGGCGCTGGCTGAGTCAGTCCCCATTTCTGAAGCCTGCCAAGGAGCAGCACGCTCAGGCCTGGCAGGCAGCAGCCTTCCACGCTGAGCACACAGCCCACCTCCTCTGGGCTGGAGCAGGGACCAAGGATGAGAAGAAGCCCAAGGCTGAGCAGGTGGGGGCTACCTGCTCACGGCTGGGAATCTGATCCCTCTGTGTTATTAGCCACTGCTGGCTCTGCCAGAGTCACCATGGAGGGGGTTAGCACGTGCACAGCCCGGACCCAGTGATGCCTGGAGCCTGGCACAGGTCGGGGCAAGGGAAGGTGCAGTGAGGAAGGCACCACACAGTTGAGTACTTCTCTGCCTATTGCCAGCTTCCACCTTCCGTGGCCATGATGGAAGGCCACAGCTCTAGTTTTCAGAGGGAGCTCTCTTCCACTCCATGACAGAAGGGATGTGAAGGTCCAGTGCAGTGATGGGCACAAGGACATGCTCCGTGATGGGACTTTCCTTCCTCCCCCTCCACCATGTGAGAGACACGGGGCAGCTGCCCCTTGGGGCTGGGAATATCAGGCAGACTGGGAGGACCAGGGTGGACAGGAGGCATGGGGCCAGAGTGACTGAGAGGTCAGACTCTGGAACCCACCCCCACATGTAGCAAGGCTGAACTCAGCAGGGGAACCAGAAAAGGGCCAAGCCTCTCCCTGCCCCCGGAATCTCCCTGTCACCCCACCCCACGGTGCTGAAATTGGGGGCGTTAAGAGGGGGCTGAGAAGGAATGTGGGGCCTGGATCAGATGGAAGTGAGAGGGTCAACCTGAGGACTGCGGGACCTCACACCATCAGCCATTCCTAGAGGGACCTAGTAGTTCAAGCAGGCGTGTGGGCAAACACACGCAGCGCACACACGCACACACCACAGAGACAGACCCAGGAACATGGAGACTAGGGCATACACATACATGGCCACACACATGCTCCCAGACATAGCAAATGGACATGAACCCTGGTCAAGAGGATCCTTTCCCCAAGCTGAACAGCCACAGTGGAGGGCAGGGTCCCAAGAGGCTACAATGCCTGGTCTGCACCCCACCCACCCCACACCACTGCTGCCAGGGCAGCCCACACACACCTCCCTGCCCCGCAGAGCAGCTGGAACAGAGGGGAGGGGCTGTTATCCCAGGCTTGCCAGAGCTGCCACCTCACTGATGCTAATAACAGCAATTACACACACACACACACACACACACACACACACACACACACACACACACACACACACACACACACACGAAATGCAAGACCAGCAAGGAGGCCAGGCTGGAGCCTGGGAAAGAGGCCCCTGGTGAAGAGGGTGCTCCAGAGCTCGGTTACCCGGGGAAGGACCTCAGCCAGTCACATCCCCAGGCAGCATTGGGTGTAGTGGAGAGAAAGGCGCCCAGAGCTTGGACTTAGGAGGCCTGGGTTGCAGTTCTGCCCCAGACCAGCTGGGTGAGCTTGGGCTGGCCACCTTACTGAGGCCTCTGCTCTAAGACGAAACCTATGACCCCTGCTTTGCCACCTTAGAGGGATGAGCCCATGGGGGAGCAGAGCTTTGAAAAATAGAAAGCATCCTACAATTGCAGGGGAGTACGGAGTCCCTGGGTGGTGCAAACAGTTAATGTGCTCAGCTGCTAACCAAAAGGCTAGAGGTTCAAGGTCACCCAGAAACACCTCAGAAGAAAGGCCTGTGATCTACTTCCAAAAAATAATTGAAAACCCTATGGAGCACAGTTCTACTCTGATGCATATGGTGTCGCCATGAGTTGGAGTAGAACAGATGGGCAACTGGTATTTTATGAATCACCTTAGTGTTGGACAAAGGTGGGCCTGAGGGTGGAGTTCTTAAACTTCCTTATGGAGAAGAGCTAGGGAAGTTTCAGGAAGGGAGAAGAGGACCTCAGGCTGCCCACTGGGAGCTTCCTTCCTTTCACAGCCTGCCCACACCCCTCACTGGTACAGTGCCTGCAAGTGGCTGCTCTGGGTGCTGGCAGCTCTCATCTCTGAATCACCTGGTGATTCTGGCAGCTGCCCTTCTCCAGCCTCCCTCCAAGCCAGGTGCCAGGTAGCAACTCCACTTCCCCTGGCCAAATGGCATCACGTGGAGCACGCTGAAGATGAGCCCAGAGAGGGGTGCCAGGCAGATGCCCTGGAGACAACTGGCCAGAACCTCCCGCCCTGGCCGCATGCACAGGCATAGTGGACAGAAGGGAGCTCCAGGACAGCCAGGTCGGGACACCTGGCTCCCGCTGGCTCCAGGGCTGTCTTTAAATAGCGCAATTATCATCTCAGCCTAGCAGCAGCCTCTTCAACTCCTGCACAATTTCTACATAACACTCACAGGTCCTGATACAGAGGCGAAAGCTGCTGGCCCCCAAAGCAAGCACTTGCAGGGGCCCTACCAGTGAGCAGTGTGGGCAGGCCGTGAAAGGGAGGAAGAGGCTCAGGAGACAGCGGTGTGAGTGTGTGTGTGACAGCGGGGGGCTCAGGCGGAAAGTAGGTCTCTGGGCTTTATAAACACGGAAAGAGGCAAAGTCAGAGGCATCTTTGGCTTCCTAAAAGTCACCCCATCCTCTAACAAACAGGAGGGATGTCTGATGCTCTGGCTGGCCACACACACACACACCAGGCTCCCTACTGCCCTAGCAGATGGCATGCCCCACCAGAGAGATCTGCAACAGCAAAGCTGCCAGCCCCACGGGGCCAGAGGGCCAGGGCAAAGCTGCTGGGTGCTGTGCTCATGTCTGAGTGGGTCATGAGCTGGGCCAAGAGGGAACCACAGGGGGGAGCCGCTTCAGAGCTAAGAGGCAGAAAAGGAGGACGGTCATACACATGCTCAGCTGGAAGAAGGGTGAAGGCCTGAGGAAATGGGGAAGGGGGTGGCCATTCTGGAAAATATAATGATTATGACAGCAGCTATGGTTTATCCACTATTTAACACGTGCCGGGCACTGTACTGTCAGTTGACATATATTAACATATTTGAATCCTCACAACGTCTTGAAATTGTTCCCATTTTATAGATGTGAGAACTGGGTCTCAAAGTCACGTACCCAAGTCCATACAGCTAGTAAGAGGAAGAACTAAGAGTCAATTCCCATTTGTCTGACCCCGAAGAAGGGTAGGGGATGAAGGACGAGGAGGCATGAATACGATTCCTTCAGACATCACACCTCCTCCAGGGAACCAAGGAACCTGGGCCCTTTGTGCCTCTCATCCAGGGTGATGGTGGCCCAAGGACAGCTCACCTTTGCCCTCTACCTCTCCTTCTCTAGCCTGGGAGAAAGTCTCTGCAGAGCAGCTGTCACGGGCATGAGGCGGCCACGTCCCCACAGGAAGTGACCTGTCTCCAAGACTCCATTCACCACCCACCCAAATCAGCCCAACTCCTAGCTGGCCCCATACCAAGTTCTAAGCAGTTCCCCCTGCTGAGTTCCCACTCCACCCCACCCCACACCCCAGTACAGACGGAGAACAGATACTCCCAGCCTCCCTCGCCCTGTGGGGTTTTCAGACACTATCCCCTGCAGTGGAGCTTAAGTCGTCCAGTAGCCCATACCCTCTCAGGCTTCCCACCTCTCCTCCCCTCTGACCCAAATGTGTCTCCTCCTCTCCTGTCCCCCTCTCTGTCCAGCTCATAACCCTAAGCCTTGCCCTCACTCACCCTCTCTTCCAAAAGCCCAATCCAGCCTCCTCCACAGCTACTCCCTAGCCGTTCTCACTGCTGTGCTCCAGGGGCCACCTCGATCGCTCATGTTCTTCTAGCAAGTTCCTCACCTGGCCAGCCTCTCATCTCCCTTTCCGTGTCAGTCCAATGGACTTCTCGTCATCCCTCTAAGTTCATCTCAAACACCACTTCCTCCATGAAGCCTCTTCTGATTCCCCTAATAGATGAGATTTGTCCTTCCACTGAACCAGCAAGGCTGTTTATCTATACCTCTCTCTATGGTACTTGGAATGCCTAGTTGGTGCAAATGTTTGAGCACTCAGCTACTAACCAAAAGGTTAGCAATTCAAATCCACCTTTAAAGAAAGGCCTGGTGATCTACTTCCAAAAAATCAGCCATTGAAAACACTTACGGAGCACAGCTCTACTCTGACACACATGGGGTCGCCATGAGTCAGAACCGACTCAACAGCAACTGGATTTTTTTGTTTGGTTTATTACTTATCTTACTTTAGGCTGTCCCCTCTGTAGACTCCAGAGTAAGAACTGTATCCTACTTATCTTTGGAAGCCCCAACTCTCTAACACAAGGTCCTAACGTACATGGAACTGAATGCATGTATGGTTAGTGTCACTTCTGGGAAGTCCATCCCTAACCGACTTTAAAGAAGGGGAACTCCAAAGTAGGAAAAACAGGCTCAAGGCCTGGGAATAGTCTCATTTATCCTACCCTCTGAAAATTCAAGCTTCTTGAGAGCAAGTCAGGGGCCACTCCTATCTGGAAAGGCAGCCTCTGAGGCAGGCAGATGGGTCTGAGTGCTGGCTCCTCCACTGGCTACTCACGCCACTCTTAACCTGAGTCTGTTTCCCTCTCTGTGAAATGGGATGATAACAGTACCCACCTCAGACAGCTGATGAGCGGATTAATAGAGTTAATCTATGTAAAGTGTTTAGATCAGTGCCTGGCAAACAGTAAAGCTGATTCTTAGCATCCTAGGTTCCCTAAGCACCTCAAGGCTAAGCCCATCTGGGTACAATAAGAAAATTAACAATCCACTTGGGCTACCGGAGGCGCTTCTCAGAGAAAAGACTCTTGAAAAGTCTATTCCTGCAGTTTCTCATTGCTGGCCACAAGTCCCTTCAACAGCATCCAGCTCTCTGGGTCCCCTAAGAGACCAGCAGTGAGACTTCATCTCTCTGGCCTTCAGATTCCCAATCTGTAAAATGGAGCTCATGACACACAACCCGCTCCACTCATCTCCTTTGTCATGAGGATCAAAGGAGATAATGGATGTGGACCTGTCGTGAGAAGTAGAAATGCTACATAAGCACAAGTGATCACAGCTGCCAGCCTAGGCGCTCAACGTCCTAACGGCCAGCACATTCAGGCAGAGCCGGGAAGAGGCATCTATTGGACTGACAGGCTCCCCTGGGCCTGAGCCTATGGAGCCCATCTCTCCCACGAAGCAGATATGGGCCACCTCTTCCCAAGACATGGCCTATTACTTGGGTGAGTATGTAACTTACTGTCCAAACCAGGACCCTTTGGAGAGTGACTGGAGGCATTGCTAACAATTACATGCGGACATGCGTATAGACTGGGGCTGTCCCAGACTCACCTGACCATGTGGTCACCCTCACTGTTACAAACGTCAAAGCCTAGTGGGAATAGGAGAACTACAAGCCTCTGTGCACCCCAAAACAACTCCTCTTCTAAAATAGCCAAAATTACAGCCATTACCACTGCCTCTTTCAATTAAGGCAGGGATTTGTAAGATGGGCCTTAAGATAGAGTACCTTTAGGGGTGGCCTGCGGAGTCCCTGCGTGGTGCAAATAGTTCAGTGCTTGACTATTAGCTGACAGGTTGGTAGTTTGAACCCACCCAGAGGCACCTTGGAAGAAAGGCCTGGTGATCTATTTCCGAAAGGTCACAACTTTGAAAACCCTACGGAGCAGTTTTACTCAACACACACGGGGTCGCCATGAGTCAAAATCGACTCAACAGCAACTGGTTGGTTTGTTCGTTTGTTTGTTTGGGGAGGAAAAGCAGGAGGAGGTGAGTCAAATACAAAGGGTTCTAGCTCCCTTTTCTCACTGTAATTACATCAGGTCCAAATCTGTCAGTTTTATGGGCCATCTGATTAAAGATTTATTTGTATAAAAGGTTTCCAAGTCTAAGAAGAGGCTAGAAAATCCCTGTTTTAAGGCACTGTCCACAGAAGGTCCCTGCTAAAATAAACACAGGTTCTCTCAAAGAGGCAGTGCATCAATGCAACAGAGCAACACACCTGGAAGGCTACACAGGTAACACGCAGGGCCCACCGACTCTTTGCATATTCCAAATGTCAAATAATCCAGCTGCCGTCAAGTTGGTCCTGACTCATGGTGACCCCACGTGTGTCAGAGTAGAACTGTGCTCCATAAGGTTTTCCATGGCTGGTTTTTCAGAAGCAGATCACCAGGTCTTTCGAGGCTCTTCTGGGTAGACTCAAACCTCTAACCTTTTGGTTAGCAGCCAAGCACAGGAAGTATACCCTAGAGAGTATATGTTAACCCAAGCCAAGATACAAGGTTGTACATATTGAACATAGCACACAGCTTTTGCTAAAATTACATCACTAAATACAATAACCTTACCCATCTTTTGCTAATCAGAGTCACTGATTAACACTTCTACGTGTCTTCAAATAATGTTTGCAAAAGGAGAAACAAAGCAATAAGTGTGGTATATTTGAAGAATAAAAATCTTTCAAAACTAAACAGACTGAGTCCAGCACAACTAGACAGTGCCCAGCTACCACCACTGACTGCTCTAACAGGGATCACAACAGAGGGTCCCGGACAGAACTGGAGAAAAATGTACAACGAAATTCAAACTCAAAAAAAAAAATAGACTTACTGGTCTGACAGAGACTGGAGAAACCACGAGAGTATGGCCCCCAGACACTCTTTTAGCTCCGTAATGAAGTAACTCCTGAGGTTCACACTTTAGCCAAAGATTAGACAGGCCCATAAAACAAAATGAGACTAAGTGGTCACACCAACCCAGGGGCAAGGATGAGAAGGCAGGAAGGGACAGGAAAGCTGGTAACAGGAAACTCAAGGTCTAGAAGGGGAGAGTGTTGACAGGTCGTGGGGTTGGCAACCAATGTCACAAAACAGTATGTGTATTAATTGTTTAATGAGAAGCTAGCTAGTCTGTAAACCTTCATCTAAAGTACAATTAAAAAAAAAAAAGAAAAAAAAATCTTTCAAAACCAAAGGTCCACGTAGGACGAAGACTAAACAGGGTCTTCTGGCGTTTAATAAAAATAAAGGCTCAGAAGTTGTTGCATTAGTAGATCAGCCCATCAAATTAGGAAGCCAGCACACAGCAGAACAGGACTGCCCGGGGGGATCAGGAACATGAGAGGCAAGTGCTGTCGGGTGCCAGGGAAGGAAAGGTCCAGAGGACTCAGAACTTCCCAGAGAAACGTAGGTGTCAAAGGAGGTGTGCGTGCATAAGTGGTCACAAAAGTGTTTTGTGTGTGTTCATGTGTGTAGTTATGAAAGAGAATGTGTGTACATGAGGGGCAGTCTGATGTATTTGTACAGTAGAATATATACATACATGAGTGGCCATGAGGATATATGGGTGGTGGTCACACAGAGAGAGAGTATAGTCATGAGAATGGGGTCATGAGAGTATGTGTATGAGAGTGGGTGACTACAGTCATGAGTGTGAGCGAATGTGTGTGTGTGAATGTGTGTGGTGATGAGTGTATGCCAGGCTAAGAACTGTGTGTTTGGGTCATGAGACTGTGTGTGCACAGTCATAAGAGTGAATGTGTATGGTCATATAAGCACATGCATTTGGGAGTCATGAAATCACGCTGGGTCGTAAAAGCACATGAGCGCCATGAAAGTTTGTGCATACATGTCTGATTATGACAGTGTAATAGAGAGAAAGTAAATGCACGTGTGATCTTGAACATGTGTGCAAGGAAGAGGTGGGAGGGACAGAGATAATGAAAGAATGAAAACTTCTTGTTCCAGGTGCTCTACTTTGAACAAGGGTCAAACATTTTGGGTACTCTTGGACTAATGGACCACAACTACCACGGCCTCCACCAGACAGAGTCCAGCACAACTAGATGGTGCCCAGCTACCACCACTGACTGCTCTGACAGGGATCACAATACAGAGTCCCAGACAGAGATGGAGAAAAATATACAATGAAATTCTAACTAAAAATAAAAAATAAAAAGACCAGACTTACTGGTCTGACAGAGACTGGAGAAACCCCAAGAGTATGGCCCCTGGACACCCTTATAGCTCAGTAATGAAGTCACTCCTGAGGTTCACCCTTCAGCCAAAGATTAGACAAGCCCATAAAACAAAACGAGACTAAAGGGGCACACCAGCCCAGGGGCAAGGACTAGAAGGCAGGAGGGGACAGGAAAGTTGGTAACAGGGAACCCAAGGTTGAAAAAGGGAGAGTGTTGATATGTCATGGGGTTGGCAACCAATGTCACAAAACAATATGGGTATTAACTGTTTAATGAGAAACTAGTTTGCTTTGTAAACCTTCATCTAAAGTACAATAAAAAAAAATTTCCACAACTGGACTAGTGTGAGCTAAGGCCAAGGAACTCAGCCCCACCCATCAAGGCTCCACTGCAGTCTCCAGAGCTCAGGGTTCCATGTCCATGAGAGATGGCTGGGGCCACCCCCTGGGTCTCCCAGAATGCCCACTGGCCTGGCCCTCCACCTCACCTTCCACTCTCAGCAGCTCTCCTCTAACCCAAGCAAAAGGGAGTCCTCCTCTATAGCGGCCCCACCCTATCCCTTCCCTCTACCTGAATTGCAGATTCCTAGTTGGAAGGGTTCTCTGAGGTCATGCAGGCTAACTCCCCACCCTGTGTGGGAGCAGGGCTTTGAACTGGTTCAGTTTGAAATTCTCATAGAGAATTTGCATTTCTAACAAGTTCCCAGGCGATGCTAATACTGCTGGTTAGGGACCAGTTCTGAGAACCACTAGTAGGGCAGTGGTTCTCAAAATTTATTATACATAAGAATCACCTGGGGATCTTGATAAACTGTAGCTTCTGATTCAGTATATCTGGGATGGAAATGCAAGTTCTCAGCAAGGGTTTGAACCAGAACAAACCAGTTCCAAGCCCTGTGTGGGAGTTCCTTCCACAACAACCCTGAGAGTTCAGTCTTGATTATCCTTAAGAACGAGGAGCTCGCTACCAAATGGGGAAGCCCTTTCCACTGTTCTTAAGGAAGTTTTTTCTTAAATTGAACCAAAACCTCTCTCCCGTTTGAAATGACAGTTATCTATTGAAGATAATGGCCCCAAAGTCACTCAGATATTCATTTAATTTATGAGAATTCAACTCTGCTGTCTGAGCAAAATAAACAATAAGGGCCTCTAGGTGCAAACCAGCCATTTCATGTGATACTTAACTACATTATATATGTGATTAATTATATTTTAAATATATTTTACATGTGTACTCTTTTTCAATCACTGTACAATAATGTATACATTACATATACAATTAATATATAATGTATATTATATTTATACATTAAAATTATTACTCAGGATTATAAACCTAAACCTGCATACCACGCTTTATGGGAGACTTAAGGGATTTTCACTTAGGTACTGCCTATAGAACCTAATTCCTCCACTGGGATGCAACACCACTGTCCTGGGTCCCCAGAGGCTTCCCTGCTCTAGGTTAAATATCCCTAGTCGCAAAGAGGCCCTGCTTCATTGAACCCAGGGGACCAAAAGACAGACCTCTTCAATTCAATCCAACAAGCACTTACTGAGTGATTTCCATGAATCCAATACTGAGCTAGGAATCCTTACAGATACAAAAGACTGTAAGATACGATCTCAACCCTCAAGAAGTTCACCGTCTACTTGAGGAAACACAGATACACACCAAATCCTCTGAGAGCGATACCGAAAGGCCTGTGACCAGGTACTCAATCTCTGGCACAGCCTGGGGTCAGTGCTGAGCCTCACTTGGAGTATGACCAACTGAATGGACCGGCAACAGTTTCTCCAGCTCTCTCAGAACGGAGTGGCCCAGCCAAGGCCTTTCGGCCCGACTTCTGAAGGCAAGAAGCTGCTCTGTGCTAGAACTGACTTCACCTGGGGGAGCAGAAGACACTTGAGAGAGGTGCAGGGGCTGCAGGAGCCAAGCCTCTCAGAAAGCAGAGCAGTCAGCTGGGCAGGATCCTGCTTCATGCGTGGATGGTGAGCGAGGGGCCAGGTGAGGAGAAGGGGCTCCTCAGGCTCTGCCCACCTGGAGTTTTGGACCATCGCAGATCATAGCGTCTTCCTCCATGGCTATTCCCCCGGCCAGCTCTGTGCACAAGGACACTCTGAGTTCCCTCAGGCCCCTCCCATGACAGCAAGTGCTGAGGGTCCCCTAGAAGCAGCACCTCTCCAAGTATGCTCAGTACCACGGTGCCTGTGAGTACTCTTTATTCCGCCGGCCACCTAAAGTGCCACACTTGTGCGAGCCAGTACCACATGCCCTCCAGAGCTAATTATAGGTCAGTGAGCTAGCAGGCCGGGGGGGGGGGGACAGATGGTGACTTCATGTGGCTGCAATACACACATGCCCCTCCCTCCTCTGATCCCACTCCTTCTCTCATATTCTCCCAGTTCCATACCTGGGAGACTCTGAGGCAGCTTTCATTCCCTCGGGCCTGCCACTCCTCACCAACTCCCCCTTTCTGGTACTCAGAGCACACGCACACAACACACACATACATACTCATGCCACTCAGTCACCATACCTTGTTTCTATGGCAACCCATCCACCAGACCCAACACATTAGGGCCTAAAGCCCCAGGGGAGAGTATCCCTAGCATACAAAGGTCTCAGCTAGCTCCCTCATATCTTAAAGCCGCCTCAGCACGGCACCCAGTTCCCTGGCCCCACTGAACTTTCGCCCCTGCCTCATCATCACCACAGCCTGACTCCTCATCCTCTCCCCAAGCTCCAGCCCTACTCTCCTCAAGGGACCCACAAACAATCCGTGACAACTCTTTCCAAGTCTAAGATTTCAGCAGTCAACTTAGAGGGGTGCCCAGGAGCCTAGCCGCCTGCCCTGCCTGGCCCTGCCCCTCCAAGCCCTCCTCCTCACAACCCGGCTGCCCGAACGCAGACACTCCACGCTCTGACATCATGAGACTGCTCAGCAGCATACGCTTAGATACCGCTGGATGAGACTTCCCGTCCGCGCCCTCTCCCCGACACTCTGCTATCTCTCAGAGATGGCATCTCCCTCTAGGCCAGGTGTCCAGTGCATTCTTGGCCCCCAATAACCATGGAGTTTATTCAACATCGCATTCCTTTGAGATACCATTTATCCCAGCCTCCTCAGGCCTCAGGACAAAGGCCTAGAAAATAACCAAGGGAAAATCATTCGAACTGTCCTTTTTGCCAAAGCACCTCCCCTGGGACGACCTGGCCAGTTAATAGCGGTGTGAAGGGTGAGCTGGAATCCAGTTCAGACAACTGTTTGACAGCATGTGGACAGCCTCTGTCTTTCTTTTTCCAATCTAATAGTGATGTAAAAAATCGTGTGTTGCAGGGGATGTTACATGGAGGGGTACCTACTATGTGTACCTTTCAGTTGCCCTATGTCCCTAAACTGCCTTCAGAAGACCCAGCACCGAGCACTGTCTGGCATATAGTAGGTGTCCAATAAAAGTTTGCTAGATGCTAAGCAAAGTTCTAAGGGCCAGTTCCAACAACTCTAGAAAGGACTGACGGAAGTCCCTGCAACCTGGCTCCTGGAGGGGCCCCTTAAGCTCACACCAGGCCAGGATCTCCATGCTAACTAAGCAGGGCCTCCTTAACCACCTGCTCCCCACACAGAACAGCAGAACTGCAGCCCCAACTCCCCTACCCCTCTAATGGATACTACCAGCACACCTCTCCTCAAAGGTGACATCAGCACCTAGTGGCACCTTGTCCTGGATCCCTCCTCCCTTCCAAAGAAAACCACCCACACCACATCTCCAAGTCCTCCAACCCAACCTCTCTCTTCCCACCCACTATCAAAACCGGCAGGATCCGGACGGGAAAACATCCTCACTGCGTGGCTGAAAGTAACCTCCCCACTCCCACCCTTGCCGTTCAGGAATCTCTGTGCCAGCCCCTTTTTCCTGTTGCGCCCACCCCCACTCCCACCAGGCCTCGGGCTGGCCACTCCTTTCACCCAACTGCTCTGGCACTGGGGAGATGGAGCATCTCTGGCAGCGCCCGAGACTGGCAGTTCGAGTAACGGAGAGCCAGCGATAGTAAACAGGGGGTGTTATGAGAAACGAGGTAATGATGAAAACCCCCGGGAAGCGCGAAGACCTTAGCCTCTAGCGTGCCCAAAGGAGCGGAGCCGGGCCAGGAGCTGAGCGGCGCTTTTCTCTGATTCTCCTGGAGGGGAAATAGGGGCGCAGTCCACCCAGCTCCCATCGGGAGACTCGCCAACTCAGTCCCCCTTCCCCGAGGCTGATGGAGCCGCGGGCAAACTCCACGCCCTCCCCGCAAATCGGACATCGCCCCTCATTCTCACACCCAAGGGCACAGGGCACTGCAAACGCCAGTGAGGGACGGCGAAGGAAGCAGTATCGATGCTGCCGAAAATGACACATCGAAGTCAAACGGGGCTGTTTCCCAAGGCTCTCTAGATAGGGATCCCTCCCCAAACTGTGGGGGTAGAGGGCTGGAGGTGGGAAAAAGAGGCACCCTACCCCCAAACCCAGGCTCTGGACGCTCACCTGCCTGTAATCACCGAAGGCCGGGCGGCAAGGCACGGAGGCAGCAGGGAGCCGCCCCCAACTGGGGAAGCCGGACACGTCCTAGAGAGCAGAGCGGGCACCGGGCGATCTGCAGCCTGCGAGGCCGAAGCGCTTCAGCCCCAAGGCCCCGCCCCCTCCCTCCGCGTATAGGCCAAGGCCCCGCCCCTCGAGGCCACGCCTCCTGCCCCGGGCGCTTCCCGGCCCTGGCACGTGATGAGAGCTACTTTAATGATGCGCGCCATGTTGGTGATGCCTTGGGCGTCCTTATGAGATGGGGGCGAGGCAACGTCTTAGCCAGCAGGAATAGGGACCCAGGACCTTGTTCCTTCCTAGAGAGGCTGCGGCACACATCCCGTTCCTCCTTTAGAAATCACCCGTTCCTAATCTAACTGGTTCCCTAGGTTGGCCTTGACCCTGGCCTTGTAATTGTTGCCCGTGGTTAACCATCTTTCATAGCTGCTGTCTTGTCCGCTTTTACTTTCCCTTTGGTCCCGCCCATTTTTTAAGTGGAGAAACTTGAAATCCTGATGTTTTTCTGTAGAACGCACTTCAGCGAATTGTGTCGCTTGCCTTCAGGAACCTGGCTGTTCTAACAGTTACCATAAAATGAAGCGTTTGTCTATTACATAGAGCGAAGGCAGTCTCAAATGCCAAAATTCCTGGGTGACATACTTTAGCTAAACCTCTCCATTTTCCTTATTCTTTACCCTGTCCCCTGTAGCTATTAATGCCTCCTTCGCATCTGGTTTGTGAAAATTCACCACAGTGCCTACTCAAATTCTGTAAGAATATCCAGTAAGCACTGCTAGGAAGTGTGAAGAATTTTTATATGCATGCAACGTGTAGATATATATGTATTTATAGATGTATACACAACATGTTTTATATCAAATGCTGTAGTTGAGATCAGTGACACATCGAACCTTGGTTTCGTTTATATATATTTTTTCCTTTCCCCCAAAATATTTACCATTTGGTTTGGTTTCCTTTTATCTTTGGGATAAGGCAGAGAAGTCTGAATAACTCTGATTTATTTAAGAGGTGAGAATTGAGGCTAAATTTGTTTTTTTTTTCTTGTCTGATCCTCGAGGAAAATCACAATATATACTTAAGGAAGTGAAAATTATAAAGCAATTTTTAATCTGTAGTCCAGAAGGTTCCAACTCTTCTTCAGGTGGTCTGTGGTTCTCACCAAAAGGAAATCCCTGAGACATTTCACATCCTTTTACTAATAAACGGGAATCATCCTCAGTCTAGAAAAGGCAGCTCAGCCAATGCAGAGGGAAGACTGAAGCCATGATAACCATCAGTGATAAGACACTTCACCAGGCGTTCTCAATATTATGCTAAGAGAACAGCTGAGGCAGTATCTAATATTTTATTTATCATCTTACCATGGAATCTGACACAAAAACCCAGAAGCTGAGTCAGAACACAATTATTGTCAAATTTATTTCACATCCTTTTTAAAGGTAACTCCTAAATGGGGAACATACAGTCCATTGGGACAACTCCCTCCGGTTTCACGGCATCTTTAGTTCAGGAGCTAGGTACTCTGTGCTTCTCTCCTCCTGCCTCAAAGAGGCAACTTCTGATTGTAGAGACTTGCAAGGTGCTTAATGCCCTTAGGTTTTTTGGTTTCTTTTCAGCATTTAAATGCTCAAATGCTGTTTTTCACTGACCCAGACTCACTTTCTGTGTGAACAGCTTAAGTACCGCCCTGAGTGCGGGGTAAGGTTAGTCGTAGCTGGTGACTAGCAGCGGTATTAAGCAGATGCTTCCTAAGAATATTCTTTAAATACCTGGGGGTGGAGAGAATGGTAAGGAAAAAACAACACACTAATTTGGCAGTTTGGCTCATGCTAACAACTACCCCCACAAGAATACCATCTTAATGCCCAGCCCAGTGGTCAATCGGGGGGGGGGGGGGGGGCAAGCAGCAAGGTTATCTTTTTAGCAAAAAAAAAAAAAAAACTCCACCCGTGACCACCTTCTCAGAGTACACCAACTACAGTTAAGTCCTCTGACCAAACAGAGGATGTCAGCATTTCTGCAGGGACAAGAGGCCAGGCTCCTGTGGACACACAGGATGGTAGGAGAGGCAGCACAGTGCAGTGCAGAGCAAAGGACGGTCACTAATTGCTTATGGTTCAGGAGGCTAGTTCCTCCATGAGACGCATTTTTTAAAATGACCTTCAGCCTCACAAATGCCCTTCTAACAAGTGAATGAAAATGCTACTACTATCGTTCCTGCAGTAAGGACAGTATCCTTTCTTGGTTTATTTTACATTTTAATTAAAAAGAAACACATTATTTAAAAGATTCCTTCATCAATCTTATATATACCTCTTAGGCTGAACAGGGATAAGGTATATTATAATCACATTTTTACTTACCCTTTTACTTTTTTTAATCTACGCTGCCTCCTCCCTTTTACCACCATCTGTCACAAGAAAAACGAGACTGATCTTTTTCATTGTGGTACAGCAAAAGGAGCACACACAGACCTGGCTCAGAATTATTGGCTCTGCCATTTACTGGCTGTATGGCCTTGGGTAAGTCACTGGTTCTGTTTCCTCACCCATAAAATAGAACAGTATCACCTACCTTGCAGGGTTTTAAGAATTAGAGATACTAAGTAAAGTTCCTGGCAAAGTACCAAGGGCACAAAGTCACTATCATCACCACTATCAACCTCATGCAAAAAAATATCTAAAATTCAAAATAGCCAAAAGAACATTTACACATAAATATCCAAAAATTATTATTAAAAAAAGAAAAAGACACAAAAGTCAATCTTGTAAGATTCTGAAAACCCTGTCACCTACTTTATTTCTGGAGAAGGGTACAGAGAGAAGAGAAAGTATTCACTTGGATTTGAGGGGCAGCTAAATTGGAAGCAACAGTAGCACAAGTTCCTCGATCCGTAAGGGAATACTGAAACTTCCTTGTTTGGAGAGTCATGAATTAATTTTTCCCTAGAGCAAGACCATCCATTTTCACTGGGATAAAAGAATAAAGAACAACAAACTCAATAGCACCAAATGGGGTTTTAACGCAGAAAATAGGGCCAGGTATCTCCTTTCAAATGCAAATTTTACATGAAAATATGTTTATAAATCATAGTTGGTTTTCCTCTTGATTCAGCCGGTCTCCCTCCACTAACAGAAGTCCCTGGAACCTGAAGAGCATGTGCATCACTAACCAGATACACAATCCAGCTGCCAAACTGGAATCTGCTTCCTAATGGACTGGCCTAGCTCAGGGCAGCCCCCAGGGATGGGAAGTAGTAACTAGGCTCTCAGGGAGAACGGATACTGAGGGTGCCACCAGTCAAAGAGCCGAACACTGTGCACTGGGTCAAGGATGACTTGCACGCCCTGTTCACTGCGCAGTTTCCGACCACCATGGATAGGAGAATCCTGGAACACCAGTCTCACTCGATGGTGCCGCATGTCCGTGCTCACGCTGATAGTAAACTGAGAGGGAAAGGCAAAGTAAACAACCTCGGTTTCCTACGGCTCAGTCTGAAACGAGACATTCTAGACATCATTTACACTAGCTAGGCAACAAGAATTAATCTTTGGATTATAACACCAATGTCTTTAAAAACATAAAAATTTAAGGATAATTTTTAGAAATTCTTCTCAGCTTCATATATTTAAACTAAAGAAAGCCCCATAAAAGGCTGAATACATACCCAAAAAAGAAAAAACCAAACCCATTGCCATCAAGTCAATTCCGACTCACAGCAACTCTACAGGACAGAGTATAACTGCTCCATAGGGTTTCCAAGGAGCGGCTGGTGGATTCGAACTGCCGATCTTTTGATTAGCAGCCAGAGGTCTTAATCACTACACCACCAGAGCAATTTTTAAAAATTGAGTTAGAGCTTTAAGAGATGACTTGAAGGGATTTTGATATTATTGGGGAAGTGGAACAAGATGCATGTAATTATGTATAACCTGATCCCTTTTTTGTAAAATAAACCACAAAATCCCTATATATGCATGTCAATATATAGGTCTATACAGGATTATGAGTATGGAGTATAAGGAATATATCTGTATATTAACTAGGTTGTTAATGTGGCTTAACCTGGAAGGAGGGGAGAGGCGTCTACAATAAAAACAGCATGTATGACATCATCCCAATTATGCAAAATTATTTAAGAGGCTATTTACATATACATATTAACAGATACATTCAAGAACAGTTCCCAAAAGGTTACAGTTACAGGGTAGTGGTGGTCTAAGTCACCTTTACTTTCTCAGTATCTTTATGTATTATTTAAATCCTTTATAAGATGTTAAAACCCGCTGCCGTCAAGTTGATTCTGACTCATACTGACCATATAGGACAGAGGAGAACTGCCCCATAGGGTTTCTAAGGAGCACCTGGTGGAGTCAAACTATGCATTATTTATTTTACCAGGAAAAAAATAAAATTTTTCATTGTGGAAGGAGAACCCTGTATATCACTAAACATAAGCCTAAAATACAGAGAAGACAAATTACATGAACTCTCCAACTGCCAATCCAATTAAAATGTCTAAAAATCTGGAAAATATGCCAGAGGCATACATGGTGTTTACTAATCTAACTCTTAGGTAAGCCGTGAATAGTTACAGCATCACACAAAGGACAGACATGGCCACCCTATATTTGAATATTCCATTTATGACACCATGTGCATGCCCCCACGGTCCTGACATACGTGCTCCCATATAAGTCTTGTCATTATCCCAAATGGGACAATGTTTCTCATTCATTAATGATCACTACACATGAAAACGCAAAAACATTCTCCTTTAGAAACTACATTCCTATAGAGAAAGAAAAAGAGGTAAAATAGTCTCAGGTGTAATTAACTTCTCCACAAATCTACCTGTTCATAATATACAAGTCTGACATCAGACTTTATTATTCTTCAAAAATTTTTTCTTGGACGGTTAAACTTACAAATCTCTTTCAAAGCCTATATATAGTGAGAGTCTGTACAACAGCTAGGAACCCTGATAGCACAGCAGTTAAGTGTTCGGCTGCTAACCAAAAAGTTGGCAGTTCAAACCCACCAGCTGCTCTTCAGGAGAAAGATGTGGCACTCTGCTTCCCTAAAGATTACAGCCTTGGGAAGGCGGGGCCAAGATGGCGGAGTAGTCAGACGCTTCCAGTGGTCCCTCTTACAACAAAGACCCAAAAAGACAAGTTAATCAATTATATATGACAATCTAGGAGCCCTGAACATCAAAGGCAAAGTTGAGCAATCTGACTGAGTGGCAGCGAGAGGGAGAGATGGTTTAGAAGCAGCAAGGAGTTGCCAGACCTGAGCCGGCAGGAGCCAGAGCCCTTCAGGCCAGATCGGCTCATGGTGCACGGTGAGGCAGGCAGTGGTGCTTGGGAGGCGTTTCCCACACCGAGACTGAACCAGTGGCGGAGAGTCTACAGTGAGAAGCAGCCTTCGATTGGCAAAAGGTTAAGTACTTGCGTCTGGCATACCATGCAGATCAAAAACACCCCCCTTTGGGAAAAACCTCTCTCCCATTTACCTCCCCACTCCCTGCTCTGCACTGGGTCCAGGACGGCTTCAGCAACTGCCAAGTCCCCTGGGCTGAAAGTAGAACCCCTCACCCACCCTAAGCCATTCCCCCAGTCTTGGAGAGGGAACAAATTAACAAATGGGAAAAAATAATCGGTTGGCTCCGCTAAGTCAGGAACTCAGGGTAGGCACAGCTCCTTTGCCGAGGCACAGGAAAAGGGCTCCACGGATTTTGAGTCCCTTTCCCCCCGGAGAAACTCGTGTGGGCCCATTTCAACAGTGTAGGTCCTCATTACCACAGTACAACAGTGTATATACCTGAAGTCTAACTTCACCTGTTTCAGCTGTGAACTGGCAGATTTGTGACATTTGACACTGCTCTGCCCATTAAACAGGGTCTTCACCTACCCACATTGGGGCCTGAGGACTGATGGCTCCACCCACGCCACCTAGCTACCTGAGACGGGCCAAGAATAAGTGGTGCCCCCCAGCCCTTACAGCCAACAGCACTGGGTGCTCATAGCCTGGCTGCAAAACCCACCTACCTATGTGATTTAGGAAACAGGGACACACTTTCCTCCCGGACACTCGGAGGCGGCCACTGGCCCCCTGCCTTGCTCAGCGTGTGACCCCCTGCTGCAGCCAGATGCCTGTGCCTACACCAATCACCCGTGCCTGTCTAGGACTGTAGGTAAAAGCCTGCACCACACATTTGGTGGTTGACTACCTGGACACCTGAGCTGAATCCATACAGGAAGAGTGGGCGGACTCCTGGGCTCACATACTTAGTGGCAGGTCTGGCCACCTGGTAGCAGGACACTGAAGCTTCAGGGGTGCCGGTGACCAGGCTAGCTCACATGAGCAGCCTATTTGGCATATCAAAACAAAACAAGAAGCTAGGACACAGTAAGCAAACATAAAATAAATATAATAACTTATTGATGACTTGGAGACAACAGTCAATATCAAATCACATAAAGAGGCAGATCATGACGGCTTCAGCAAGCTCCCAAAATAAGAATCAAGAAACTTTCTGGAGGAAGAGAATTTCTTGGAATTACCAGAGGCAGAATACAAAAGATTAATATACAGAACTCTTCGAGACAACAGGAAGGAGATCAGACAAAATGCAGACCTAGCAATAGATGAACTTAAGAAGATTAGAGAAAAGCATAATGACAAATTTGACAGGCTGCAAGAATCCATAGAGAGACAGCAATCAGAAATCCAGAAGATTAACAATAAAATTTCAGAATTAGACAACTCAACAGAAAGTCATAGGAGCAGAATTAAGGCAATGGAAGTCAGAGTCAGTGAGACTGAAGATAAAGCACTTGACAGCAACTTATTTGAGGAAAAATCAGATAAAAGGATTGAAAAAAAGGAAGAAACCCTAAGAATTATGTGGGACTCTATCAAGAGGAATAATCTACAAGTGACTGGAGTACCAAAATGGGGGGGGGGGTGGATAACAGAAAATACAGAGAGAATTGTTGAAGATTTGTTGGCAGAAAACTTCCCTGATACCGTGAAAGATGAGAAGATATCTATCCAAGATGCTCATCGAACCCCACACAAGGCAGATCCCAAAAGAAAGTCACCAAGACATATTATAATCATCTTGCCAAAATCAAAGATAGACATTTTTTAAGAGCGGCTAGGGATAAACAAAAAAGTCATCTACAAGGAGAGTCACTAAGACTAAGCTTGGACTACTCAGCAGAAACCACGCAGGCAAGAAGGTAAGGGGATGACATACATAAAGCCCTGAAGGAAAAAAAACTGCCAGCCAAGAATTATATACCAGCAAAACTGTCTCTAAAATACAATGGCAAAATAAGGGCATTTCCAGATAAACAGAAGTTTAGGGAATTTGCAAAACCGAAACCAAAATTACAAGAAACACTAAAGGGAGTCCTCCGGTTAGAAAATCAATAACATCAAATAACAACCCAAGACTACAACACAGGACAGAACAATCAGCTATCAACCGAAATAGGGCTAAGTCACAAAAATAAATCAAAGATAAAACACTTAAAATGGGGAAACAGAGATGTCAATATGTAAAAGATGACAACGTTAAAAAAGAGGGACTAAAAAATGTAGACATAGATTTTCCATATGGAGAGGAAGTCAAGGTGATATAAAGAAATAAAAAACTGGTTTAAACTTAGTCAAATAGGGGTAGATATTAAGGTAACCACAAAGGAAACTAACAATCCTACACATCAAAATAAAACACAAGGAAAATACAAAGACTCAGCAAATACAAAATCAACAACAATGAAAATACATAAACAAAAACGAGTCAGCACAGAAAATTAAGCGGAACAAAGAAACTGTCAACAACACACAAAAAAAAGACATCAAAATGACAACACTAAACTCATACCTATCAATAATTACACTGAATGTAAATGGACTAAATGCACCAATAAAGGGACAGAGAGTGGCAGAATGGATAAAAAACCATGATCCATCTGTATGCTGCCTACAAGAGACACACCTTAGATTTAAAGACACAAACAAAAACTCCAAGGATGGAAGAAAATATATCAAGCAAACAACACTCAAAAAAGAGCAGGAGTAGCAATATTAATCTCTGACAAAATAGACTTTAAAGTAAAATCCACCCCAAAGGATAAGGAAGGACACTATATAATGATTAAAGGGTCAATACACTAGGAGGACATAACTATAATAAATATTTACACACCCAATGATAGGGCTCCAAGATACATAAAACAAGCTCTAACAGCACTGAAAAGAAAGATTACAGCCCTGGAAATCCTGTGGGGCAGTTCTGCTGTCCTGTGGAGTCCCTGTGAGTTGGAATCGACTTGATGGCAATGGGTTTTTTTAATGGGTACAAGAGTAGAGGATGACACCCTGAGTCCCCACTTACCAGGGTAAAGATCATTCCCATGACAATTGGAATAAAGATGAAATTGAGGGTGGTGACCTGCAGTAGGCAGCAGTCCTGGTCTGGGTTGGTATGAACATCTTCGTATTGAATGGGCGGCTGCAACCCTCCCATACACTTGCTCTTTAACCTAGGGGGCTGAAGAGAATTGAGAATTAAACTAATGACTTAAACGAAATTTTTATGGCTCTAAGACTCCACCAATGAAAATACTATGGCTCAACTAAACCTAGTGAGATTCACTTTTTTGCTATCTCCTCTCTCTGTATGTACTATCGGTTTCTATACAGAGATCAAAGAAAACCTGCCCTTTGAAAGAAGGGGAAACACATTTGGAAGAGTAGCTGTTGCAAGATTCACAAACAGAAAGGTTCATGAATTTTAAAGAGGAGCTATATCGAACTTTCAATTATTGTGGCATCTATAATGAGGGATAGGAATTGCATGCTTAATTGAAAACCACAGATTTTAGATCAAAGATGCAACCTTTTCTCCAACTGGAACTAAACACAAATAAAACTTCATTTTAGTAAGTACAAAGTAGTACTTATTATTTAGTGCAGAGTCTGGATAATAACTGCAAAGCTATTTCCACATCCTGGCCTATGGCCATTTTTCTACTTCTACCAAACAGGGTAAACTTTAAAAATAGCTTCCATTATACTAAGATTAGACCTCACAAATCTATGGCAGTGGACTTACACTTCATTTAGATAGCATTCCCTGCCATCTGACAAGACATGGAAACTTATAGTCTCTATCAGAGGCTCTCCAATGTTTGAAACATTACAACAAATTCCTTGCTACTCGTCAGAATCCAGAGAACATCTGCCATACAAAAGGGCTGCAAGCAGAAGTGGCCACCTTAATTCCAGGCACCATAAAACAACGGAGTCATATGGCTCCGCCGAGCATTCACTTTCACATAGTAATTCTGGTTTCTGCTTATAGTCACACTGCACCACTTACGGCTGCCCCTCAGTCCCTGCCCAGAAAGGTCCTACCATGAATTTTCTACCAATATCTGATGGGTGTCACAGAACATGGGCATCTTATTAAAAGGCAATTATCAGACACAAAATTCTTATGTTTTTGAAACAAATCAGTAAGAAGTTATGATATACTTTAATTATAAACCTATCTGTAACTCATGTGCTATCAAGTGAAGGATAACTAACTGTATTTGTAATGTGTCTTATCAGTGAAATAGTAAGTAGAGACAAGAGGTGGAAGAAACGAGGCTGCTGAGGGTAAGCGGTTGCTGAGGGTAAGCAGTAATGACAGGCAGAACAGTTTCTCACTGTGGTCAAGATCTCGGGCAGTCCCAGCCAAGTGCAGAGACAGATATGGAATAGTATTTACCCTTCTTATAAGAAGACTTTTGGCACTGCCTCTCTTCATGGCTTCCCCAAATCGTCTCAGATGTAAAACCACATAAATCACTGTTGTTTACAAATACATTTACTTTGAACAACAACAAAAACATTTTCAGGCAAATAACCTCAGTCCATTGTTATCTCTTTTCCATTCTCCTCACTTTTTTGTACACACTGTGGGGGGCTACTAAGCCATTTGAAAGTAACACTGACACTCCACCCTTAATTAATTCAGTATGAATAAAGACATTTCAATATAAACATATTATTATCACACTTAAGAAAATTAACTGATTTCATATCATCTAATATCCACAGCATATGCAAATTTCCCTAATTGTCCCAAAAAATGTTTTTTATAGCTTTGTTTTACAGGACCCAGTCAAAGTTTACTCTTTGCATATGTCTTTGTAATCTCTGTCAGTATAAAACAGTTCCTCATTCCTTTTCTTTTCATTGCATTATTTGAAGTTCTGATGTGTATTATTTGATGTTAATAACGCAATTTTGATGTCTAGTGAAATTAGAACAAGATATTACCTGAAAAACAAAAAGAAGATAACGTTTGTTTGGAAATAGTGATGCCTACCTAGCAGTGAGGTACAATTAAATTCTGGGACTGCCTCAGTCATGTATTCAAAGGGCTCAGCCTCCAACCTGAAACCCTTAAAATGCCCTCACCACTCATCTTTTGGAGAAGGATCATTTCATGGTTTTTTTTTCCCATCAATGCAAGAGCTGTTAGGCATTAGCTTCATCTCATGTTATGGGACAACAGTGAAATGGCTAAGAACACCTACTATTCTTTCCCAGTACTATTCCCCATATTACTCAGTATTATTCCTAGTATTATTTCCTAATGATATGTTTAAGAATATATGGCTTGTCTAAATATCACATCAATAATGCTGAGGGACTTAGCCCTGTGGATACAAACCTATAAGGAGTATCAAACCAGGCCAATGCCAAGATCCTAAAGAAACGTGTTAGGGCCCTGATTCTAAGTGGCTGGTGTCAAAATGAACCACCTATATCGGAGATGATTTTGGTTAGCATTGAGAGCCAAGATAAATGAAAGGAAACTACCATCCACAGGTTGGCACGCAGCCTATTAGAATCCTTAGAAAATCCTTGCCAATTGAACTTCACCAATTTCCCTTCTTCCTCTCACACCCCAAGTAGATACGGTCATATCATTGCACACTGAAACACAGCATAAAACCATATACCTGTTTTTTGAACTTGAAGTTGAATTCCCACATTGGTTCCTGTCTATTCCCAACAATCTTTCTGCACCAGAAAAGTAAGCACTGTAAGAAAATAAAAACAAAATAAACCAAAAATAAAAAAAGGAGAGAGAGACACGAAAAATAAAAATACACTATAACGTAACAAAAAATAATCAGCAAAAACCTCTCTGTTTGACAGAACTAAAGCCAGCCACAGTCCCAATGCTGAGATTATACTCAGGCACAGATAGAACCCCCAACCTGACACTGGTGCAACATGAAGAGACAATCCTAGAGCTGTTCAATTAAGAGAAAAAGGACCAATATAAGTCCCTCAGAGACTGTGGAGGTAAACCCCTACCATTCTCATCTTTAAAAATGGAAACATGGTCTTTGGAGACTGGGGCATTCTCTCTGATTTAGCAGGCCACTCCACTACTTTAAAATATAAGGGCAGCCAGCAGCCACCAGGCAAGATGCTAACAAGGCTAGAAGCCAGGCAGCGACGGCTGGCCCTGGAAGAGAAGCAAGTTGCTCAGGACTTTCTGGGAGCAGACAGCAGTGTGCAAACTACAAAGCTGGGCTGAATTCAGTCTAAAGAAAGTCCCTTGATCAAAGTCAGGCTACAGCCAGGGTTAAGCACAAGAAGTGAAGTACCTCCCAGGGGATAAGGGGTGGGTCGTCCGCCGTGCCAGCTGTCCTGCCCTTCAGACATGCCCTGTACGTCCTGCTGTTCCATCAAAAATAATGGGCTTGGCTTTAAGGGGCAAACACTTCTGCTGCCATCACAACGGCTCCAGTGTCCCAAACAAGCTATGCTACTGAAAAGAGAGAGAGGGGGAATCAAATACGAAAAGCTGGAGTCCAGGAACATGGGGTAACTTCCTTTAGGCATGCCAGCAACTCCTTGAATGCCATGCGATTGTGGGTATACAAGTGGCAAGGCCATGCATGGGATACCTGCCACTGCAGGTCCCACACCCTTTTCAGAAGATCTCTAATAAAAGGTACAAAAAGGCAGCAGCCAGGTGGCCTGGGCTGACAATTTGGGTTATGAGCTTAGTTTTCATTCCACCTTGGCTTTTTATAGTCTACTTCCAAAAATTAATATACAGTGATAAGAACATGAAGACATGGGTATTTTAGAATTTAGGCAGCAACACTTGCATTGTGCACTGGAGCCGCTAGGATGTGTCAAGCATGAGGAGTTTGCTCAAAGCTGCTCTGCTCCCAGCAATTGATTCACACCTCGTATGGTTAATTTGTGAGTTGGAATCGACTCGACGGCAACGGGTTTGGTTTGGGTTTATGGTTAATTTATGGATGACCCCATCCTCACAATAATTAGTCTCATACTGTCAAATGTTTTTGTGGGTAGAGACGGGAAGTGTGAAATGATGTGCTGTCCACTCATATTACAAGCAGAAGCAGCTGCTGGATGAAATTCTACTCACCCAGCATTCTACTAAATCCATCAGCTAGCATAATATTGAGCTCAGCCAATGGCCGTGATCTCCTAAGTTTACAACCCTGGGGGCGGGAAGGGGGCTTGATAAACTCCTATACTTGAGTTATGTGGATTAATCTTGAAATCCACAGTACTATTTTAATCAATATATATCAGGTTTTATATCCACATATATCAGGTGGAATATTATCACCCTAGTGCTAAACTCGTACTTCTTCCAAGACAGATTTGTTCATTCTTCTGGCAATCCATGGTATATTCAATATTCTTCGCCAACACCACAATTCAAAGGATCTAATTCTTCTTTGGTCTTCCTTGTTCACCGTCCAGCTTTTGCACGCATATGAGGCAACTGAAAACACCATGGCTTGGGTCAGGTGCACCCTGGTCCTCAAAGTGACAGCTTTGCTTTTTAACACTTTAAAGAGGTCTTTCGCAGTAGATTTGCCCAATGCAATACATTGTCTGACTTCCTGACTGCAGCTTCCGTAGGTGTTAATGGTGGATCCAAGTGAAATGAGATCCTTGACAACTTCAATCTTTCCCCATTTATCATGATGTTGCTTACTGGTCCAGTTGCAAAGATTTTTGTTTTTACTGCTGAGGTGTAATCCATACTGACGGCTGTAGTCTTTGATCTTCATCAGTAAGTGCTTCAAGCCCTCTTTCAGCAAGCAAGGTTGTTAATGCATCTTCCTCCTATCCTGATGCCGAGTTCTTCAAACAGTCCAGCTTCTCAGATTATTTGGTCAGCATACAGTCTGAATAAGCATCGTGAAAGGATAAAATTCTTGACACACACCTTTCCTGATTTTAAACCACGCAGTATCCCCTTGTTCTGTTAGAATGCCTGCCTCTTGGTCTATGTACAGGTTCCTCATGAGCACAATTAAGTGTTCTGGAATTCCCATTCTTTGCAATGTTATCCACAATCTGTTAGTCGAATGCCTTTGTGCAGTCAATAAGACACAGGTAAACATCTTTCTACTATCTGCTGCTTTCAGCCAAGATCCATCTGACATCAGCAATGATATCCCTGGTTCCCCATCCTCTTCTGAATCCAGCTTGGATTTCTGGCAGTTGTGTCAATGTACTGTTGCAACTGCTTTTGAATGATCTTCAGCAAAATTTTACTTGCATGTGATATTAATGCTACTGTTTCATAATTCCCACATTCGGTTGATCACCTTTGTTTAGAATGGGCACAAATATGGATTTCAGTCGGCTGGCCAGGTAGCTGTCTTCCAAAAGAATATTGAACATACCATGGACTGCCAGAACGAACAAATCTGTCTTGGAAGTACAGCCAGAATGCTCCTTTGAAATGAAGACGGCAACACTTCGTCTCATGTGCTTTTGACATGCTATCAGGAGGGACCAGTCCCTGGAGAAGGACATCATGCTTGATAAAGCAGAGGCTCAGCGAAAGAGAGGAAGACCCTCGACGAGATGGACTGACACAGTGGCTGCCAATGATGAGCTCAAGCACAGCAATGATTATGAGCATGGCACAGGACTGGGCAGTGTTTCGTTCTGTTGTACACAGGGTCGCTATGAGTCAGAACCAACTCAACGGCACCTAACAGCAACAACAGAGCTAAATTATACCTATTATCGTTGAGTTAATTCGGATTCATGGCGAACCCACGTGTTACAGAGTAGAACTGCTCCATAGGGTTTTCTTGGCTGCAATCTTTATGGAAGCAGATCACTAGGCCTTTCTTCGTGGTGCCACTTAGTTAGGTTCAAACTGCCAACCTTCACGTTAGTAGCTGAGCTTAAACCATGTGCACCACCCAGGGCCCTAGAGCTAAACTAGGGGAGAATAATCATCATACAACTTTCATTAGTATTTAAACAATAGAACGTGCTATAGAGCATCAGACTTTGGGTAGGAACAGAGCAATAAAAATTATCTCCAAACTCAAAAGATACGAAACTAAAGACGATGGTATTAGCTGAATGAGAAAAAGGCCAAGACATCAGTCTGCATAAATAACCATATCTACTGCACTACTACTAGCTTGGCAGAGGTGATTTCACTTGAGATTTCATGGGGATGGACCAAAGGCTAATAGGCCTATTTACAAATCAGAAGAATGCCAGAAACTGAATACAATGTATGAGTACAAAATATGGGGAAATCATGAGATATAAAAAATAGCCTAGAACACAGAAAGGATTTTAGAGCGCTAAGGTCTGTGAATACGAGTAACTTTTAGCCTCTGAGAAGACCTACCACAGAGCCTAGCAACAGTGGGTGCTTAGCAAATGCTAAAGGGATAAAGCCTAGACCAGGACTCTTCTAAGGAGATCAACAAGAAAAGGGCTCCCAGATGTCAAGGTCACATTAGAGAAAATAAGTGAGTTGTTCATGTTATATGTTTGTACCGTGATTTAAAGCACTTTTTAAAAATTGTAGTTTACATCCACCATTACAGTTGTGCTCTTCCTAGCCCAAACCATCATATCTAAAGTGGTCCAATGTACAATGCGTGACAATAAATTAAAATACAGAGGATACACTAACAGCACAGGAAAGCTTTAAGTTAAAGATAACATAAGCCAGCCCAACACAGCGAGAATGTCTTGGAGAAGTGAGGCCTCTGAACCCTAAAAGTTTCATTAGTCCCCTAGCAGCCTGTGACCTACAGCCCTCAGCATCAAGGAAGCTGGAGAACAAGCCATGAAAGCAGACCCACCATACAAGAGTCCATTAGTCAAACCCCAACACTAATTCTCACTTACTTTGGAATTCTTTAGTGTGCTGGGAGTGCTTTCTGGAATGGCTGGATTCTTGGAGATTCGAGCAGCAAATGGCTCATACATATGGTACAGAGATCGGATCACACATGCCCGGAGACAGCGCAACTTCTCCATTGACTCTGGTCGCAGGCGCAAAGGCAGAGAGGCATCCAGCGTGTAGTGCCTGAAACATGACACATTACTCCTACCGATATGTGACCTGTCGCTCTGCTCCTTGTCAGTCTCTGGGGCTCCTGGTCTCTGTGTGAACTTCACTGCACTAGTCCACTGGCCAGTACTTAGCTTGTCCCCAATGCTTACACACACACAAACCCCCATCTCCTTAACGTCTCAGCTACTTTTGCTGCTTCTTCACATCTACCTTATAATCTTGTATTTCTCCATCCATTCTGAAATTTTAAATCCTCACTATTTCACTCTACAAAAGAGCAAGTCTCTGAATTGATAACAGTACAACATACTTCAATTGTTTGAAAAGAACCTGTACTGGGAAAGAACCACTAGGTTTTCCTGTCAGTGGTGTCAGCAAGCTTGCTACTCCCTGCTACATCCGTTCCCACTACATCCTTACTGACAGTTTACAATCTTCACTACGCTTCACACCAGCATCAAAAGCTAGCCCCCTTACTAATCATACAACTCACTCTCTCCTCATCACGACAACTGTACACATGGCAGCATAAGTACAAAAACTATATGATACTTCCAACTTGATGAGTAAATCTGAGAAACAACTAATTGAGTTGGAAAGATAAGCAGATAGGCACCTGTAGCTTTTGAAAATTCTGGCTAAGGTAAAACTCTGAAGAAAAGTCAAAGTTCTTTTTGGGACCTGAAGCCCACTGCTTTTTACTAAAAGTATATACTGGGGGTGGGGCCGCAACCATAGGGAAGACAATTACCTGGATGAATTAATAATATCAAATTTAAATTAGAGGGACTCAAGGAATCCAATGCTAGGCTCACACCCAGGCAAAGAGCAGAGAAATTGAAAAGGTCACCATCCAGGGAGTAGCTCCAAATCACAAACAGCAATGAAATCAGCTACACAGATAACACAGTGAGCTCTCTGTGGTCGCACCTTCGGTACAACCTGGTCCAAAAGGCAGCAGTGCAAGTGACAGTCCACGCATTCTTACAAATCAGGGAAAAATTCACAATGTCCTCAGGACGGATGTATGAGGCCAGCAAGAGCCAAATATCCATGGGATACTCTTCTCCTCCAGCCCTGTCCAGGTCTTCTGAAACAGAAAAAAGAATCATAACCTTTGACTTTCTACTATACACATATCTAAAGATCTCTAACAATTTCAGTTTTTCCAGGTGTTGTACAATAAAGAAAGGTTTTAAACAGGTCCAAGGAAGTCCCTCAAACTCATTATTTCCTGCTTATTCAAACTACTAGAAACTTTGCCTCTGTGTCCAAGTGGATAGGTCTTTTCTTAATTTAAGACCTTTATTTAATATCTATTTACATGCTATTTAAAAGTTTTCAAAGTATTTTTGCATACATTATATCATCCAACTCCAATAATTCCGCAAGGGGAATAAGCGCCGAAAATATTATTGTGCCCATTTTACTAATGAGAAAAACAGAACCTTGTCAAGGTAAATACAACCTGAGTTTTCTGACTCCAAATTCCAGCTCTGCACTATAAATCCTGTCCTTGAATTCTCTTGCAGTCCCCATCCACCATTTTCTTCAGTTCAGTCATTTAAAAACAAACCCAATTTTAGGATGGTAAAGGAAACCTCAAAGTACGAACTAAATAAAAAACTGAGTTACAGTGTATTCTCATTACTCAATAACCAACTGCCCTGGTGGTACAGTGGTTAAGAGCTCAGCTGCTAACCAAAAGGTCAGCAGTTCCAATCCACCAGCCTACGGGGCAGTTCTACTCTATACGATAGGGTCGCTATGAGTCAACTCAATCTCAACAGCATTGGGTTTATTTGTTTGTTTTTATAAACATGTTTCTTCTATTTCCTCAGTTCACTGTCAGTTGCCTATGACCCTGGCCACAAACATTCAGTCACTCCTTGACAATGTATCTCTACTTTCTCTTCCTTCAGACTTCATTAGTGTTAACTAACTATACATCTTGACCCTGCGGGCTACCATCCATCTCAGGTTCAGATAAAAAACTCACACTCCATGATACCAGAATCTGGGCTCCACTGATTCCCTTAACTCAGAGCTAGTAACAGAAATATCCTAAAACCAGCTTTCTTCTTTCCTCCGCAAAAGAGCCCCTAAACCACCTTCCTAAAACTGCCCCTGCTTTTCTAGCTATCTACTTCCTTTAGCTCTATGACTCAATCAGGTTCTTGCATTAGATTTTTCTAACAGAAGCCATACATCTAAAACAATATCCTCTTTTCTGGTTCCTGTCCCTTCTTGTAATCTCCAGTAACCATCCAGGGCTCATTCTACCATGTTTGGTCCCATCTCCCACATTAAGTCTCCTCTCTAAGAGAAGACAAATGACTATCAGAATTTCCTCCACTGAGACAAAGCAGAGCACTATTAAAATTTTTCTGTTTAGAGGCAAAATTTAGTAATTAGGGAAGAACTGTCAGTGTTTAATACAGATATAATTATTAAGAAGTTTCAAAATGAGGGAACTGGAATCAGTAAGGGAAGGCTTCATAGAGGTAAGCCCTGAAGGACATAAATAATTTTGATAGGCACAGATTAAGAGGAAAAGCATTCCAAGTGAAATAACAGCTAACATGAAGCTAAGGTGCTTAGAAAAACAAAACACATGTAAGGGCAGTAAAGCGACAAGTCTGACATGATTTTGCTATTAAGAAATTACTGTTAGCTTATTTAGATGTGATAATGGTTTTTGTTTTTAAGAGTTATTTATCTTTTCGAAATAATTACTAAAATATTTACAGATTAATGATAATAACAGGTAATCTAAAAATTGTTTCAAAATAATCTACTACATGTGGAGGTGGGGTGGGGGAGGAAGTAAATAGTTGAAACAAAAATGGCCATGAGTTGATAACTGTGGAATCTGGGTAATGGGTACATGGGGTTTCATTACACTATTCTTTCTTCTTTTGTATATGTTTCATTAAAAAGAAACTAAAAGAAAGAAGAGGAAAAAAAAAGACCAGTCCTTGAGTAGCATCTGGGGTCTTAAAAGCCTGTCAGCAGCCATCTAAGATACTCCACTGGTCTTACCCCTCCGTGAGCAAGGGAGAACCAAAAAAACTAAAGAAACAAGGGAAAGATTAGCCCAAAGGACTAATGGACCACAACTACCACGGCCTCCACCAGACAGAGTCCAGCACAACTAGATGGTGCCCAGCCACCACCACTGACTGCTCTGACAGGGATCACAATAGATGGTCCCAAATAGAGCTGGAGAAAAATGTAGAACAAAATTCTAACCAAAAGAAGACCAGACTTACTGGCCTGAGAGAGACTGGAGAAACTCCAGAGTATGGCCCCCGGACACCCTTTTAGCTCAGTAATGAAGTCACTCCTGAGGTTCACCCTTCAGCCAAAGATTAGACAGGCCCATAAAACAAAATGAGACTAAATGGGCACACCAGCCCAGGGGCAGGGACGAGAAGGCAGGAGGGGACAGGAAAGTTGGTAATAGAGAAACCAAGGTTGAGAAGGGAGACTGTTGACAATGTTGTGGGGTTGTTAACCAATGTCATAAAACAATATGTGTACTAACTGTTTAATGAGAAGCTACTTTGTTCTGTAAACCTTCGTCTAAAGAACAATAAAAATAACCACCACCACCCCCAAAAAACAAAAAAAAAAAGTCTTATTAGAATGAGTGAGCCTAATGGCGATAAAGTGGAGCAAGGAAGTAAAAGATGAATTATGGTTAAGACTCTATAAGTCACTAATCATATATGTGACAAGGAAAAGGTATCATAAACGTATACAGAATTTTTATAACTCAATAATAAAAAGACAACTAATCCAATGTAAAAATGGGCAAAGGATTTGAATAGACATTTCTCCAAAGGAGATATACAAATGGCCAATAAGCATGTGAAAAGATATTCAACATCATTAGCCATCAGGGAAATGCAAATCAAAACCACAATGAGATACAACTTCACATCCATGAAGATGGTTATAACAAAAAAGTGACGATAACAAGTGTTGGTGAGAATGTTGAAAAATTGGAACCCCCATATATTGCTGACGGGCATGTAAAATGGGTACTTTAGAAAAACAGTGTACAAATGTTCTGAAGAATTATTCATAATAGTCAAAAAATGGAAACCCAAATGTTAATCAGTTAATGAATGGATAAATAAAATGTGGTATTATCCATACAACTGAATATTATTTAGCAATAAAAAGGAATGAAATAATGAAACAGTCTACAATATGGATGAAGCTTAAAAACCTACTAAGTAAAAGAAGCCAGACACAAAAGACCACATATTTTATGATCCCATTTACAATGAAATGTCCAGAACAGGCATATCTATAGAGACAGAAAGTAGGTTAGTGGTTGCCTAGGGCTGGGGGTGGCACTGGGAGGGAATGAGGGGTGATGCTAATGGTATGGAGTTTATTTATGGGGTGATGAAAATGTTCTAAGCTTAGATCATATTGATGGTTGTACCACTCTGTAAACATACTAAAGCCACTGAATTGTACACTTCAGTGGAGTGAATTTTATCTCAATAAAGATGCTGCTTATAAAAGTTTGTAAGTCTTGAGGAATGTGTTAAAAAAAAAAAAACTAACAGAATGGCTGTGGTGACTAGGTGACTAAGGAACAAAGAAGTGGGGAATGTCAATATTAATACTGGGGTCTTGAAGAGTGGTACTGCTGACAATAACTGGTATAATTACAAAGGAATGCCAGTTCGTTAATTCATTATTTCAATATATTTTAACAAATACAAGTATCTGTTATGTTATTCTCAAGTAGAGATGAAGTTTTGGTAGATCTGAGACCAAAAATACACATATCATTTATTACGTATCAGCCTCTCCTTAAACCTAGCTGATCATCAGAACTATCAGCAGAGCTTTAAGAACAGCTATTCTGGGCTCCACCCCAAGAGGTTCTCATCATTAAGTCTGGGGTACAACCTGGAATCTGAATGATGATTTCGCACATGATATATCACTAGTTTTTCTTTGTTTCATTTACGTAAGTTTTATCTCCAGTAAGATCTAAACATCAAATACTTTTCTATTTCCCACATAAAGGCATAAAGCAGACACAAAGTAAATAACTGTACAGAACTTAAAATCTCAGGATAATATCTAACTTTATCCGAAATAAAACTGGTTACCATACAATCCACGTTTGGGAAAACATTTATTCTCATATTTCTGCTTCCTTACACATTCATAATCCAGAAATGTAATGACTTTTGTTATCATGCTGCTATATATGGATTTTTACCTAAATGAATGGCCACTAGAGTCAAGTTCACAGCTCCAGAAATATACTGACTCTTACCAATCTCCTTCCTTCTCGAATTTAACAAAAATAAAAAGCCCTGATGTATTATACCCTGTCCCGCTACCAAGCTCCTATCTGAGAGCTAGGTTTTCCCCTAAACTTTATTTCTCTACTCGTATTACCTTTCGTACCTCCCCTTGTGCTAATGAGCAGTGAGAACTCCTCAGTTTACCATCACAGACAGGGCTGATAAGCCAAAAGGGAATAGCTCTATACCTTTGTGCCTCTTGCTTTTCTTTTTTCTGGAGACAGTTCTCTCATAAATGCTCTCCTCTTGGGCGTCCACCTCGTCACTGCTGTCGATGATGTCACAGGGTTCACCAGCCCCAGAGAGAGCTTCCTCTGCAGGAACCTGGGAGGCTTCCAAGCCACAAAGAGATTTTACTAGAAGAAAATAAGGGAGAATGAGATGGCATTACCCAGAATTACAAACAGCTTAGCCAGGATATCAGCATCCATCAGGGAAAGCAAAGGAGTGGGAGGCAGGGGAGGTGTGATCGAGTCTGCTGGAGAAAGCTGAGAATCTATCACCAAGGATAAAGACAAGAAGAAATGTTAGCATTTTAAATACAGAACACTGAAACACAGTGGACAAACCGATTCCAAAGTTGCAGAAACTGACTCCTTAAAGGTGCCTACTTCAAATCTGAAGGGAAAGGGAGTATGCTCTTCTTCCACTATAACCCCAGCACGATTTAAAACAAAAGGTGAATTCTACTCTCATTTACATATATTCTGAGGAGCAATGTTTGAAACAGAGAGGAACCGGATCCCATCTACCCTGGCCCTGGGGTAGAGATGATACGTTCACAAAAACACAAGTCTCGGGCACGTGAGTAAAAAGCTTGAAAGCAAGAGAAACGCTGGAAAAGAACATTCCAAGAATGTTACATAAGGAAGCAAAGTCCAGAGTAAGTGGATAACATATGTGAACTACAGGAAAAAGATTAATACCCTAGAAGAAGAAAACTGGCAGAAATAAGATATTTCTGCTACAGAAAGTGCTACTCTTGGCTAATCCCTCCACTGAATACGTGCGTAAACACTGAGAGCAAACACGTTTATGGGACGATGCCAAAAGCAGTGCAAGAAAAGCACAGTCAGAATCCCAGGAAAATAAAACACCTAGTTCTGTCTTCATGGCCTGAGTCTGAGACACTTGCCGAACACCTACCTTCCTGCTGAACAGCATTGGCGACGGCTTTCTTGACCCGTCCAGACTTCACGACGGCCGGATCGGAGTTGGCATAATCCGCCACGGTCACTGAAACAAAGCACCAACCCTCAAGGAGGAGGCCTTTTTTCTTCAGTGTCTCCTCCACCAAGACCGCCTCCTCACTTCAGGTCCCAGCCTGAGACGCCCTCCCATCACTGGCACCTCGGCGTGGTCCAGCCCCCTCCCTGCCGCCAGCCTCTAGTCCTTCAGCGCCCCCGCCCCCTCTCCCACCTCGACCAGAGCAGGCGTCGTGGGCCCGAAACTTGAGTCGCTTCCCCCTCTTGGGCATGGCGACCGTGTTAGAGCGAGGCTGGCCTAACGGGCCGGGGCCCCGGGCCATATCTTAGGCCGGGGAGCTGGACCCGGGAGCAGCCAGCCAGATACGCCCGGCTCTGCGGCCATCCCGCACCCGAGGCCTCTGCTCTCGCGATAACTTACGCGAGGGCTGAGAATCCCGTTGCCGGTCGACGCCGCTCTTCGGAAACCAATCACCGCCTGAGCTATGGATAACGTCATCATCCTGCACCCGCGGGCCAAACTGAGTCTGGGTTCCACGACCGTGGAGAGTTGTTCTACGGTGTGGTGTTGGTTTTCGTGCTGTCCCTTGTGAGATGATTGGTATCTCAGACCCAGAACCCACACTCGCGTTGATTAGAGCTGAGAATTTTCATCCTGGTCTCCCCGATTCTTGTTGCTTCCGCCTTTGTCCACACTCAGGGTCCACGTGTCCTGGGCCCTGTGCAGGGCGCTAAGGATGCAGCGTTGATGCTGACGCTGTCACTTTTCCTGTCCTAAAGGTCTCACAGTCTTAATAGGAGAAGCAGACTAGTAAACACACATATTCAATATAATCTGGTAATTGTTTTAGAAACGGGAAAGGCTTTACAAAGGAGATGGTATTTCAATAGGTGATGAGAGAAAGTGTGCTAGCTTGGAAAGTGGAAAGATAGACTAGAACCGTGTAGTAAAGTGACTTGCATGTAGGACCTTAAACGGGAGCGTGAAGGAAGAAGAGCTATGGTGAGAGGTGTTGCAGGTATGGTGGATCAGATAAAGTTGGAAAAATAGGTAGGAGCCAAATGGTGAAAGGCCTAAAATGACTACACAGTTTGGACCTTGTCCCATAAGCATTGGGGAACCATCGAATCTTCTTGAGGGATAAAGACACCATTTACTGAAAGAGCAATAAGGAAGGAAAAAATTGTAGACAGGAGATGGACCAGTTAGGAAGAAGATGAGCAGTAGTCCAGGCATTGGCTGATACAGACCTGGTCCAAGGTGGTGGGAGTGACAATAAAAACGATGAAATAAATACGCTAGAAACATGAAGAATAATCAACAGAATTTGGTAATTGGGAAGAAGCGGCAAGGGATGAGGACGAGTCAAAAAGATTCTCAAGTTCCCAGCCAGGAAAGTCGAGGGGGGGGTAGCTATGTAGTCAACTTGGAAATGTTTGAAAAGTTAGAGATGACTTATTGAAGGTTAGGAGAGTGCTCTGGTCTGGGTGTTGCTTAAACCGTGAGAGTAAATGAGATCTCCAAGTCAATGACATGTATTCAATAATTTTTTATTGAGCACTTACTGTGGTACAAAGGATTAAGCTGCTAGCCAAGCATTCCCACCCACATTTGAAGAGGAAGAAGTGAAAAAGGAAGACAAATCTATGGAAGAGTCCAACAAGAAGCAGCCTGTATTGGTTATCTCTTGCTGCATAACAAAATTGCCCCAAAATTTCGCAGCTGCAAACAGCTTATTATTTCATAGTTTCTGTGGGTCAAGAATTCAGGAGAGGCTTCTCTGAAACGTTTTGGCTCAAGATCCCTCACAAGTCTGAAATCATAGTTGGCTGGGGGTTTAGTCTTCTCAAGGCTCATCTGGGGAAGGACCTACTTCCAAATTCACATAGCTGTGAGCAGACTGCAATTCTTCAATGGTTTTTGGCCAGAGACATCAGCTCCTCACTATGTGGGCCTCTCCATAGACTGCCTGAGTGTCCTCATGACATGGCTGCTGGTTTTCCGCAGAACAAGCTATCAAGAGAGTGAGAAAGCAACAGCCAAGACAGAAGTCACAGTCGTTTTATAATCTAATCTCAAAAGTGGCATCCCATTACTTCTGGTGTTTTCTACTCATTAGAAGCAAGTCAGTAAGTCCAGCCTACACTCAATGAAAGGGGGTTACACAAGAGCGTGAATGTGTGAATACCAGGAGGTGAGATCATTGGATAGGCTGCCTACTATATTGCCTCAAAAGTTGTATGTTTGGGGGGGGTGTCAAATATGTCACCAAAACCGAGGAAGAAGAAAGATTCAAGGAGGAACTGGTTAAGTGGTTCAGTCATTATACTGGTCAAAGAAACTATTGGAAAGGGTAACTGGTGAAGGTTCAATAGGGAGAAGGGGTAGAAACCAAATTACAGTGATTTAGGAGTAGGTGGGAGGTGAGAAAAGGAAAAAACCATTGTAGAGAAATCCCTTTCCAACCTAACATCAGAACATCTCCACAAGGATCTAGTAGTTAGCCTTTTTATTCCAACATGAGTCTATGGGGGAGGGGTTCTTCAAAGTTTTTCAACCTACTACCATCCCCCAAACAAAATATTAGAAGGATTGATGTATCAGAATATCATCTTTCTTTGGTTTGGATTGAGAGAGAAGAATCACTGAGAGAGGGTTACAGAACTGTGAGAGAGCAGGACCCTGGGCTAGTACCACCAGTATGAGAAAGAAGTTATTTGGTGTCTATTAGTTATGTCTCCTTAATCCTTCCAACTTCCTTACAGCTCTCAAGCAGTAATAACCCCTGGCTTGAGAAAAACAGTACTTACACCCAGGCATCCAATCTGCTTGATCCACCAGAGAGTGCCACCCTAAGGTATTTAGAAGGGAGCTCCTGTTTTTAATCAAAGTAGCTAGCACACAGAAGGTCACTAGGAAGAAACCGCTTGCAGCTTACTAACATTATGTAACAGATTACCACCAGGGGTCGCACTAGTAGACTTTAATCAGTTGGGAATTATAAATGAAGCCGAGTGTAATTGATTATAATCATGAACTATTCAAATTTAATTTATCTAAAACTATAACAAGAAACGAGGATATAATGGTCTGTTAACCAAAAGAAAATGGTTTAAATATATTTTCCATGTATACATAATTCATGTTTGTAGTCAAGTCCAAAAGGTAAATGGTAAGCATTGAGTCTTCTCATTTCACAATGTTATCAATAAAAAATTCATGAAACCTATATGCACATAGATTTCTGCTCATGTGACACCCTACTGAAACACTTAGGCCACGAGGCTCTGGCGGAAATCAAAGGTGCAAGGACATGTTATTGTTGTTAGGCACAGTCGTCAAGTCAATTCCGACTCATAGCAACCCTACGTGACAGAGTAGAACTGCTGATAGAAAATGGTGGTGGTAGTGCTTGCTTTTTAAAGTCCTTTCCTGGCAAAACTTAGATGTGGCAAATCTAGATTGGTTACCAAATTTTTCTTTTTTTTTTCCGTTGCCATCGAGTTAATTCCGACTCATGGCAACCCCATGTGTTTCAGAGTAGAGCTGTGCTCCATAGGGTTTTCAAGGCTATGACCTTTCAGAAGCAGATTGCCAGGCCTTTCTTCCAAGGTGCCTCTGGATGAGTTCAAAGGTGCGTTTGAACTGCCAACCTTTCGGTTATTAGTCAAGCACTTATCCATTTATGCCACCCACTGGCTCTTAAATTTCCATAGCTTGTTAACTCCTAAAGCCTGGGAACCATAGCTTTGGAGGCAGTGGAAAATTATTCCTTCTAATTTGAGGAAATACATGACCATGGAATTTCCTACTGGAGGCAGTATAGCATAAAGCAGTATAGAAAATTAGTGAAGAGTGGGGTCTGAAGCCAGACTTGCCTAGGTTCAAAGTCTGGCTCTGCCACTTACTGTCTGTGACCTTGGGTGAGTTTACTTAACCTCTCTGAGCCTCAGTTTCCTTGTCTATAAATTAAGGATAATAATACCTACTTCATATGGTTGTTGACATAATTAAATTAATTAATCCACCAAAAGTGTTTAAAATAGCATCTGGACATAGTAAGCACTTGTTTTCTAGTCATCTAGTAAGTTACCATAGTAAGCACTAGTTATTTAGTGCTGCTATAACAGAAATACCACAGGTGGATGGTTTTATCAAACAAGAGTTTATTCTCTCAGTCTAGAAGTCTAGAAGTCTGAATTTAGGGCACCAGCTCCAGGAGAAGGCTTTCTTTCTTTGTTGGCTCTGGAGGAACATCCTTGTCATCAATCTTCCTCTGGTCTAGGAGCTTCTCTGTGCAAGAACCTCAGGTCAAAAGGATGCACTCTGCGCCCGGTGCTTCTTTCTTGGTGGTATGAGGTCCCCCTGTCTCTCTGCTCGAAAGAGATTGGCTTAAGACACAGTCTAATCTTGTAGATTGAGTCCTACCTCATTAACATAACTGCCACTAATCCCACCTCATTAACATCATAGAGATATGATTTACAACACACAGGAAAATTACATCAGATGACAAAATGGTAGACAATCACACAATACTGGGAATCATGGCCTAGCCAAATTAATACACATATTTTGGGGGGGCACAATTCAATTCATGACAGAACTCAGTAAACGTTAGCCATTATTATTGTGGTGGTGGTGATAGTTAAAGCTGTGATTATTATTGCTGTTATTTAAAGACATCCTAAGTGGCTAATTCCTGTTTGCTTCTACTGCATGAAGAAAGAAAACATGAGGGAGTTGGAAGCAAGACAGTCCAGCAAGACAGTCTATTTTACTTTATTTAAATGCTGGAAAACTAGATGATCTTTACTGAGTACTTAGTATGCAAGTAGCAGAGCCAGAACTCATACTTTATGTATATGGCTTCAAAGCCCACTTATAAAACCCCTGTATAATATGCCTGTAAACTGAAGAAAATCATACTAAAGCTTTACTTTTGATTATTTTTTTTAATTTAAATTTTTAAATAATATTGTGTTTTTAGTGAAAGTTTACACAGCAAATTAGGTTCCCATTTGACAATTTCTATACAAATTCAGTGACATTAGTTACACTTTTCACAATGTGTTAACATTCTCTTTAATCGCATTCTCGTTCTGTTTTCAGTACTCTAGTTTCCTTGTCCCCTTGTCATCTTTGCTTTAGAGTAATTGTTGAACTTTCGGAGTAATATAGCTGATTTTTTAATAGAGCACTGTACTTACAGATAATAACCTTTAATTTTGTGTGCCAGTCGTTATTTCGCTAAAAGGCACCTTGGGATAGTTTCGATTCAAGGTTTAAAGTATCTCAGGGCGATAGTCTCGGGGAGTCCTCTAGTCTCAACTGGTCCAATAAGTCTGGACTTTTTAAGAATTTGAGTTCTGTTCTACATTTTTCTCCCTTTCTGTCAGGGTCCATCTACCTGTAGCTGGGCACCATCTAGTTCTTCTGGTCTCATGGTAGATGAGGCTGTGGCTCATATAGGCTATTATCCCTGTAGACTAGTTTCTTCTCTGAGACTTTGATTTCTTCTTTCTCTTTTGCTACTGACAAGTAGAGACCAATAGTTGTATCTTAGATGGCTGCTCACAAGCTTTTACGATCCCAGACGCTACTCACCTCACTAGGAATGAGAACATGAACTCTGTGATGCCAATTGACTGAGTTGTCCCATGAGACTAAGGTCCTAAGCCTTCAAACCCAGAAAACTGTTCTCAAAAGTTGTTTGGTTATGTCTGAGAAGTATCTGTAACTGTGTCCTCTATGAATATATATGTGTGCATACACATATCTGTACATACACAAACATATATAGATACTTCTATCTGTGCATACATATATACTCACATGTACCTACCAGTGCATATATACGCCTATATACCTACATATGTGACCATACACTTGTTTTTTGGATATCATTTGTTTTGTTCCCAAATTATATATGTCATATTCTTTAGCATAAACATCATACAATATTTGTCCTTAAGTGATTGACTTATTTCATTTAGCATTACGTCCTTCATATCCATCCGTATTATGTTGCACGGACTCATCATTGCTCTTTACGGTTGCATAGTATTGCCTTTGATTAATATTAATAGCCTAAGCAGATACAGAGTCAAACAGTGGTTTAGATGGGGAAAATTTGTGAGACAGAAAACAAACTGATTCCCAAAGCCAACTCTTCAGACAAAGATTAGATTGGACTGTAAAACATAAAATAATACTCGTGAAGAGTGTGCTTCTTAGCTCAATCAGATACATGATTTTTATTAGTGCCAGTAACGTTGGGGTGAGATAGCATCTCATCGTAGTTTTGATTTGCATCTGTCTAACTGCTAATGGGAGCGCTGGTGGCACAGTGGTTAACAGCTTAGCTGCTAACCAAAAAGTTGGCAGTTTGAATCCACCAGCAGCTCCTCGGAAGCCCTATGGGGCAGTTCCGCTCTGTCCTATAGGGTTTCTATAAGTCAGAATCGGCTTGACAGCAACAGGTTTGCGTTTGGTTAATTGCTAATGATCATGAGCATTTCTCCATGTTTGTTAGTAGCCTGAATGTCTCTTTAGTGAAGTGTCTTTTCATATCCTTTGCCCATTTTTTAATTGGATTATTTGTCTTCTTCGTTGTTGAGGTGTTGAAGTTAGATGTCGTAGCCAAATATTTTCTCCAAATCTGTAGTTTCTCTTTTTACTCTTTGAGAGAAGTCTTTTGCTGAGCATAAGTGTTTAATTTTTAGGAGGCCCCATTTATCTAGTTCATCTTCTGCTGTGTGTGCATTTTTAGTTACGTTTGGTAAACTATCCATATACTAGGGCTCTAATTTTTCCTTCATGATCTTTATAGTTTTAGGTTTTATATTTAGGTCTTTCATCTGTTTTGAGTTAGCTTTTGTGTATGGTGTGAGGTATGGATCCTGTTTCACTTTTCTACAGATAAATATCCAATTTTGCCAGCATCATTTGTTGAAGAGACTGTCTCTTCCCCATTCAGTAACCTTTGGTCCTTTGTCAAAGATCAGCTGTCTATAGGTGGATGGATTTCTATCTCTGTTCTCAATTCTGTTCCATTGGTCTATGTGTCTGTTGCTGTACCAGTACCAGGCTATTTTGACCACCATGGGTGTATACAGTAGGTTCTGCGATCAGGTAGTGTGAGGCCTCCTACTTTGTTCTTTTTTAATAAAGCTTTTCTTACTCGGGGCCTCTTTCCCTTCCATATAAAGTTCGTGATTAGTTTTTCCATCTTGATGAAGAATGCTGTTGGGATTTGGATCGGGATTGCATTATATCTATATATAGCTTTTTGTAGTAGTGACGTTTTCACAGTGTTAAGTTTTCCTATCCAAGAACATGGTATGTTTTTCCATTTATGTAGGTCTCTTTTGGTTTCTTGCAGTAGTGTTTTGTACTTATAAGTCTTTTATGTCCCTGGTTAAATTTATTCCTAAGTATTTTGTCTTTTCGAGGGCTATTGTAAATGGTATTATTTTCTGATTTTGTATTATTTCAATGTTTTTGAATTTGTTGAGGCTTGCTTTGTGGCCTAAAATATGGTCTATTCTGGAGAATGATCCATGAGTACTGGAGAAGAATGGGTAGTTTGTCACTGTTGGGTAATGTGCTCTGTATATGTCTACGAGGTCAGGTTGGTTGATTGTGGTATTTAGATCGTTGTCTTTGTTGAGTTTCTTTCTAGTTGTTCTGTCCTTCACCAAGAGTGATGTGTTAAAGCCTCCTCATATTATTGTGGAAGTGTCTATTTCTCTTTTCAGTGCTGTTAGAGTTTGTTTTATGTATTTTGGAGCCCAGTCATTGGGTGCATATGTATTTATTATGGTTAGGTCCTCTTGGTGGATTGACCCTTTAATCATTACATAATGTCCTTCCTTGTCTTTTATAGTGGATTTTGCTTTAAAATCTATTTTATCAGAGATTAATACTGCCACTCTTACTCTTTTTTGGTTATTGTTAGCTTAATATATTTTTTTCCATCCTTTAAGTTTTAGTGTATTTGTATCTTTGTGTCTAAGGTGTATCTTTTACAGACAGCATATTAATGGGTCATGTTTTTTTATCCATTCTGCCACTCTCCGTCTCTTTACTGGTGCATTTAGGCCATTTACATTCAGTGCAATTATTGATAAGTATGAGTTTATTGCTATCAGTTTCTATGCTTTTTTATATTTTTTTGTGTGGCGTTGACGGTTTCTTCATTCTGCTTAATTTTCTGTACTGAGTTTTTTTTTTTTTGTGGCTTGTCTTTTCATGTCGCTTTTGGTTTTGTGCATGCTGAATCTTTATGATTTTCTTCTTTTGTATTTTGATGAGTACGTTTGTTGACTTCTTTGTGATTACCCTGAAATTTACCTTTGTCTTCCTAAGTTTAAAGCCGTAATTTATTTCTTGATATTGCCTTGACTTTCTCTCCATATGGAAGTTCTAAACCTATACCTTTTATTCCCCCTTACTGTTTTGAAGTGGTCGTTAGTTACAGACTGGTTCTCTGTTTTCTGTCTTTTAGCTTTATTTTATTTTTGAGAATTGTTTATCTGGGTTGATTTCTGTCTGATGTTGTTATGGATTGAATTGTGTCCCCTCAAAATATGTGTCAACTTGGTTAGGCCATGATTTCCAGTATTGTGTGATTGTCCACCATTTTGTCATCTGATGTGATTTTCCTTTGTGTTGTAAATCCTACCTCTATGATATTAATGAGGCATGATTAGAGGCAGTTGTGTTAACGAGACAGGACTCAATCTACAAGATTAAATTGTTTCTTGAGTCAGTCTATTTTGAGATATAAAAGAGAGAAGCCAGTAGAGAGATGGGGGGCTCCTACCACCAAAAAAGCAGAGCCAGGAGCAGAATACATCCTTTGGACCTGGGATCCTAGCACTGAGAAGCTCCTGGATCAGTGGAAGATTGATAACAAGGACCTTCCCCAAGAATCAACAGAGAGAGCAAGCCTTCCCCTGGAGTTGGAATTCCCCTGAATTCAGACTTTTAGCCTCCTAGATTGTGAGAGAATAAAATTCTGTTTGTTAAAGCCATTCACTTGTGGTATTTCTGTCATAGCAGCACTATATAACTAAGACAGAATTTGGTACCAAAATAATAGGGTGCCGCTCTAACAGATACCTGAAATGTGGAAGCGGTTTTGAAACTGTGAATGGATAGAGGCTGGGAGAGTTTTAAGTTGCCTAAAGGTAAAAGCCTGGATTGTGTTGAAGAGACTGTTGGTGGAATTATGGATGTCTAAGACAATTCTAAGGTGGAGCCCTAGTGGTGTAGTGGTTAAGGTTGGCAGTTCGAATCCACCAGCCCCTCCTTGGAAACCCTATGGAGCAGTTCTACTCTGTCCTATAGGGTTGCTATGAGTCAGAATCGACTAGAAGGCTGCTTTGTTTTTTTTGTTTTTTAAAGACAATTCTGGTGGGGACTCAGAAGGAAGTGAGGAAAGCTGTTACACTGGAGATGGTGCAGATGGCTAGAAGCAGCAGCAGAACCATGAGACCACCACTAAGACAGTGCTGGAGCTGATGCACGGAGAAAGAGAGCTCTGTCCCTTTGCACAGGAGGGCTTCCTGGAGGAGTGGGGTGCCTCCAGGCACTAATTGGTGGAGCTAGGCTCACAGACCCACAGAGCAAGAGAGCTAGCTGAGTGCCTTCTGGTCGAGGTTTACTGGCAGAGTGGGGTGCCTTCAGGCACTTATCAGTGGAGCCAAAGAGCTTTGGAACACTTGTCCCCAGCAGGGCAGATGTGGGCAACGAGGCCTGAGGGGTGAGATGCCAAGGAACCAGAAGGCAGAAGCTGAAGAGACAAGGAACCCAGGAAGCAGAGCTGCCTCAGTCTCAAAAGGTGGAGCCATGGCCTCTGGGGTCTCAAAAGGTGGAACCATGGCCTCTGGGACTTCAAAGGGTGGGGCCACAGCCTCCTAGGTTTCAAAGAGTCAGATCTTCACCAACTTGGTTCTGTAGTGTGGGGCTGCCATTCACGAGTGCCAGCTGGATGGGGACAGATCTGCTGCCCAAAGCTGAGGGTGCAGGGCTGCCATGCCCAAGGGGCAGAAGAACGGGGCCTGCTGGGGCTAAGAGGGTAGGGTCGCCACTCAAATGCACTAGGAGAATGAGGCCACCCAAAGATAAGGGAGCAGATTTACTGTTCCAGTGGGCCTGGAAGGTGGAGCTGAAGCCCAGGGCTGAGGGGCCTCCACCTGGAATCCAGACAGTGTGACCAACACCCAGAGTCTGGAGGGCAGGGCCATTGCCTAAATGGTCTCAGAGAACAGAGGATTATTTTCAAGCCTTGAGAGCTAATATAATGTGTCCTACTGACTTGCTTGGTGCCTTTTATCCCTTCTTTCCCTCCCATTTCTCCCATTTACAATGGAAATGTCTAGCTTGTGCCTGTTCCACCATTGTACTTTAGAAGTAGATAACTCATATTCTAGATTTCACAGATGAAGATAAATTTTTGATTTTGGTCTTGGAGTTGATTTAAGACTTTTGCTGTGATATGATGGGGTGAATGTGTTTTACATGTGGCAAGGATATGAATTTTGGGGGGACAACAGGTGGAATGTTACAGATTGAATTGTATCCCCCAAAAATATGTGTCAAATTGGCTAGGCCATGATTCCCAGTATTGTGTGATTTTCCACCATTTTGTTATTTGATGTGATTTTCCTTTGTCTTGTAAATCCTACCTCTATGATATTAATTAGAGGCGGTTGTGTTAATGAGACAGGACTCAATCTACAAGATCAAGTTGTTTCTTAAGTCAATCTGTTTTGAGATATAAAAGAGAGAAGCCAGTAGAGAGATGGGGGGGCTCCTACCACCAAGCAAGCAGAGCTGGGAGCAGAACGCATCCTTTGGACCTGGGGTCCCAGCACTGAGAAGCTCCTAGACCAAGGGAAGATTGATGACAAGGACCTTCCCCCGGAACCGATAGAGAGTGCAAGCCTTCCCCTGGAGCTAGCGCCCTGAATTCGGACTTCCAGCATCCTAGACTGTGAAAGAATAAAGTTCTGTTTGTTAAAGCCATCCGCTTGTGGTATTTCTGTTGCAGCAGCACTAGATAACTAAGGCAGATGTTGTCATGTGTTTTAATCTCAGGTTGTTGTCTGGTGTGTTGTTAGTTTTCTATCTGAAGGACTTCCTGTAATATTTCTTGTAAAGTTGGTCTGGTTTTTACAGATTACTTTCTGTTTATCTGGAAATGTCATAATTTCACCCTCATATTTGAGGAATAATTTTGCTGCATATATAGTTCTTGGTTGGCGGTTTTATTCTTTCAAGGTTTTTTTTTATATATTATCCCATTGCCTTCTTGGTTTCTGCTGAGTAGTCAGAACTTAGCCTTATCAATGCGCCTTTGTAGGTGATCTTTCATTTTTCCTGAGTTGCTTTCAGGATTCTTTCTTTAACTTTGGTTTTGGAATTTGATTATGATATGTCTTGGTGTTTTTCTATTGGATCTATCCTGTATGGAGTTCACTGTGCTTCTTGTGTTATCTTCTCATTCATACAAGAAGGGAGGAAAGGACTGCGGGTAGAAAGTGTGCACAGTCATGGTTCCTCTGCCCCTTGCTGGGCAGGTTAAGGAAGAGAGTCATGCTTAGTGGATGCAAGCACAGTGGTATCCCCTCATGTCAGTCAGGGGGAGGCAGGAAGGGGCTATGGGGGGATGCACGCATAGTCATGGCTCTTCTACCCCTCAATGGGTGGGTTAAGGGATGGAGTCACGCCTGGTGGATGCAGGCACAGAGGTGCCACCTTGCAGCAGATGGGGGCAAGGAGGAAGGAGGGGTGGGTGAGCTCTTTCCCTGTCCCGCTGCCTCTGCCCTCCACCAGGCTTTTGAGGGGCAGAGAGGAAGTAGGTAGTGGACAGGCACACGCACAGGGGTGTGCCTAGTCTCACTCTTCATGTGGGCAAGGGGGAGTAGTGGATGGGGTTGAATGGGATGGGGGGAAAAGGATAGGCCCTGTTGTGGTCCCCTAGTCAGGCAAGGTGGCTGAGATAGGGGACTCTTTGCCACCTCTGATCAGGAGGATGGGTTGAGGGGGAGTGTGATTCTCCAGCAAGGATACGTGGGTGCCAGGGCACCTTGTATCTGCTGTAGCCTGTGAGCGGGACCTGTCCTCTCTCAAGTGTGAGGAGTGGAGGCCCTCCAGGGACCAGCTGGGTGGGAGAGCTCCTGCCATCACTCTATGAGTCCACCGCCTCACGCTCACCACTTACCCCTGAGGTCAAGGGCCGCTGCTCCTGAGTATCTCTGGTTCTGGATCTGGCACCCTCCTTGTCTCTGCTTCTTTCTGTGTGTGTCTGTAGAGGTTCTCTCTCCCATTTAGGAAAGTCGCGAAGTTGCCTTGCTGTTTTTTTCGTCAAGGCTGCTGCTGGCTTTGTTTCAAGTTAGCCATGGCAGGTTGGTATGGCTGGCTGAGCTCCTCCATTCCTTGTTACCTCTGTTTGCTGCTTTCCTTATTTCTTCCAGTTGGTATTCAGTTCAGTCCTACTCTTTTTTGATGTTCAGCATTCCCAGATTGTTATCTGCTTCTGTTTTGCTTGGTTTTTCGGGTCTTTGGTGCAGGGGGAAGTTATGGTGCGTGTGACTAAGCCACCTCTTGGCCCCGCCTCCTGAGTTTTGGGGTCTAGACATCCATATTTTTTTAGAAAGCTCCACTCTGATGTGCAGCTCAAATACTGAGAACCACAGGTTTAAATCAGGGGTTGGCAAACTATGGGCTGCATGCCAAATCAAGTTTTATTGGAACACGGCCATGCCTATTTGTTTACTTATTATCTTTGGCTACTTTCGTGCTGCAAGGGCCTTTGAGTAGTTGTGACAGAGACCTTATAAACCCCAAAGCCTAAAACATTAGCTTGACAGCCTTGAAAACCCTGTGGAGCAGTTCTGTTCTGCACACATAAGGTCGCCATAAGTCAGAGTCGACTCTACAGCAACTCCTAGTTTAGAAGGAAGTGCCTATCACCACACAGGGGCAGCATAGCCTCATGACAGGGCCAAGTCTAAAAGTACTAAATTCTTGACAATTGGATTTGCAAAACTAAACACACCAGGAACTATAGAAACAAACATATTTTTCCTATCTACAGTCTTGTTTCTCTAGTTTCCAAACATGCACGAGTCTATTCTGTCTTGAAAAGATCTATGCTAGACATTGCTCCCTTCTCTATTCATGACTAGGAAGTGGCTTTTGTTGTTGTTGTCCTCAAGTTAATTCTGGCAACCCTATGTATGCAAAGTAGAACTGCTCCATAGGGTCTTCAAAGATGTGACCTTTGGGGAGCAGACCACCATGCTTGTCTTCTAAGGCGCCTTTGGGTGAGTTTATTGCTGACCTTTCAGTTCGTAGTCGAACGCTTAACCATGTGCACCACCCAGGACTCCATAAGTGGCTTTTACCCATGGCCTTTGTTTCTTCAGCACCTAATCCTTTCTTGTGTCTCCAGACACTGGCTTTGAAACTCGCTTGTTGTTTGAAACTTTACTCTCGGGGGTCGCCAGTGACCTCCTAATTGCATTTTATGAGTTCTTTTCTTCTGTATTTCTATTGGCATCCTATCCTTCTTGAAACTATTCTCCCCATGAAGTGCCACTGTCTTAGCCCTCTTGCTGTCTCTAGGCTCACTCTTACAGTGAAGAAGCTCTTTGTTTTTCTATAACCTGTGTTCTTTTAATCTGCTGTGTTTAGGGCATCAGTCTACGTAGATGTCCTTTTTTGCTTTTGTAAATTGTTGTTAGCCCTAAAATATTTGGCAATCAGATAATTAATTTTAGTATGAAATTGGGGCTACGTAAGAAGGAATTGACACTTATTCAAAGAGGAATGACCAAGAATTATGTCTGAAGAGCAGACCAGAGCAAGTTGAGGGGATGGATACAATCTTCTTCAGCCTTCTAATCCCAAACTTCATGACCCAGTCAACTTTGGGGGGCAGACTCAACTCTGACTGTAGGACTTTTATACTGTCCACTCCACCAGGGAATACCTACCTGCTCTATTCCCTTCTTCTGGGTAGCATAGGAGACCTGTGAGATGCAAGTGTGGAGCTGCATTGCTAGCTATAGGCAGTCCACTTGCAGCTTACTGTAATTAGCTCAGAGCTCTGGGAATTATGCTTAAAAATTCCTGAAGACCAACCCACCCCATAGCCACTGTCTAACTACTGCTACCATATCAGAAAATATTTCCACTAGATTCCCACTAGATAATTATCCTTCTTCCCATATACTGCTATAGATGGGATCACTGCTCCTGATTTACAAAAGTATCCTAATAGGTAATATTTTTTTGTCTTGTACTTGGCAGAAGAAGTGGAGTAATTACCCAAATAACCATACTGGTATATATACTTGTTGGCTGACAGCATCATCTATAGATGGGGAACAGGAGAGGGATGGTTGGTGTAATGTAGCATCTGAACTCATCTACATCCACAAGGGATAAGAATCAAGATCAGCACAAAGCTGGTTCCTATGAGGTGGAGGTCAGACATGCCTCCACTATCTGTGTTCTTCCACCATTTCTGACACCAGCCGTCCTCCCCACGGTAATCTCCACTTCACTAGTGGGTTTGATAATTCATTGCAATGGCCACACAGAACTCACAGACCACACTCACGATTATGTGGTTTATTTAGGGAAGTAACAGGCTACAACTCAGCATCATGATCAACTTGGAAATAATAGGATACAACTGAGGAGAAAGGTTACAGTTGTCAATCAGGACAGCTTCCGACCAAGAAAGCTCTCAGCTTCTTCTCATCCATACCCACAGGCAGGCCCTTCTCTCACCTGTGCCAGCTGGGGGCCCTTCTCTTGGCCATGCCAGCCAGAAGCCCTGGCCTCTCTCGTAGCTGGGCCTTGGCCTCTGCCACTGGGCCTGTGCCCTGCTTGGGCAAGTGTTACAGCTCTTTTGGCTTTGCTGTCAAGTGTCCAGAGGCACCCCACTCTGCCAGCAAGCCTCCTGTCTGAAGGCACTCAGCTCTCTCTCTCTGTGGGCCAGCAAAGTACCACCACAGCCATCTGCTAGTCCCGTGGTGCCTGCTGCTCGTACTGCTACCGCCATCTCACACCATCTCACACTGCCTTCAGTGTTACAGCTCTTGACCCACATTACAGCTCTCTTAGGAGGTTCCCTCTCTCTCTCGCGTTGCCTCTGTCTCTGCCTCCATCAGGTTGGTTGCTTATATATGCCAGATCCTTACCAATTTCAAGTCATGGCCCTCCCAGCCAAGTCACAAACCAACCAATCCCTACAAGGTCACTTAATCCTATTGGGTGGTTTTATGTACCCTAATTTCATAGTAAACTGACCTATCCCTGCAAACTGTGTAAAATAGACCAATCAGAGGGCAGGCTGCAGCCCAACCAGTCATTTTTGGCAGAAACCCAAATCCAGAAAGGTTATGTATAAGAGAAACCCATTGCACTGCAGAGTTTGTTAAGCCAACTAATGTTTCTTCCTTCAGATGACAGAGTAGAACGAGCTATTCTTATGGCTCATTTTCAGGAAAGTTTACACTAGACCCAAGCCAGAGCTGTTGAGGTAGTCGTGTAGGTAGATGGGAAATAGAAATGATGCATCCCTACAGAGCTAAGAATGGCAAGCTTCTGCTCTGAGTCAATGCTAAGCTCCATGAAACAGCTTTGAAGACCAAATTTTGGCCTTACTTTCAGGTGGGGAGAATAGACAGCCCCGTTCAACTCTATATGTAGGAGCACATTGAAATAGTGGCCATGTTTCCCCCTTGGTCCTCAACCTCTCCTGGCTCAAAACCCACAGACACATTATTACCTACAAGACCCAAGACTTCTACTTAACCTCAGACAGCAGCTTACATTTTCTGCAAGCCAAAAACTACCTCCCTACTCTGCTCATTGTCAGAACCCTAGATAAATAAGTCACATTCCAGGAGATGTTTTTTAACCTGAAGCAAGAGAAAGCAACTAATAGAGGCATCGTAAGTATGAACACCTGGTTCTAAGGGACTGCTTTCCTGCCAAGTGGATATGGTTTGTGTAGTATCTAAGAAATCTCATCTGCCAAGAAAGAATGAAGCAAACTCTCCAAAAGATACAGCACATGAAATAGACAGTATTCCCTAGATTTCTGACTTAGACTAGGTTTTCTATGTCCAATTCGAATTCCTCTTAAGATCCAAGTGCGCTCCTTTCCTTTTGTCATGAGACACTGCAGAAGTCATAAGCTACTTTAAGTTGGTTCTTTCTATTTGTAACCAAAGAATCCTAACTAATCCCCTTGCTCTCTAGAGCATTGTTGTTGTTGTTAGTTCCCATCAAGTCAGACCTCCACTCATGGCAACCCCATGCACAATGGGATCTGACTTTTATGATCCATAGGATTTTCACTGGCTGATTTTTCTTAAGTAGATTGTCTTTCTTCCTAGTCCATCTTAGTCTGAAAGCTCTGCTGAAACTTGTTCCTCATCATACAACACACAAGCCTCCACTGACAGAGAGTGCATTGGCCAGGAATCAAACCTGGGTCTCCTGCATGGAAGGCAAGAATTCTACCACTGAACCACCACTTCCCACTCTCTGAGTGTGAAATCTCCTTATTTAGCAAGCAACTGGCTACCCCCTTTTTGGGGGCAGGTGTCACCGTTTGTGAACAAGAAAACCAGATCTACTTTTTAAAAGATTCCTGTAGCCTCAACAGGGTCACTGAACAAGTTGGCTAACAACTTAAGCACCAGCATTGTGGGCCATCTCTGTAGAACTTAGATCTTAATGAATTTACACCTTTTGGCCTTAGTCAAAAGAATGAATTGGACTCTTCTGATGATGTTGTACTCTTCCTAGGATTGATGAATGGATTCCTACATAACCTCCTAGAAAGAAGACTTGTCATCAGTCTAGTTGGCGTCTTGACTTATATGCCCAGACTGATTTCTCATGATTCCCTGCTCTGGGCCACAACACTTCTGAGATAATTTTGAGAAAGGCACATTTGAGAGCCCAAAGGTAGAGTTCCTGAGCAATGTCCTATGCTGCCAAGTAATCTGTGTGAAGCTAGATAAGTTATCAGTTGTTCTGGAATGGAATGCCTCTGGATAAGCATGATTGTCCAATAATTTCCAGAGATTACTGGATATGAACTTCAGTTCAGCCCTGATTCTTTGTTTAAAACCTGTTGCCATTGAGCCGATTCTGACTCATAGAGACCCTATAGGACAGAGTAGAACTACCCTGTAGGGTTTCCAAGGAGTGTCTGGTGGATTGGAACTAATGACATTTTTGGTTAACAACCCCGGCTCCGCTATTGTGTCTAACCAAAAATAAACGAAACCCACAACTCAAGATAACAAAGGCAAGCCCATCAGCGCAACATGCTCCAGGCAAGGTAGTTCACTTTCTTTGATTTCTCCATTGTCTTTGTGCCTGAGGCCAGAACCAGCAGGCCTTCTCTCATAAACTGGAATACAAGGAGTCATCAGTGGTGACTTCACCTAGAAACAATCCCTTCTATTGATTTTTTTCTAATATAAAGTACAGTGACTATATCTTTTAGTTTTAGATTTATAATTAGTTCTTTTTCATAGCTGCTTGATCCTAATTAATTATCTGCCTGTTCAGTTTCATAACCTTCTGTTCTAGCTCTAGGGGTGGGATTCCTTTGTCTCTTTAGGGATCTTAAGTATACTCATTAAAAACCCTTTTCTGATTGCTCAACTGTTTACCTTTTCACAGGAGTGAATTCTTCCATTTGTTGAGTTTGCCTACATCTTTCATCATGTTCTTTGTACGTTTAGTTTGCAAGCTCATCTGAGGCACCGTTTCCCTTTCTTTCTCTTTCTCCCCTTCCTCCCTCACTCTTTCCCTCGCTTCTTTCCTTCCTTTTTTTCCTATTTCTTTTCTTTCTTGTTTGTTTTCTCACACTCTAGTACCCGATAATTTTACAGTTGACTTCATTCAGCCCACCAGAGGCCCCAATTCAAAGATACACCTTATATTGGTGTCTTGGGCTCTTATCCCACAAAGGTACTAGAGGTCAGTTTCTGATTTTGTGGAAGTCTTGGCCTAGGCCCCGGTTTACCAGCTATCTCAAGCAACAGCTGAATGCTGACCTGGCGGCTGCTGCCACTGTTTCTAAGCTCTGCTCATGGGTTGTGGAGTTCTGTTTCAGTTTCTGGTTTCACACACTGTGCCTAGCTCTTGTACCCACCATGTGTGGGGACTTTAGATCCCTGTTTCTTCATTGGAGTTGAGCTCCTGAGTATCCTTGACTATTTCTGTTCTAGAGCCTATAAGGTTTGGGCTTCAGACTCCACTTACAGCTGTATGTTCCTCTTCCTTTACTGGTTCACAAAATGTTTATATAGTGTTAAATAAAAAAGAGACTGGTAGAAACTATTTGCAATACACATAAATGAATAAGAATTTGTATCCAAAACACATAAATAATTCCTATATATCAATAATAAAAAGACAACCAAGCCAAAAAGTGGGCAAAACTCTTGAATAGCCATATTATGAATGGGCAATGAGCACAAGAAAAGATGCTCAATATTACTAGTCATTAGGAAAATGTGAATTAAAACCACAATGAGATAACATTTTACATCCACTAAAACAGTGAATCATAAAAACACTGATAATACCAAATGTTGGAAAAGATATGGAACTACTAGAACTTGTGGGTGGACATGCAAAACAGTATAGCCACTTTGGAAAATTATTTGGCAGTTTTTTATAAACTTAAGCATACACCTAACTTCTAACCCAGTAATTCTACTCCCAGAGAAATGAAAACATATGTACACAAAAGAGCCTTGTACAACCATGCTCATAGTAACTTTATTCATAATAGCCAAACAACCCAAATACCCACCAACAGGAGACTAGATAAATTGTGATGTATCCATACAAAGAAATACTAAGCAATAAAAAAGAATGAATTATTGATAGATGCCACAACATGGATGAATTTCATAGGCATTATTCTGAACTAAAGAAGTCAGTCAGAAAAGAGTACTTACTGTGTGATTCCATTTATATGCAGTTCAGTAAGAGGCAAAACTAATCTACGGTGATAGAAATGAAAATAGAGAGTGGTTGCCTATGGGGAATTGAATTGATAGGAAGGGGGTACAAGGGACCTTGTGGTAATGGACAAGATGATGAAAACTGTAGTGATGGTCATATACATATATACATTTGTCAAAACTCATTGAATTGTACATTTAATATATATGCACCCTGCCATACATAAATTTTGCCTCAATAAAAGAAATAAAATTTAAAATGATATTTACAGATTGCAAGTAGAAATTGCCAAATCTATAATCATTGTAGAATATTTTAACATACCCCTCCCAGATCAAACAGGCAATAATTTGAGTGACAAAATCACAGTTAAAAATAAAAATTTCACATTATTAAATTTGTATATGAACTCATTAGCTTTATTTTTCAGTTCATGAATCCGGGAACATCTGGTCTCAGAGTCAGCCTAGAATTCCAAAGCACAGTACAGGTGGCAAGGCTTTTTTTTTTTTTTTTTTGAATTGTACTTCAGGTGAAGGTTTACAGAACAAATAGTTTCTCATTAAACAGTAGTACACATATTGTTTTATGACATTGGTTAACAACCCCATAACATGTCA